>NC_067495.1:35557922-35891780 GCF_947179515.1 Apodemus sylvaticus
CAAACGGGCACCAAAACGGACACAATCTGGAGCAAAGCACACTAGGGCTGCAAGGGCACCCAAGAGGAGGACAGCATATCAGCAATCTGCAACAGGGGAAACCCTGCCATCCACTGTTGCAGAAATAGCCCTAGAGCCTCTCAGGAGGCTGAAACACCAGCCAGAGACAAGACCAACTTGCTCCAGAGAACAAGATGGCAAAGGGCAAACGCAGGAACGCTACTAGCAGAAATCTAGGCATTATGGCAGCATCTGAACTAAACTCTCCAACATCAGCAAGTCCTGGTTATGCCAACACACCAGAGAAACAAGATATGGATTTAAAATCACTGTTCATGATGCTGCTAGAAGAACACAAAAAGGACATAAATGGGTTGAGCGGCGGCAGCGGCGGTGGTAGCAGTGGCTGCTCCAGCTGAAGGGCCATCAGCAGTGGAACCAAGGCGACACAGGGTCCAGTTAGGCCCTGCGCCCACGACCACTGACCTTCGCTGACCAGCCGGGCGGCAAGCAACTGCGGTTCTGCGGAGCCTTTCGCTGCACGGAAGCCACTTCAGAACTCGGCTGCCCGCCAGTCAGGAGAGACTCACCGCCATCTTGATCCCGGGCTCCAGAGATCGGTCAGACTGAGGTACACAAACATAATCCTAGGCCCAACACCGCAGGGGTCTGAGCCAGACGGGCGTTGGCCTGCACCCAGGCCCTGGGCTGTTCGAGTGGCCATCGGGGCGCCAACCCAGCCAGGAGTTTTTTTTTTTTGCCCCGGCCGGTGCACGCGCCGCCATTTTGCCTACAGGAGCCAGAGTGCTTGGGAGGGCAGAGACTGCTAACAAGCGTAGCCTGAGGCTAACAAAACGGGGGTCTAGGCCCCAAAAGGCACAGGACTGACCCCAAGAACTGGGCGGCTTGGTGGGCCATCTGTGTGTCAACCAGCCCAGGAGGTTATTAGCACAACAGACTCTCCCGGTGCTTTCGCGGAGCGCGGACGCGCACGCCCGCCATCCGGGTCACCTGGCGGACCCAAATAACAGACATAGCCCTAGGGGAACTTTGCTCGGACCTTGGCCTCCCAGGCGTTTGCCTGGACTCAGGGCCCAGGCGACAAGGCTAACCTAGTGTGCGCCAGCCCGGTTGGGGAAATCGGCTGCCCAGCGGAGTGAGCGGAGCACAGGGGAGGTCACAGCAACATTCACCTTCGGAGCTCCCTGGGGGTGCACACGGGTTCCACCTGGTCCACAGACACAATCTGGGGCAAGGCCTCAGGCAGAAGCCCCCAGCTCAACTCTCTCCGCTTCAGATCAGCCTGGGTGGCCGCCACATCTCCAGGTCCCTCAAGAGGCTAGTGGGGGCTTCCGGGCGGCCAGCTGGGAGAAGTCGGTGTGCTCCAATAAATCCTGCGGGCCCCAGCGGGAGCCTTCAGGTGCCTGCTTCGGGATCTGAACAGCCTGGACAACAGCACCCTGTCTATAGGCAGTGCAGAGTGTAAGCTGTGCACCAGAGGCCAACGGGGAAGGGGCAGCTTGCACTGGTGAGTCCAGCACTGACAAGACCAAGTAACACCAGTGAGAGCTAGATGGCAAAAGGCAAACGCAGAAACGTCACTAACAGAAATCAAGGCAATATGGCAACATCTGAACCAAATTCTCCTCTACCAGCAAGTCCTGGATACCCCATCACACCAGTAAAACAAGATTTGGATTTAAAATCACTGGTCATGATGCTGGTACAGGAACACATGAAGGACATTGAGGAGAAAATGGATCAAAAGTTAGAAGCCCTTGCAAGGGAAACACAAAAATCATTGAAAGAAATCCAGGAGAATACAAAAGCCAACAAGGAGGAAATGCAAAAAACACTTAAAGAAATACAGGAGAACTTTGCTCAACAGGCTGAGGTCATGAAAGACGAAACACAAAAATCTCTTAAAGAAATACAGGAGAACTTTGGTCAACAGGCTGAGCTCATGAAAGAGGAAACACAAAAATCTCTTAAAGAATTACAGGAAAACACAAACATGCAAGGGAAGGAGCTAAGCAAAACCATCCAGGATCTAAAATCAGAAGTAGAAACAACTAAGAAAACTCAAAGGGAGACAACTTTGGAGATAGAGCCTTGCGAAGAAATCAGGGGACAGAGATGCAAATATCAACAACAGAATACAAGAGATAGAAGAAAGAATCTCAGATGCTGAAGATTCCATAGAAACCATGGACTCAACAGTTAAAGAAAATGCAAAGTGCAAAAAGCTTGTAACCCAAAATATCCAGGAAATCCAGGACACAATGAGAAGACCAAACCTAAGGATTATAGGCATAGATGAGAGTGAAGATTTACAACTTAAAGGGCCAGCAAATATCTTCAATAAAATTATGGAAGAAAACTTCCCTAACCTAAAGAGAGAGATGCCCATGAATATACAAGAAGCCTACAGAACTCCAAACAGACTGGACCAGAACAGAAATACTTCCCGTCACATAATAATCAAAACACCAAATGTTCTAAACAAAGAAAGAATACTAAAGGCAGTAAGAGAAAAAGGCCAAGTAACATATAAAGGAAGACCTATCAGAATCACAGCAGACTTTTCACCTGAGACTATGAAGGCTAGAAGGTCCTGGGCAGATCTCATGCAGACTCTAAGAGAACACAAATGCCAACCAAAACTACTATATCCAGCAAAACTCTCAATCACCATAGATGGAGAAACTAAGATATTTCATGACAAAACCAAGTTCACCCAATATCTATCCACAAACCCAGCCCTAAAAAGGATAATAGGAGGACAACACCAATACAAGGAGGGAAACTCCACCCTGAAAAAAGCAAGATAGTAACCTTTCCTCAAACCCAAATAAGTTAAGCAATCAAATTTAAAAAATAACGTCAAAAATGATAGGAAGTAACAATCACTATTCCTTAATATCTCTTAACATCAATGGACTCAATGCCCCAATAAAAAGACACAGACTAACTGACTGGATACGTAAACAGGACCCTACATTTTGCTGCTTACAGGAAACACACCTAAGGGTCAAAGACAAACACTACCTTAGAGTAAAAGGCTGGAAGACAATTTTACAAGCAAATGGTCTCAGGAAACAAGCTGGAGTAGCCATTTTAATATCAGATAAAATTGACTTTCAACCCAAAGTCATCAAAAGAGACTCTGAGGGACACTTCTTGCTGGTCAAAGGAAAAATACAACAAGAAGAACTCTCAATCCTGAACATCTATGCTCCAAATGCAAGGGCACCCTCTTTCATAAAAGAAACTTTATTAAAACTCAAAGCACACATTGCACCTAACACAATAATTGTTGGTGACTTCAACACTGCACTTTCCTCAATGGACCGATCAGGAAAACAGAAACTAAACAAGGACACAATGAAACTAATTGAAGCTTTGGACCAATTAGATTTAACTGATATATATAGAACATTCTATCCTAAAACAAAAGAATATACCTTTTTTTCAGCACCTCATGGTACCTTCTCCAAAATCGACCATATAATTGGTCACAAGACAGACCTCAACAAATATAAAAAGATAGAACTAATCCCATGCCTCCTATCTGATCACTATGGAATAAAAGTGGTCTTCAATAGCAACAGAAACAACAGAAAACCCACAAACACGTGGAGATTGAACAATACTCTACTCAATGACACCTTGGTCAAGGAAGAAATAAAGAAAGAAATTAAAGACTTTTTAGAACACAATGAAAATGAAAACACAACATACCCAAATCTATGGGACACAATGAAAGCAGTGCTAAGAGGAAAACTCATAGCCCTGAGTGCCTCCAAAAAGAAAATGGAGAGAGCATACATTACCAACTTAATGACACACCTGAAAGCCCTAGAACAAAAAGAAGCTATTTCACCCAGGAGGAGTAGAAGGCAGGAAATCATCAAACTCAGGGCCGAAATCAATCAAGTAGAAACAAAGAGAACCATACAAAAAATCAACAAAACTAGGAGCTGGTTCTTTGAGAAAATCAACAAGATAGATAAACCCTTAGCCAGACTGACCAAAGGGCACAGAGAAAGTATCCAAATTAACAAACTTAGAAATGAAAAGGGAGACATAACAACGGAAACTGAGGAAATCCAAAAAATCATCAGATCCTACTACAAGAGCCTGTACTCAACACAACTGGAGAATCTGGAGGAAATGGACAATTTCCTTGACAGATACCAAATACCAAAATTAAATCAGGACCAACTAGACCATCTAAACAGTCCCATAAAGCCTAAAGAAATAGAAGGAGTCATAGAAAGTCTTCCAACCAAAAAAAGCACAGGACCAGATGGTTTCAGTGCAGAATTCTACCAGACCTTCAAAGAAGAGTTAACACCAATACTCTTCAAACTATTCCACAAAATAGAAACAGAAGGAACACTACCCAATTCCTTCTACGAAGCCACAATTACGCTGATACCAAAGCCACACAAAGATCCAACAAAGAAAGAGAACTTCAGACCAATTTCCCTTATGAACATCGATGCAAAAATACTCAACAAAATTCTTGCCAACCGAATCCAAGAACACATCAAAACGATCATCCACCATGATCAAGTAGGCTTTATCCCGGGAATGCAGGGTTGGTTCAATATACGGAAATCCATCAATACAATCCACTACATAAACAAACTCAAAGAACAAAATCATATGGTCATTTCATTGGATGCTGAAAAAGCATTTGACAAAATTCAGCATACTTTCATGCTTAAAGTCTTGGAGAGAACAGGAATTCAAGGCCCATACCTAAACATAGTAAAAGCAATATACAGCAAACCGGTAGCCAGCATCAAACTAAACGGAGAGAGACTTGAAGCAATCCCACTGAAATCAGGGACCAGACAAGGCTGCCCCCTTTCTCCTTATCTTTTCAATATTGTACTTGAGGTACTAGCTCGGGCAATTCGACAACATAAGGAGGTCAAAGGGATACAAATTGGAAAGGAGGAAGTCAAACTATCATTATTTGCAGACGACATGATCGTCTACCTAAGTGACCCAAAGAACTCCACTAGAGAGCTCCTACAGCTGATAAACAACTTCAGCAAAGTGGCAGGTTACAAAATCAACTCAAGCAAATCAGTGGCCTTCCTATACTCAAAGGATAAGCAGGCTGAGAAAGAAATTAGGGAAATGACCCCCTTCACAATAGCCACAAACAGTATAAAGTATCTTGGGGTGACTCTTACCAAACATGCGAAAGATCTGTATGGCAAGAACTTCAAGACTCTGAAGAAGGAAATGGAAGAAGACCTCAAAAAATGGGAAAACCTCCCATGCTCATGGATCGGTAGAATCAATATAGTTAAAATGGCCATTTTGCCTAAAGCACTATACAGATTCAATGCAATACCCATCAAAATCCCAACTCAATTCTTCACAGAGTTAGAAAGAGCAATTATCAAATTCATCTGGAACAACAAAAAACCCAGGATAGCTAAAACTATTCTCAGCAACAAAAGAAAATCTGGGGGAATCAGTATCCCTGACCTCAAGCAATACTACAGAGCAATAGTGTTAAAAACTGCATGGTATTGGTACAGTGACAGGCAGGAGGATCAATGGAACAGGATTGAAGATCCAGAAATGAACCCACACACCTATGGCCACTTGATCCTCGACAAAGAGGCTGAAAACATCCAATGGAAAAAAGATAGCCTTTTCAACAAATGGTGCTGGTTCAACTGGAGGTCAGCATGCAGAAGAATGCGAATTGATCCATCCTTGTCTCCTTGTACTAAGCTCAAATCCAAATGGATCAAGGACCTCCACATAAAGCCAGACACTCTGAAGCTAATAGAAAAGAAACTGGGGAAGACCCTTGAGGACATCGGTACAGGGAGAAAGTTTCTGAACAGAACACCAATAGCATATGCTCTAAGAGCAAGAATTGACAAATGGGACCTCATAAGGTTACAGAGTTTCTGTAAGGCAAAGGACACCGTCAAGAGGACAGATCGGCAACCAACAAATTGGGAAAAGATCTTCACCAATCCTACATCAGATAGAGGGCTAATATCCAATATATATAAAGAACTCAAGAAGTTAGACTCCAGAAAACCGAACAACCCTATTAAAAAATGGGGTACAGAGTTAAACAAAGAATTCTCACCTGAAGAACTTCGGATGGCGGAGAAGCATCTTAAAAAATGCTCCACTTCATTAGTCATTAGGGAAATGCAAATCAAAACAACCCTAAGATTTCATCTTACACCAGTCAGAATGGCTAAGATTAAAAATTCAGGAGACAGCAGGTGTTGGAGAGGGTGCGGAGAAAGAGGAACACTCCTCCACTGCTGGTGGGGTTGCAAATTGGTACAACCACTCTGGAAAGCAGTCTGGCGGTTCCTCCGAAAACTGGGCACCTCACTTCCAGAAGATCCTGCTATACCACTCCTGGGCATATACCCAGAGGATTCCCCACCATGTAATAAGGGTACATGCTCTACTATGTTCATAGCAGCCCTATTTATAATTGCCAGATGCTGGAAAGAACCCAGGTATCCCTCAACAGAAGAGTGGATACAAAAAATGTGGTATATCTACACAATGGAGTACTATTCAGCCATTAGAAACAATGAATTCATGAAATTCTTAGGCAAATGGATGGAGCTAGAGAACATCATACTAAGTGAGGTAACCCAGACTCAAAAGGTGAATCATGGTATGCACTCACTAATAAGTGGTTATTAACCTAGAAAACTGGAATACCCAAAACATAATCCACACATCAAATGAGATACAAGAAGAAAGCAGGAGTGGTCCCTGGTTCTGGAAAGACTCAGTGAAACAGTATTTGGCAAAACCAGAACGGGGAACTGGGAAGGGGTGGGAGGGAGGACAGGGGAAGAGAAGGGGGCTTACGGGACTTTCGGGGAGTGGGGGGGGGGGGCTAGAAAAGGGGAAATCATTTGAAATGTAAATAAATTATATCAAAAAAAAAAAAGACAAAAAAAAAAAAAAAGAATGTAAATTGACCAAGCCATAAGGCATAAGCCAGGAAAAAAAAAAAAAAAAAGAAAATGATTAACTGAGAGAACCAAACACATAGATATTAATAAGAAATACCTGGTAAACCTGGAAGTAGTTATAATTTCTCTCTTCCATCTTAGTTTCCCCTTAATGCCTTAGTCTGTGATATGTTATTGCCATTTTACATGTCAGTTTGAAACAGTCTCAACTTTGTGCCAAGGATAATGAACCAGCTCTACAAAATTTTCAGTTTAATATTGTTTGAGGTCATGTAGTTCCATCCATTCTCAGTTCTCACTCGGCTCTTTGCTGCATTGAACATAAGCAGGTTTGCTCCTTCTAATATATTCTTTGCCAAATATGGGCAGAAAATAAGCCCAGTTATCTTAGAATGGGTTTTCTATCTTTGAGCAGCAATAGCAGAGGTGATAATCTTACTGTGATTGCCCTAGATTTCTGAAAGAAAGAGAATAACATTCTATCATGTGGTATTCAAAAGAGCCACCCACTAGAAGCCACTGCTCTGATTTTCTTGGAACACAATGAGTTCCTGTATGCTGCAAATGATATATGTCACAAAGCCACTAAGCATTGTACTCTGTGAAGGCTAGGACAGCCTGAATCTTATTTTTCTACCAGAAAAATAATTACAGCAATTGATCTTATAATGTACACTCTTGTGTTTTGGACCCGAAATAACTACAGATCTTGATTAATTTTACTAGTTACTCCATATATCCTACCGTCTGCATACCACTGTGAGATTCTCTGAGGATTTTTATTTTATATGCTGTAAATGATGATTATAAAAAATATGGAAGTTTTTCCTGAGTAATTGTGGGCCTGTATACTTGGGGCTGGGGCAGAGGCCTAGCCAGGTGCGAGAGAGTTCTGGCAGAGGAAAGAGGGAGGGAGCAGGGGGAAGGAGTCACTTCTGCCACTGCAGCTGTTTCTACTTGAGTCTTTGCCATGCTGCCCTTTTGGTTACCCACATCATCCTGGGCTGAGATGGGTATGGTAGGCAGACGAAAGGCAGCCTAGGCAGGAAGGAGTGCAGTGGAGCTACTGGTGGTGTTTACGGAGAGCAGACCTCTTCTCAAGTATTACAGCTCTTATGACAGAAGCTCAGAAGATGGAGCAGTTATTGCATTCCTTTAATAATCTTCTATAGGATTTAAGATAAGATTTATATACAGTTTTGGGGGTGACTCAGGGTTTGACAGCAGATACTTGTCATTGGCTTGGACTGAGAGCTTGGGGAAACCTTATTTACATGTGAGAAGGCTTGGTGCTGCTCTACAAGACTGATAGCCACACACCTCTCCTGCAGGTGATGGGAGGGTGGAAACTGCTACAGGAGCCAGGGGCCCAGGGCACATGATTGAACTCTCTCCATCACATGTAGGCAGAAGCTGTCAAGCAGGTTGCTGGGGTTCAAGGTCAGTGCTCAACCTGGGACCAGGCTACCTGTGCACAGCTCACTTCCCAACAAGTCATTTTTCATCAAAATGAATGACAAGCTGAAAGTAGCAGCACACTTGAAATGTGAAAGTGTTAAGAGCTTGAGTCCAGCCTAGTCTTCCTGAGAATCTGTCTTGTTTGCTTTATACCTTGTTAATAAGTTTGAATATCTAGGTAAAGAGTTTTCCTGTTAAAATAACAAGAGATTTCTGAATACACACTGAACTCTGATGACAGAAAATCTAGCACATACTCAGTTTTACAATGCAAAATGGGTTTTGAAAATCTTCTGAAAGGTTACAAGGTCACAAAAGGCAGCTGAGTACCCCACAGCTAAACATATTCCTTTATGGGCAAAAGAAAAAAAAATGAGCAATTAGTCAAAGCCATGAGACTTTCTATCTATAGTAACTTAGAGCTCGAATGATGTAAAAACAAATAAAAATAAAAAAACACCATATACAAATCTAGGACCTACCACCAAAGAATCTTTAATTGATGTTTCAATATTCCACAAGAGTTTGCAGAAGCTGGGAGGGCAAACTGTGCTTGGAATGTTTTGTATGAACATTGAGCTTGGTGTTTTTGTGAAACTCTTAACTGTGGGAGCAGGTATATGCTTGACTCTTTTGCCTGCTATTTGGACCCTTTTCTTCCTACTGAGTTGCCTTTTCCAATCTTGATATAATGGTTTATGTCTAATCATATTGGATATTGTTTTGATCTTTTTAGATGTTGTCTTCTGGAGACATGCTCTTTTCTGAAGAAATGGAAGGGGAAGGGATCTGGGGGGAAAAGAGTTTGAAGAAGCTGGGAGGGCAAACTGTGGTTGGAATGTTTTGTATGAACATTGAATAGTTAAGATAAAGAGCAGATTGCCTACAATATATCACTACTTGACACTTTAAAGAAGTATTCTGTATTCTGTCAATTCTTATTAATGAAATTATTCCTCATAATTAATTTCACATATACACCCATATATATGTGAAATTTCGAAAGAAAAGGAAGAAAGAAAAGGAAAGAGAAAGATTCATACATATACATGCACACTGATTGGATGAAGAAAAAGGCAGACTTCAATAACTTCATACAGGCAAATATATGCATCCATGCATACAGACATACAGACAGACTCAATAGATGAAAGCAACAATGGCAATGTTCCAATGACTTCATTTTTCTTCTATGGCTTATATATCCTAGTAAAATCTTACAAGCAGTATCAGTTAATACACGATTACATTTTAGTCTTCTTTTGATGGATGATTATTAAAAAACAGTATCTTCCCCAATAACTTTTCACAAAATAACATTAAGTAACACTGGTAGAGAAACCAACTTATCCCCAAGAACCTATGTACACTTGTAACCAAGGAACTTGTTATAGATTATAGATTATAGATTGTCTGGATTCAGTGGGAGAGGATGTGCCTAATCCTGCAGAGACTTGATGTATAAGGGTATGGGTATCTGAAGAGGGGGGCTGACCTGTCAGAAGTGAAAAGAAGGGTAGATGGGAGAAGGAACTCTTTGAGAGGGGACCTGGAGAAGGGCAGGATTTGAAATGTAAATAAATAAATAAATAAAGAGATAAACAAATAAGAATATGCCTTTCTGAACTTCAATTTTTTCCAAAAGATTTTCTACATCAAAACTTGTAGTAAAAAAAAAAAATCTTAACCTAGCTTTGCTAACAATTTTATTTTCCAAATGCTTTCTAAGGGTTGTAGTCATTTGTAATAATCTATATCTCTAAATTAATTGAGTCATCAATCTACTCCAGCAGGAATGCCTGAAAGAGATCAAGCACTAATGTTGTGATTGCCAGAGATGCTGCTTAGTGAGGGCTGGAAGGCTCTTAGAGTTCTCATTCAATTCTTAGATTAATAGGAAAGTGAAGTCAGCAGGCAAAGCAGACCTCCTGCTTTGAAATCCTCAAGACCTGTAGTCCTCAGGTCTATGCCTCAACCAAGGCATACCCATTGTGGTGGTGCTAACTGGTGGGCCACATTCCATGAGTTCTAAAACCATTTGTTGTTTCTCCTGCATGGCCCTGGGACAGTAATCCATTACACAAGTCTTCTCAGACATTAAAGTACAAATAAACTGTCCATGAATCTTGTTAGAATAAGGATGCTGACTCAGGATATCTGAGGTGGATCCTATTTGTCTTCACATTTAATCCATTGTCAGGTATTTTGTAGAAGTTTCTTCTGAGAATGAAAGATTTCATTCTTCAGGAAAGTGCTTTAAGACATATAGTAAAGAACTCAAAATAGCTTAAGGAAGTCACTGAAACTTACCAAACTTCCAAGGTTCCTTTTTCCCAAGAGTAAACAAATAATAAATAAATAAATAAATAGACAAAACTTTCTAGAGTCACTGTCAGACAAGCCAAGCTTAAAAGAAGAGTTTCAGATGAATCAAGCTCCAGAGTATTAGAGATGAGCCAAGAAGCTTGAGAGATGCAGAAACCAGCCAAGTTGCCTAGGATGGTTTAAGGAAAGCTTAAGGAAAAGCTTAAGGCTTACAGAAACCAAGTTGCCTGAACCAACCCATTGAGGTGCCTGTGGGCAGTGTGCAGCTTATGATTTTTATTAACTGTCACCCATGTTGAGGTGAGCTTTCAGTGATGGAAATGCTTAAGTCATTTCTACTCCTGTCAGTAAACCCTCACCCATAGTTCTGTAAGTAATCCCAATAACACTTACTGGTTCACCAAGATAGATTTTGGTCATATCCTTAGTTTAACTTATCGTAGGCTTCCTATCTGTGATCAGGAGTTGAGTGTGTGTTGCTTTCCCCCCGGAAAAGCATCACACAACAGGTGATGCTGTCTATTTGCAGATCATAATGAGTAACAAGCCATTATTTTTTATTGTGCTTTGCCAAACTGATTTAACTGGAAAATGTTTGACCTTTCTAGCTATATGAAAGCCTAGGTAGCAAAATCAGTGACTGTGCTTGGAAGTAGCCCAAACTAGGGATACCATATAAGAAGCACAGAGAAAACTAAGTAGCAAGAGCAGAAAAGAAAATCCCTACAGCATGGTATAGTTAAAATATTAGGTACTAAGAGACAAAGTATATTGAAAGATGCTAGGGAAAAAATAGTCACATGTGATGGAATAAAACATCAGAGTAACAACTAATTGCTCAATGGAATACGAAACCATGAATAACCAAGAGCAATGCAATCCAAGTTTTAAAATATTATGATGGCAAGCCTAGACTAATATACTCAGAATAAAGGTTTCTGCTATAATTGAAAGGGTAAAATAATGTTCAGTAACATAAGAAGCTTAAAAATTGTATCAAATAAATCAAACATAAAGAAAGTACAGGAAGCGATATTTCGGACTGAACTTGGGAATGAGCATAGAAGAGTGACTGTAGGAAAAATATGAAGCCATGATGATTAAAACACAAATTACCTCTGAGAACACAAAAGACAGCATCAAAAATTAACAACACAATGACCAAATTATCATACATTTCAATAAAGTCTTTAAATATCAGAATCCTTAATTCTCTAGTCAAATTATACAGACTGACATAATGAATCAACAACAAAATCCATCTATCTGTAGTCTATAACAAACACACCTTAGCTTGAAAGATAGCATCATTATAAAATAAACAGATGGAAAAATTAATGTAATAAAATGGGACCAGGAATTAAACAGGCATCATAAAATAGATCTCAGACTAAAACGACATCAAAATAGGTAAAAAGGGTATTTCATTCTAACCAAAAGATGACTTAAGCAAAAAGACATTACTATCCTAAATATTTATTCACCAAACTCTAATACACTCAATTTCTTAAAAAAACTACTTGATCTATAGATACAGATTAACATCAATCCAATAATAGTAGGTGATTTCAATATTCTTTTTTCTAAAATAGACAATCTTTTAAAAAGTATATAGAGAAGCACAAGCATTAAACGACATCTTAGAGCAAGTGAATTTAATATAAGTCTACAGAATTTCCCACCCAAACACAAATGAATATACATTGTACAGAGCAGCACAAGGAAGCTATTCTAAAGCAGACCATGTACTGGAAAACAAAACGAGTTGACACAAAAACAAAAGGACTAAAATAATTTCTTTATGCTATCTGGTCATCATGTAATATAAATTAAAATTGAAAGCAAAAAGCTCTAGTAAATCTTCAAATATATGGCTATTAAAAAACCCATTACCGAATAATGAATAAGTCAAAAAAGAACAGAAAATTAAAAAAAAATTGGAACTGAATGAAAATGCTAACACACCCAATCTGCTGGGATAGATTGAGAAAAATTTATAGCTCTAACGCTTACAATGAAAAATTAAGAGAGAGAACAAATAAATTACTTAATGATGGAACTGAAAACAGAAAAACCAAGAACAAACAAAATTCAAAACTTTCCAATAGCAAGAAACAATATCTCAGAAGAAATGCAAAAACAAAGAAACAAAAGAAAAGAAAAAGAAATGAAGGAAGGAAAGAAGAAAGAAAGAAAGAAGAAAGAAAGAAAGAAAGAAAGAAAGAAAGAAAGAAAGAAAGAAAGAAAGAAAGAAAGAAAGAAAGAAAGAAAGAAAGAAAAAAAAAGAAAGGAAGGAAGGAAGAAAGGAAAGAAGGAAGGAAATAATTCAAAGAATCAATTAATCAAAGAGATGTTTCTTTCAGACAAAATAAATATTATTGATGAACTCTTGGCCCAACTAAAAAAGAAGAGAGGGCTCAAATGAACAGAATCAGAAATAAACATGGAAGCATCACAACAGATACAAAAGAAATTAAGAATAATATAAGGGAATTTTGTTGAAACCTGTATTCTACTAAACTTAAAAATCTAAAAGAAACCAATTCCAAAACTAGCCTCAAATTCACAATCCTCCTGCCTCCACCACCTTCAGCAAATCCTAATAGCACGTGCTATGTCTGTATTATATATTATGGTTGTTAGATTGTTGTTTTGAGAGAAACAACTTACAGTGGATGTGAGGGTATCTCTGATTCTTTTACCTGCTTTGGAGACTCTTTTCCTACTACTGGGATACCTTGTCCAGGCTTAATGCTAGTGTTTGTATCTAGTCTTATTTTATCTTGATATACTCTATTCTGTTGATGTACCTAAGAGACCTGCCAGTTTCTGGGTAAGTTAGGGAGCAGAGAGTGCAACTGGGGAGAGAAGTGGGGTTGTGTGAATAGTGGAGGGAGTAGACTCAGTTGTTGGAATGTATTGTAGGAGAGGACAATAAATAAACATTTAAAAAGAGAAATCAATACATTTCTGGAACCAGCAACATCCCCGTATTTCAAACAAGAAGTCAACTATCTAAATAGACACATAAGTAGTGGAGAGATTAAAATAGTACTAAAAAAGCCTTTGAGCTAAAAGATATTCATGGTCAGATGGTTTCAAAAAGGAATGCTACAAGACTTTGAAAGAAGACCTACAGTAGTACTTTGTTAATTGTTCAGAAAGAAATAAGGAAGAAAGGAAAAGAAAAGACAAAGAAGCAAAGAACCCCCAAACTCCCAACCAAGCCAATATAACTCTAATACCAAAACCAGATAAAAAAGATATACAAAAAAAGAAACTACAGGCTAATATTGGTGATGAACACAGACTCAAAAATATTCAATAAAATATTTTTAAACATAATACATAGATCAAAAACATTATCTATCATGACAAAGTTTAATTTATCCCTGAAATACAATGATTGTTCACATATGGAGGTCAACACATGTTATAAATTATATTTTTAAAGATGAAAATCACATGATCATCTTAATAGAAACATAAAGTACTTATCAAAACCCAACATACACTCATCATAAAAGTCCTATAGAATATAGAGCTAGAAGGAAAATTTGTCAATACAAGCTATATATAAGCAACTGAAAGCCAACCCCATGATAAATAAAGGCTTAAAGAATGTCCACTGAATTCAGGAATGACACCAATATGCCCTTTATCCACACACCTTTTCAGCATTGTGCTAAATGTTATACTAGATGGAGCAATGAGGAAAGAAAATGAATTTTAAATGATACAAATAGGGATAGACAAAATTAAACCGTCTTATTTTCAGTTGATTGTATACATCAGATACTCCAAAAAATTCTATTAGAAAACTTTTAGAATGTGGCAAGATACATAATCAACTTGCACAAATGAGGATCTAAGGGATGCTACTTGGGAAATGAGAGACCCTAACTAGGGAGGGTAAAGGCAATAAAATACAGAAAATGGAGTAACTATGTCTGAAAAATTCATGAAAATCATACTATTAACTATGTACCTAAAAACCCTTGCAATATACATAAGTCTGTGTATAAATAAGCATATAAGGTTTAAATGAAATTTATTTTTTCTGGGCTGACAGTGCCCCCACCAAGAGCAAAAAACTACCTTAAAAACAAAACAAATAATAGACATGAGATGCTATTGTTTGAGTTGTTGTCCAGGGTTGTCCAAGAGACTCCCCAACACATTTCAGACTATTGCTATTGCTCTTGATTAAACCCAGATGTGGGAGGTAATCTTATTGTTAAAGATGCCATGAACTTCAAAAACAGGGTCCAGAGGTCCATGCCTTCTCCCTTAGGACTAGATTTCACGGTATCAGAAATTACAAAAGGAGAAAAGCAAACAAACTGAAAAAGTCTTATGCAGCTATGATGCCTATGAATCACAAAAGTGACCAGTATGTCACAATAATATTAAAAATGGCACTTGCTGGTAACCAACAGCCATATTATTGGAGTTAAGATCTGCTTAAGAAAAGGGAAATATTTTCTGGTATTGTAAATCTAGCTCAGTACTCTTGGCTACTTGAGTCATGAATATTGAAAAAGAACCTACATCCATCAATTTACTAAACCAGAGCATTCTAAACTAAACTCTAATTTTCTTTATATCCATATATAAATTAAATTCTTACCCATCAAAAAGGAAACATATCTTTGCAACATAAATCATTACTAAAATTAAAAGCCAGTCAGAATAAAAAGTTGTAGATCTCATTATCAATGGTTTCATCTGAAAACCAACTCTTAAATTTAAGGCTCAGTAATCATAGTGGAAGAGGGAGCATAAAGATTATAAGAGCTGGAGGATAAGGGAGTTTTCCTTGAGACTTTGTCTCCTAGAAATTTGAGAAGCTACAACTAAAAATACCATTGACACGACTGCCTAAATCTGAAATGAGCAAGTATAGCAACAATAGATATTGTTGCTATAGATCAGTCAACCAGGGCTGATCCCAGGAGGCCTCAACCTTATACAATGAACTGTGAACATCTACAAAAAGAGCATAGCAATTGGTTATCTAATATCCAACGGTTTTCCCTGAAAATATCAATAATGGAAATATTATATAGATAGAACATGTAATATTTACACATATACATGTATAGAGACATGTATATATATATATATATATATATATATATATATATATATATATATATATATGTATATACACATAACAAGTAATGTAACAAAAGCCATTTGAATTTGAAAGAGAGCAAGCAGCACCATATGAGAGGCTTTGGAGGGAGAAAGAGAAAATAGAAATGATGTAACTATAGAAAAACTAGTCTGGACACTTTAATAATTTCATCTGATATCAGTCATCTCATTTTATATTTACAGTCATCTTCATAAATAACTAGCATTTTCAAAAAGAAGCATGCAAGTGTTCCTTAAGCCTAGAAAATTATGTATAGTAGTCATACTTATGGTTGAATGGGTGTATTAAGCTAAACTAAAGTATAAATAGCACGTGATATGATAGAAAGTTGATAGATAATAAAACAGCATTAAATCAGGCGCCTAAAACAGCTAGCAGAAAGTATATTCAAATCAAAATCCATCTAGAAAATATGTTTGACTGCTATCTTTGAATGATCCTAAGATAGTCATACACATTAATTAATTTTGTTCTGTAGTTCACTGAAGTTACAATATTTTTCAGCAAATGAAGATAGGAACTCAATAATGGGAACAAAATGATACAGAACACCATTTTGGCAAGAGCTGAAAATTCTAAAGTGGTAATATTTCTAAAATAATGGCTATGCTGGAAACAATAAATGCCACCAAATGCATTTATTTTCCTGTCAACTGCTCTAATGAGAATGGCAGTAAAGGACTATCTGAAATTAATCTGCCCTTAAAAGCTGTTGTTTCCTTCCATCTGATTTCTACTCCTATCATTTAGGAATATCAATACTCTCTTAAAAAGAAGCTTTGGTGGTTGTTACCATTGTCACTTGGTGTTTTTCTTCTCCTGCAAAGACATATAACTACAGGTTTAAGACCTCTGATATCTCCCACTGTAGTGATTCACACTGCAAAGAACTGAGCTTAAGCTTTGCCCCAAATCATCTGATTTGATGGGCTTTATCACCTACAAGCAGTTCCAGGACTCCCAAGAAAGGCAGGAAAAACTTCTGTCACACTGACTTGCTTTTTTAAAATCATGGGTTATCACAACTGAATATATTTATTGAAAATGGTTTCCTTTTTTGCCATCCCTATATTTTCCTAGCATATTGCTAATAACCGTGTATAGAGTCTGAAAATTGCTATCTGATTTGTGCCACTCTGAAGTCAGCCAATTATTTTTAGCCCTGATTTTGCATTTGTAAAACTATTGCTTTTAGAGGTAATGAATGCATGCTGAAACTAAATAACATGTAAAAAGGAGGCAAAGTTCTTGTAAAGTTAAATTGCATATATGATTTGCTTTAATAGATTTTGTAATATAATTCACAGGCAATTCATGCACCTACAGGGTCTGAACATATTTTCAGTTTTTCATGCTTTATTTCTTTTATTTATTTACAAATATAGTACTATGACATCATTTTCTCCTTCCATTTTCTCTCTCCAAAACCTCCTGCACACCTACCCCTCTTTTCTCTTTCAAATTCATTGTCGCTTTTATTGTTAGTTATGTTTACATACATGTATGCATACTTATATATATATTTATATATATATATATATATATATATATATATAATCCTATATGCATAAATACACTCTGTTTAGTTCATACATTATTATTTGTATGCATTCTTTTAGAGATGCCCATTAGGAATTGTGTAATGAATGAGTGTGCTCTTCTCTGGATAGTCCACTTCTCCCACTCCAAGTTTGTTAGTTGCCTATAGTTCTTTGTGTAAGGTTAAGGTCTTATTGGCATTGTCCCATGTTTAATAGCATATCTATTGTTGTTGACCTTGCTCAGCTACTGTTTAGGCAATCATGCTGGTGAGGCTTTATTTCTATTCACAAAACCATTTTAGAATAGTAACTCATTCACAAGTCTTTTTTTTAATCAATGACTACCCTTTACTTCTATCACCTAAATGAGCTGCCATAATTTCTTTTCCCTATCTTTATGTGTCTGCTTTATGTGTGAGTATATGTTATCACAATACATATATATATATATATATATATATATATATATATATATATACGTGTGTGTGTGTGTATGTATATGTATATATACGTATATGTTGACCTTGCTCATATACATATTTATGCATATACATATACATACACACACACACACACACACACACACATATATATATATGTATATATATTATATATATACATATATATATATGTATATATATTATAAGGCTATATATAAGGGCTTTTAAGGGCTAATTATTTGTATATAATAATTTTGGGGAAAATTACTAGTTGAATTTGTTAACCATATTGTATTTTTGTAGAGAGAACCTCAGTTTTATTAAGCTGCAAATGTTTCTCATCTGCATACAAGTACATTATCAGATAAATTATTTATAAATAGTTTGTCATATTTATGCTTTCCTTGAAAAATGAATACCTTTAGTTTTGATAAAGTTCAATTTACCATTTTTATTATTGTTCTTGCCTTTGTATACATATATCAAAAACCACTACTTAATACATGGTCACAATAATTTATTCCCATATTGTATATGTATCATAACTTTAGTCGTCAAATTTGCATCTGTATCAATGATGTTTAAATACTGGAGAATCTGGAAGTAATGGACAATTTCCTACACAGATACCAAATACCAAAATTAAACCAGGATGAAATAGATCATATAACAGTCCCATAAACCCTAAAGAAATAGAAGGGGTCATAGAAAGCCTTCCAACCAAAAAAAGCACAGGACCAGAAGGCTTCAGTGCAGAATTCTATCAGACCTTCAAAGAAGACCTAACACCAATATTATTCAAACTATTCCACAAAATAGAAACAGAAGGAACACTACCCAGTTCTTTCTATGAAACCACAATTACACTGATAACAAAACCACACAAAGATCCAACAAAGAAAGAGAACTTCAGACCAATTTCCCTTATGAACATCAATGCAAAAATACTCAATAAAATTGTTGCCAACCGAATCCAAGAACACATAAAAATGATCATCCACCATGATCAAGCAAGCTTTATTCCAGGGATGGAGGGTTGGTTCAATATATGGAAATCCATCAATGCAATCCACTACATAAACAAACTTAAAGAACAAAACCACATGGTCATTTCATTGGATGCTGAAAAAGCATTTGACAAAATTCAGCATCCTTTCATGCTTAAAGTCTTGGAAAGAACAGGAATTCAAGGCCCATAACTAAACATAGTAAAAGCAATATACAGCAAACCGGTAGCCAGCATCAAACTAAATGGAGATAAACTTGAAGCAATCCCACTAAAATCGGGGACTAGACAGGGATGCCCCCTTTCTCCTTATCTTTTCAATATTGTACTTGAGGTACTAGCTCGGGCAATTAGACAACATAAGGAGTTCAAAGGGATACAAATTGGAAAGGAAGAAGTCAAACCATCATTATTTGCAGATGATATGATAGTCTACCTAAGTGACCCAAAAAAACTCCAGTAGAGAAATCCTACAGCTGATAAACAATTTCAGCAAAGTGGCTGGTTATAAAATCAACTCAAGCAAATCAGTAGCCTTTCTATATTCAAAGGATAAGCAGGCTGAGAAAGAAATTAGGGAACTGACACCCTTCACAATAGCCACAAACAGCATAAAGTATCTTGGGGTGATTCTTACCAAACATGTGAAAGATCTATATGACAAGAATTTCAAGACCCTGAAGAAGGAAATGGAAGAAGACCTCAAAAAATGGGAAAACCTCCCATGATCATGGATCGGCAGGATTAATATAGTTAAAATGGCCATTTTGCCAAAAGCAATATACAAATTCAATGCAATACCCATCAAAATCCCAATTCAATGCTTCATAGAGTTAGAAAGAGCAATTATCAAATTCATTTGGAATAACAAGAAACCCAGGATAGCTAAAACTATTCTCCACAACAAAAGAAATTCTGGGGGAATCAGTATCCCTGACCTCAAGCAATACTACTGAGCAATAGTGTTAAAAACTGCATGGTATTGTTGCAGTGACAGGCAGGCGGATCAATGGAACAGGATTGAAGATCCAGAAAGAAACCCAAACACCTATGGCCACTTGATCCTCGACAAAGGGGCTGAAAACATCCAATGGTAAAAAAATAGCTTTTTCAACAAATGGTGCTGGTTCAACTGGAGGTCAGCATGCAGGAGAATGCGAATTGATCCATCTTTGTCTCCTTGTACTAAGCTCAACTCCTAATGGATCAAGGACCTCCACATAAAGCCAGACACTCTGAAGCTAATGGAAAAGAAACTGGGGAAGACCCTTGAGGACATCGGTACAGGGGGAAAGTTCCTGAACAGAATACCAATAACTTATGCTCTAAGATCAAGAATTGACAAATGGGACTTCATAAAATTACAAAGTTTCTGTAAGGCAAAGGACACCATCAAAAGAACAAATTGGCAACCAGAAAAGTGGAAAAAGATCTTCACCAACCCTACATCAGAGAGAGGGCTAATATGCAATATATATAAAGAACTCAAGAAGTTAGACCCCAGAAAACCAAATAACCCTATTAAAAAATCAGGAACAGAGCTAAACAAAGAATTCTCACCTGAAGATCATCGGATGGTGGAGAAACATCATTAAAAATGCTCAACTTCATTAGTCATTAGGGAAATGCAAATCAAAACAACCCTGAGATTTCACCTTACACCAGTCAGAATGGCTAAGATTAAAAACTCAGGAGACAGCAGGTGTTGGCAAGGATGTGGAGAAAGAGGAACACTCCTCCACTGCTGGTGGGGTTGCAAATTGGTACAACCACTCTGGAAATCAGTCTGGCGGTTCCTCAGAAAACTGGGCAAGCCACTTCTGAAAGATCCTGCTATGCCACTCCTGGGCATATACCCAGAGGATTCCCCAGCATGTAATAAGGATATATGCTCCACTATGTTCATAGCAGACCTATTTATAATATCCAGAAACTGGAAAGAACCCAGGTATCCCTCAACAGAAGAATGGATGCAAAGAATGTGGTATATATACACAATGGAGTACTATTCAGCCATTAGAAACAATGAATTCATGAAATTCTTAGGCAAATGGATGGAGCTGGAGAACATCATACTAAGTGAGGTAAACCAGTCTCAAAAGATCAATCATGGTATGCAGTCACTAATAATTGGATAATAGCCTGGAAAATTGGAATACCCAAAACATAATCCACATATCAAATGAGGTACAAGAAGAATGGAGGACTCTGTACCCCATTTTTTAATAGGGTTGTTTGGTTTTCTGGAGTCTAACTTCTTGAGTTCTTTATATATATTGGATATTAGCCCTCTATCTGATGTAGGATTGGTGAAGATCTTTTCCCAATTTGTTGGTTGCCGATTTGTCCTCTTGATGGTGTCCTTTGCCTTACAGAAACTTTGTAATTTTATAGGGTCCCATTTGTCAATTCTTGCTCTTAGAGCACATGCTATTGGTGTTCTGTTCAGAAACTTTCTCCCTGTACCGATGTCCTCAAGGGTCTTCCCCAGTTTCTTTTCTATTAGCTTCAGAGTGTCTGGCTTTATGTGGAGGTCCTTGATCCATTTGGATTTGAGCTTAGTACAAGGAGACAAGGATGGATCAATTCGCATTCTTCTGCATGCTGACATCCAGTTGAACCAGCACCATTTGTTGAAAAGGTTATCTTTTTTTCCCATTGGATGTTTTCAGCCCCTTTGTCAAGGATCACGTGGCCATAGGTGTGTGGGTTCATTTCTGGATCTTCAGTCCTGTTCCATTGATCTGCCTGCCTGTCACTGTACCAATACCATGCAGTTTTTAACACTATTGCTCTGTAGTATTGCTTGAGGTCAGGGATACTGATTCCCCCAGAATTTCTTTTGTTGCTGAGAATCGTTTTGCAGATGACATGATAGTCTACCTAAGTGACCCAAAAAACTCCACTAGAGAGCTCCTTCAGCTGATAAACAACTTCAGCAAAGTGGCAGGTTTTAAAATCAACTCAAGCAAATCAGTGGCCTTCCTATACTCAAAGGATAAGCAGGCTGAGAAAGAAATTAGGGAAATGACCCCCTTCACAATAGCCACAAACAGTATAAAGTACCTTTGGGTGACTCTTACCAAACATGTGAAAGATCTGTATGACAAGAACTTCAAGACTTTGAAGAAGGAAATGGAAGAAGACTTCAAAAAATGGGAAAACCTCCCATGCTCATGGATCGGCAGGATCAATATAATTAAAATGGCCATTTTGCCAAAAGCAATATACAGATTCAATGCAATACCCATCAAAATCCCAACTCAATTCTTCACAGAGTTAGAAAGAGCAATTATCAAATTCATCTGGAATAACAAGAAACCCAGGATAGCTAAAACTATTCTGTGCTCTCATTTTTGCTGGCAAGTTCTTTCCTCAATAGTATTAGAGCCCAACTCCTTTTATGTTCTGATGACCAGCTGAGACTGCCACCTTCATAGACATAACAACTCTTGGAATCCTGGACATTCTGTAAAGGGCTAACCATTATTAGAATATTAAAACCACAGCTTATAAACCAATCTAACAAATCCCATGCAGCAGCCTTCTGACCTCTATGGTTTCTACAGAGAAAGCTACTACCAGTTCCTTTCTTGCTGTAGGTCATATATAATTTCTAGTCATTATTCTTCATGTTTGTTCTTTTGCTTCTCCTGAAGACCCAACATGAATATTAGACTTTGTTTTGACGTCACAATTTTCTTCCATTTATAGTCCGTTATGTTCAATTCAGCATTAATGTTCTATTTTCAAGTTCATTGCTTCATTCTTTTCTCATTGAATCCTTTTACTGGGAAAATTTTATTGTTTTAATTTGTAGGATCTGTATTCGTTTCGTTATATTTTCTATTGCTTGAGAAGAGTCCCTAGTTCTTATTTGTTTCAAGCACATTCACAGTTTCCCAATAAAGTCATTGTTTGGCAGGTACTTTTAAAACATCCTAAAAGATTTTTGATGTCTTTCTTGACTAAGTGTAATGCCCTTGTGGTTTCTTATTTAAATTGTGATTACCTTGTTTTTTATATGTTTTTGAAATTTTTCACTTCTATCTCACACATTTAAAGTATTGAAAGGTTGGACTTTTATTTAAATCCATTTTTGGTCTTCACTAAAACCATATTTGTTAGGGATGTGTGTCCTGCCACATGGTGGACAAAAGATGTAAAAGTCTGGACTTGTTATTTAGCTTTCACCTACATTGTATAAAGGGATAGGTATAGATCTTCCTACCCAATAGAAGTTGAAGATGCCTATGTGGTATGTGTTGACAATAGAGGAGCTCGTAAACAGAGACATCAGAATTTCTCCTTGAAGTAAATGCTAAATATCCAATGTCTTTATTTGGCCTCTTTGGACACTAACCAATCAAGAAAGAGGGAAGCATCTAGCTATTATTGTTGACTACTGATGGACGAAAGTAGAAATCTAGGCTTCTTGTCTGCAGTTAATTGGAGAGAAGTGGAAGAGAGAGCTAGAGAGTTCTCTGGTTTTGTATAATTCTGTTTGAATAGAGAAGATTATGCTAAAATATTTTCTTCCTTGATAAACTGCTGTTATTTTGTATCTTTGGATTAAAATTACAATCTTTTCTTAAATTTATTAACAGTGTGGTGATTATTATTTTGTAAAATTGAATCTATAATTTGTTCCACATTTTTTGGGAAGAAATCTATTGTAGACATTGGATCTGTCATTTGAACACTGGCAAGTTCAAAGAAATGTTACATAGGTTTAAAGATCCTAAATCTGTTGATTCTAAAAGGAAATGTTTGGTTTCTTTAAACGTTAGGAAACTGTGTAACCTATATTGCTGCTCTTAATGCTTACCAACAGAAAATCTACTTATAGTGAAATCATCATAGAAAGCATACAAAATACCTCAAAATATAGATAAGGGATAATTGAAAGTTATTATTTTTAAAATAATTTCGGTATGCTAACATTTCCATAGGAAGTGGTTGGTAAGAATGAATTTTTCCCAAGGAGCTCATTACAGGTGCTAATCATCTTACTATTTTTAATTTTTTGTGCTAGAGAAAATTAATTATTTCAGAAGTCTCACCTATTCATATACCTAAATAATTAATTCCTTCACTCTGTAAAGAATAAACTCAATTTGATAAAGTTTAATGCATAGCTAAAAAAAAAGCATAATAATCCAATTTGCAGAACTTTGAGAACTCTTATCCCTCCTTTAAGACAGGTTTTTCTTTTCTGAAACTTCTAATGACTGCTCCTGCAGCCTTATGATATGTTCCTTTATCTTCCATTCTACAACTTCCTCCATTCTCCCAAATATTAGTAAAGTTTTTGCCCTTTATTATTCATGATAAATATCTTGAAACTCACTGGATTCTTTTTTCCTTATTTATTTATTTATTTATTTATTTATTTATTTATTTATACACTTTACATCCCAATTACAGCCCACTTCTTCTCCCTCCATTCTACCCTTACATATTCCTCTTGTTTGAGCCCCTCCTTCCCCTTCTCCGAAGAGAAGTGGAAGCCCCCCATGGGATCCAACCTGCCCTGGCACATTAAAGCACTGGATTCTTAAGAGAACAATTGCAATAAACTGCCCATGAAAGCTTTGTTTTTTAGAAGCCTTGCTTCATATGTCTGCTCAATACAGCAATGACTAAGCACAAAAAAAAAAAATCCAAGAGACTACATCTAAAAAGTACATTTGTAAACTTTAAATTGTTATAGCTACTGAAAAATTAATTATACTAATAATTTCATTCCTAAACCTACATGACTTTGACTATGTGGCCAAAAATGTGCACTGGAGAAATGACAGCATCCTCAACAAATGGTGCAGGTAAAACTCTCTGGCAATGTGTAGAAGAATGAAACAAGATACTGCACAAAAGTCATTTGCAAATGGATCAAACTTTATCACACAAAATGTGATAAAATGGATTTATACTTTAACTGGATGGTAATGACCTTAACCAGTTGCTAAAATGGGTTATGCCTTTTAGAGTTATTGGCTAGTGATGTTCCATAGACCTTCAAAACATTATAGGCTATTGCCACTATTACTGCTTATCTTAGAAGATAAGCAGTAATGGTGGTCTTTCTTGACAAAAAGACCACTGAAGTCATCACATTCTTAAGTTATAGAACATGGAAACGCCATGCTGTTACTAATATAGCTAGTTTTCATAGTGTTGTGAGGTACTATGCACACTACTATAGGAGAAAAGTAATCACCAGTCTTACTCCCTTTTAAAAAACCCACGGATTCCAATTTGTATTGCCTATAGATTCTTGTATGTGTTTTCCATGTTCTATGACTCAAGAATGTGATGAGTTCAGCAGTAGGGTCTTACTGTCAAATGAACCCCGTGAGCTACAATAATGACTGGCCTGACAAGATGTGCCTACTTCAATAGTGGTATAAACCTCATGGAAATAACTAATCACTTTTGAATTGGATTTAAGTCCTACTCCACAAGATGAAATCCATACCTGGCACCATTTTGTAGCTAAGAATCTGCAACCAGATAGATCATAAATTTATAGAAGAACACACTCAGCTAAATGGACATACTAAACTTCTGATGACTTATCATTATACACTAATGTTATTTCATCTTCGAACTCTCATCATAAAAAATCACATTTGAAGTTGATGACAATTAGAAAATAGATCCACATTGGTCAGTATCTAGAGAATAAGAGGATGGATAATTCTCAGCCCTAAATTTCACATCTATATCACACTCCCTCTGAGGCAATCACATTCTTGAGTCATAGTTCATGGAAGAGCACTCAGAGACAGTAAAAATGTAAGAGCCAGAGGCAGTGGAAGGAAGCACTATTTTCCTTGACAGAGTGGGGAAGGTGCATATATAAATTCACAATGATTTATACAGCATGCATAAGACCTATGAAAACTCAAGTCAGAAAAAAATCCTAGCATGGAGAACAGAGATAGGAATGAAGTCCCAGCACTCACTAAGGAGCTAGTGGTAGTGGATAGCCCTGGGGAAAGGGGGGAGTCAGTTTTGCTTATGAGTTTTCTGTGGTATATTGGCCACACTCCGGGGGAAGACCACACATGCAAGAATATATAGTCAGGACAAATTGAAATGTGTGGGTTTTTTAAATGCAAGAAAGTTGTGTAGGTAGAAAAGTGGGCTGCATCTAAGAGTAGTTAGCAACAGGGTGAATATGATTAAACTACACTGCACAAAATTTTCAAAGAAATAATAAAAATTTCACAAGTAAAGGTTGCCTCAGATAAAAACAGATTTATTAAATGAAATACTGTCAAGATTTCAAAGGCATTTCCGCTGTTAGAATATTTTAGGGCACCAGCATTAACTATTTATTATACAAAAGAGTTTGTGAAATGGGTCCAATATACTAACTGACTGGATATGTAAACAGGACCCTACATTTTGCTGCTTATAGGAAACACACCTAAGGGTCAAAGACAAACACTACCTTAGAGTAAAAGGCTGGAAGACAATTTTACAAGCAAATGGTCTCAGGAAACAAGCTGGAGTAGCCATTTTAATATCAGATAAAATTGACTTTCAATCCAAAGTCATAAAAAGAGACTCTGAGGGACACTTCTTGCTGGTCAAAGGAAAAATACAACAAGAAGAACTCTCAATCCTGAACATCTATGCTCCAAATGCAAGGGCATCCTCTTTTGTAAAAGAAACTTTATTAAAGCTCAAAGCACACATTGCACCTAACACAATAATTGTGGGTGACTTCAACACTGCACGTTCCTCAATGGATCAATCAGGAAAACAGAAACTAAACAGGGACACAATGAAACTAATTGAAGCTTTGGACCAATTAGATTTAACAGATATATATAGAACATTCTATCCTAAAACAAAAGAATATACCTTTTTCTCAGCACCTCATGGTACCTTCTCCAAAATCGACCATATAATTGGTCACAAGACAGACCTCAACAAATATAAGAAGATCGAACTAATCCCATGCCTCCTATCAGATCACTATGGAGTAAAAGTGGTCTTCAATAGCAACAAAAACAACAGAAAAACCACAAACACGTGGAAATTGAACAATATTCTACTCAATGATACCTTGGTCAAGGAAGAAATAAAGAAAGAAATTAAAGACTTTTTAGAACACAATGAAAATGAAGACACAACATACCCAAATCTATGGGACACAATGAAGGCAGTGCTAAGAGGAAAACTCATAGCCCTGAGTGCCTCCAAAAAGAAAATGGAGAGAGCATACATTACCAGCTTAATGACACACCTGAAAGCCCTGGAACAAAAAGAAACTATTTCACCCAGGAGGAGTAGAAGGCAGGAAATCATAAAACTCAGGGCCGAAATCAATCAAGTAGAAACAAAAAGAACCATACAAAAAAAATCAACAAAACCAGGAGCTGGTTCTTTGAGAAAATCAACAAGATAGATAAACCCTTAGCCAGACTGACCAAAGGGCACAGAGAAAGTATCCAAATTAACAAACTTAGAAATGAAAAGGGAGATATAACAACAGAAACTGAGGAAATCCAAAAAATCATCAGATCCTACTACAAGAGCCTGTACTCAACACAACTGGAGAATCTGGAGGAAATGGACAATTTCCTTGACAGATACAAAATACCAAAATTAAATCAGGACCAAATAGATCATCTAAACAGTCCCATAATGCCTAAGGAAATAGAAGGAGTCATAGAAACTCTTCCAACCAAAAAAAGCACAGGACCAGATAGTTTCAGTGCAGAATTGTATCAGACCTTAAAAGAAGAGTTAACACCAATACTCTTCAAACTATTCCACAAAATAGAAACAGAAGGAACACTACCCAATTCCTTCTACGAAGCCACAATTACACTGATACCAAAACCACACAAAGATCCAACAAAGAAAGAGAACTTCAAACCAATTTCCCTTATGAACATAGATGCAAAAATACTCAATAAAATTCTTGCCAACCGAATCCAAGAACACATCAAAACGATCATCCACGATGATCAAGTAGGTTTTATCCCGGGAATGCAGGGTTGGTTCAATATATGGAAATCCATCAATGCAATCCACTACATAAACAAACTCAAAGAAAAAAACCACATGGTCATTTCATTGGATGCTGAAAAAGCATTTGACAAAATTCAGCATCCTTTCATGCTTAAAGTCTTGGAAAGAACAGGATTTCAAGGCCGATACCTAAACATAGTAAAAGCAATATACAGCAAACCAGTAGCCAGCATCAAACTAAATGGAGAGAAACTTGAAGCAATCCCACTAAAATCAGGGACTAGACAGGGCTGCCCCCTTTCTCCTTATCTTTTCAATATTGTACTTGAGGTACTAGCTCGGGCAATTCGACAACATAATGAGGTCAAAGGGATACAAATTGGAAAGGAAGAAGTCAAACTATCCTTATTTGCAGATGACATGATAGTCTACCTAAGTGACACAAAAAACTCCACTAGAGAGCTCCTACAGATGATAAACAACTTCAGCAAAGTGGCAGGTTATAAAATCAACTCAGGAAAATCAGTGGCCTTCCTATACTCAAAGGATAAGCAGGCTGAGAAAGAAATTAGGGAAATGACCCCCTTCGCAATAGCCACAAACAGTATAAAGTATCTTGGGGTGACTCTTACCAAACATGTGAAAGATCTGTATGACAAAAACTTCAGGACTCTGAAGAAGGAAATGGAAGAAGACCTCAAAAGATGGGAAAACTTCCCATGCTCATGGATCGGTAGAATCACTATAGTTAAAATGGCCATTTTGCCAAAAGCAATATACAGATTCAATGCAATACCCATCAAAATCCCAACTCAGTTCTTCACAGAGTTAGAAAGAGCAGTTATCAAATTGATCTGGAATAACAAAAACCCCAGGATAGCTAAAACTATTCTCAGCAACAAAAGAAATTCTGGGGGAATCAGTATCCCTGACCTCAAGAAATACTACAGAGCAATAGTGTTAAAAACTGCATGGTATTGGTACAGTGACAGGCAGGAGGATCAATGGAACAGGATTGAAGATCCAGAAATGAACCCACACACCTATGGCCACTTGATCCTCGACAAAGAGGCTGAAAACATCCAATGGAAAAAAGATAGCCTTTTCAACAAATGGTGCTGGTTCAACTGGAGGTCAGCATGCAGAAGAATGCGAATTGATCCATCCTTGTCTCCTTGTATTAAGCTCAAATCCAAATGGATCAAGGACCTCCACATAAAGCTAGACACTCTGAAGCTAATAGAAATGAAACTGGGGAAGACCCTTGAGGAAATTGGTACAGGGAGAAAGTTTCTGAACAGAACACCAATAGCATATGCTCTAAGAGCAAGAATTGACAAATGGGACCTCATAAAATTACAAAGTTTCTGTAAGGCAAAGGACACCATCAAGAGGACAAATTGGCCACCAACAAATTGGGAAAAGATCTTCACCAATCCTACATCAGATAGAGGGCTAATATCCAATATATATAAAGAACTCAAGAAGTTAGACTCCAGAAAACCAAACAACCCTATTAAAAAATGGGGTGCAGAGTTAAACGAAGAATTCTCACCCGAAGAACTTCGGATGGCGGAGAAGCATCTTAAAAAATGCTCAACTTCATTAGTCATTAGGGAAATGTAAATCAAAACAACCCTGAGATTTCACCTTACACCAGTCAGAATGGCTAAGATTAAAAATTCAGGAGACAGCAGGTGTTGGAGAGGGTGTGGAGAAAGAGGAACACTCCTCCACTGCTGGTGGGGTTGCAAATTGGTACAACCACTCTGGAAATCAGTCTGGCGGTTCCTCCAAAAAGTGGGCACCTCACTTCCGGAAGATCCTGCTATACCACTCCTGGGCATATACCCAGAGGATTCCCCACCATGTAATAAGGATACATGCTCTACTATGTTCATAGCAGCCCTATTTATAATTGTCAGATGCTGGAAAGAACCCAGGTATCCCTCAACAGAAGAGTGGATGCAAAAAATGTGGTATATCTACACAATGGAGTACTATTCAGCCATTAGAAACAATGAATTCATGAAATTCTTAGGCAAATGGATGGAGCTAGAGAACATCATACTAAGTGAGGTAACCCAGACTCAAAAGGTGAATCATGGTATACACTCACTAATAAGTGGATATTAACCTAGAAAACTGGAATACCCAAAACATAATCCACACATCAAATGAGGTACAAGAAGAAAGGAGGAGTGGCCCCTTGTTCTGGAAAGACTCAGTGAAGCAGTATTCGGCAAAACCAGAACGGGGAAGTGGGAAGTGGTGGGTGGGAGGACAGGGGGAGAGAAAGGGGCTTACGGGACTTTCAGGGAGTGGGGGGCTAGAAAAGGGGAAATCATTTGAAATGTAAATAAAAAATATATCGAATAATAAAAAAAGAACTGCATACAAAGGGAAAATAGCTATTGAGGGTTTTCTGAACTTAGTAACTCAATTTAAAAATATGCAATATAATTTTATAATGGAGAAAGTTTGAATAACACCACTTAACCAAGTGACCAAGGTTAAATTTACTAATAATGTGTCATGGTAATAACAGTCAGCCATGTCTCTTAAAAGATGAGATGAGAAGGGCACTTCACCTCTGCTATATTTCTTCCAAAATCCCATAACCTTCTTCTAATCATGAGAAATTACATCAGACTTACCCAATTTAAAGGACATTCTACAAATGCCCAGTAATTATTCTTCAAAACTGGAAAAGTTTTAAAAAAAATAAAAAAGCCCAAATAACTCTTACAAATGTCAAATTAATGCAGTGTTAGGTTCTGGGATGGATCCTGTAATATTGAAAAATGTATTAATGATCAATTGGAGGCATTATGTCTAAAAGTTTATTCATGGCAATAGTATAGTAATTTCCTGTACTTTGCAATCAGAATAAACAGACTGTTAAGTTCACAGGAACACTTAACACTATTATGTATATTTAAATTATTTGAAATTAAAAGTCTACTAAAAATTGATTAGAAGAAAATCAAGCACTAATGAAAGCAAATCATCCAATAAATAAATAGACAAATGAATTGAATAGAAAGTTCCTTGAAAAAGAAATACAAACACCAGTTAATATATGGAAAATATGTTCAATACACTTGGCAGTTAAAACTACATTGAGATTCCATCTCTCAGTCATAATGGCTATCATCAAGAAAACAGAGGACAAGTGCTATCAAAGACAAATGAAGAGAGGAATTCTTAAATCTAGTTCATGGACATGTAAATTCTGTAGCCAAATGGAAACCTATCTAAAACCAGTATAAATTTTCTTCAGAAAACTAAAAATAGAAGTGCCACATGTACAATCTTTGCTATATACCCAAAGTAATTTAAATCATCCTATAAAAGAAATAGATCAATATTTCTGCATATTATTTCACTATTTACAATAGCCTGGCAATGTAACTAGCCTAAATACCCATCAGCAGATCGATGAATAAAGAAAAAGTTATACACACACACACATTCACACACACACACACACACACACACACACACACACACACACATATTATTCAGCTTTAAAAGAAAATATTATCACTTTTGTCAGGAAATGGATAAACTTAAGGTTATCATGTTGAATAAAATTATCCAGGCTCAGAAAGTCAGTTTTAGATGTTTTCTCTTGTATATGAAATGTAATTTTACATACATACATATATGATAATATATATATATATATATATATATATAATTTATATATAACATGAATCAGGGTATTTGGAGGGCAAGAGCGACATAATGCAGAAAAGAGAAGTAAGGATACTAAGGGTAAAAAGACTAAATATTTCATGTATTCTTTTATGTAGAGAAACTAGATTCAGCTGTTTATCTCTGATTCAAATGAAAGATTATTTGAGGAGATCGAGGGAACAAGCTGTAATTGGTAGGTAAAGAGGAAAGGGGGAATGGGGAAAGGTAGTGGGTGAGTAAATGTGGACAAAGCATAATGACAAAATATTTATTACAATGCAAGATTACATCTACTAAAAATCTCCTTTGGAAAATTTAAGGTTATGCAATTCATTTTATCAAAGCTCTTAATTGCCAGGATTTGGGGGATACTTAATAAACTCTGTTATTTTAGGAGAAAACACAGGCATTATATTTCCCAAACACATTTGGCTCATATATTTTACTTTCTCCAAAATTATCTTTTAAAAAAGTGTGGAAATAGAGAAGCTTTATTCCAACCTCTAACTTATTTTGAGCCACGTTCAACTTCAGTTGACAGCTTTGACTGAAGAGAGAAAAATGATAAGGACATTAAATTGTCAGAATGTTTGACCTCAGCAAATAACATATGAGAAAATATTAATTATGTATTGAGAACAATATATAAATTGACTAAACATTATGGAATAAATATAATATGTAACATTTTAGATAGAAATGATATAATAGATTCACTAAGCTAAACATGAAATAAGAGAAGATGGACTTAAATGCCTATGATATTAATTTGAGCAGTTTTGTGTCTTAGAAACTTTTAGAGTGAGTTTGCAAAATTGCCATGCTCACTGAAAAGGCCTTAATAGTAGTCATCAGGTCATCTCTGCCTACTGTTTAGGTTTTTAGTTCTATGTACCAGAATACAAAATGTCCTCTATAAGTAATTTCGAGAAGGAACAAAATGTGTACTTTAGAGACAAGGACATAGCAAGGAAAAGAAAATAAGAGTATCACAGAATATCTTGTATCTCTGACAGAGGAACATAAATTTATATATATATATATATATATATATATATATATATATATATATATATATATATATATATAAAACAAAGAAGTCCTATCAAAAAACTCATTGGGTTTTATTAATGTTTATATTGAACTTCCTCCTAGGCTATAAGAAGACTCTGGGTATTAAACTTCTAGACTACAGTCATGGATCTCAATCTTCCTAATGCTGCGACCCTTTGATGTAGTTCCTCATATTGTAGTGACCCCCTCAACCAAAATTATTGTTGCTAATATAACTGTAATTTTGCTACTGTTATGACTTGTAATGTAGATATTTTTGGAGATAGAGGGTTTCCAAAGGTCCCAGAGATTGAGAAACCACTGCAGTAAGATAACTATTTTTCTGTAGTTGTGTGGACAATACTTATGCTTTTACCTAAATATTTTAACATTTTATTTTTAATTATATGCATATGCACATATGCTAGGGGATTGATATGCTCTTGGGAGTGCCAGTACCCACAGAATCCATAGAGAGCATGTGATCCCAGAAGTAGGAGTTATAGAATTGTTGAGTTATCTGATGTGAATACTGGTGACTGAACTTCATCCTTCTGCAAGAGTAGTATAGGCTGTTAATGACCAAACCATCTCTCTTGCTTAGTAATGCAGTAGGTTTTCCTAATTATGCAATCAGGAAAATGTAGAAATATACACATCGAACTACAAAAATATATCCCATAAAATTATTTGACAGTAGTAGTTAAAGATGAGTATTCTCTATAAGCTGATAATGAATTATTTATATTATATTTATATTATATCCACATGCATCACTAGTGTGTGACATTTTACTTTTGTTGACATACATCATTCTGTATTCCATATGATCTGTGTTAATTGTGTCTTATTTAAATGTTTTAAGAAATAAATGTGAGAAAACACTGTAAAAAAAAAAGATATGCTTTATTTAACAAACAAAGACAGTATTAGAAATACACTGACAGTTTGAAGACAATCAATTCTTTAAAAACATTGCTTAGCTTACAGTGTTTTACATGGTCCTTAATTAAAAACAAATTGAAAATTACTGATGAGAGATTATATGGGAAGAATTTTAAATGTTAGATATTAGATAATTTTTTCATTACTTTTAAAACATGACATGATTGTTTATATTCTCTAAAGACACGATGGATGGCAACCATGGTTCTTTTCTTGCATTAAAATTATTGGGTCTTATTGAATAGTAGTTTTCACCGGTTTTATTACAATTAAAATGCTATTGTTCCTCTAGGATTGTTGGTGACATAATGATCCCTAACAATATCTCCTCTACCATTCTCTAGTTTATTATTTTTATTTTTCAGTCCCCTAAAAAATAGTGGTGAGTCAGGTTCAGTCCATTATCCTCAAGGTGGGAGCAGCAGGCATTGTGCAGGGAGATGTGAGAGTTTTGCATATTCATCTGAGGGCTGATAGCAGAAGACCTGCTTTCAGAGAGTTAGGATGCAGGTTTTAAAGCCCATACCCACAATGACACTCTTACTCCAAAAAGGCCACAACTACTCCTACAGGGCCACACCTCCTAATAGTGCCATATCTAGACCAAGCATATGCAAACTATCACAGTGAACTAGATAATTAGAAGTTTCTGCTGTTTTATTGTATCAAATATATGTAACCAACAGAGCAAATTATTACACTCATTGGGAATCAGATCCATATATTTATATTGACACTAACTATTAGCCAATACACTTGAAGTAGTAATCAGCCTTTTCCCTACCTGAATTTATTTGCTTATAAAAATGTGTATATTGAATAATCTTACAGTTTCCTTCACTGCTAAAATTCCATAGTTAAAAGAGTGCACTGAGCCTGATATCTGCTCTTTACTGATATGGAAAACTGAATATGTATGGCATCTTGAAAATAAAAGATTTTAAGTGACTGAAATAGTAGTTTCACTTTTTCCTTTGGTTTTTGTTTTTTCAAGACAGGGTCTATCTGTGTAGCCCTGGCTGTCCTGGAACTCACTCTGTAGATCAGGCTGGCCTTGAACTCAGAAATCCACCTGTCTCTGCCTCCAAAGTGCTGGGATTAAAGGTGTGCACCACCACTGCTCAGCTAGTTGTTTCATTTTCACAATATTTCTTACAGGTTTTACTTTTACTTTCATTCTACTTTAAGAATTCAATTGTTCTTGATGTTGGCTACCAGTTTGCTGTATATTGCTTTTACTATGTTTAGATATGGGCCTTGAATTCCTGTCCTTACCAAGACTTTTAGCATGAAAGGATGCTGAATTTTATCAAATGCCTTTTCAGCATCTAATGAAATGATCATGTGGTATTTTACTTTGAGTTTGTTTATGTAGTGGATAGCATTGATGGATTTCCTTATATTGAACCATCCCTGCATCCCTGGGATGAAATCTACTTGATCTTGGTGGATGGTCATTTTGATATGTTCTTGGATTCGGTGGGCAAGAATTTTATTCAGTACTTTTGCATCTATATTCATAAGGGAAATAGGCCTGAAATTCTCTTTCTTAGTTGGATCTTTGTGTGGTTTTGGTATCAGCGTAATTGTGGCATCGTAGAAGGAGTTGGGTAGTGTTCTTTCTGTTTCTATTTGGTGGAATAGTTTGAAGAGTATTGGTGTTAAGTCTTCTTTGAAGGTCTGATAGAATTCTGAACTGAAACCATCTGGTCCTGTGCTTTTTTTGGTCTGAAGGCTATCTATGACCACTTCTATTTCTTTAGGGGTTATGGGTCTGTTTAGATGATCTATTTGATCCTGGTTTAATTTTGGTATTTGGTATCTGTCTAAGAAATTGTCCACTTTCTCCAGATTCTCCAGTTGTGTTGAGTACACGCTTTTGTAGTAGGATCTAATGATTTTTTGAATTTCCTCGGTTTCTGTTGTAATCTCCCTTTTCATTTCTGATTTTGTTAATTTGGATACTTTCTCTGTGCCCTTTGGTTAGTCTGGCTAAGGGTTTATTTATCTTGTTAATTTTTTCCAAGAACTAGCTCATGGTTTTGTTGATTCTTTGTATGGTTCTCTTGGTTTCTACTTGATTGATTTCATCTCTATGTTTGATGATTTCCTGTCTTCTCCTCCTCCTGGTTGAATTAGCTTCTTTTTGTTCCAGGGCTTTCAGTTGTTCCATTAATCTTCTAGTGTATGCTCTCTCGAATTTCTTTTTGGAGGCACTCAAAGCTATGAATTTTCCTCTTAGCACTGCTTTCATTGTGTCCCATAGATTTGTGTATGTTGTGCCTTCAATTTTGTTAAATTCTAAAAAATCTTTGATTTCTTTCTTTATATCTTCCTTTACCAAGGTATCATTGAGTAGAGTATTGTTCAGTTTCCAATATATGTGGTCTTTCTGTTGTTTTAATTGTTATTAAATACCACTTTTATACCATAGTGATTTGATAGGAGGCATGGGATTATTTCAATCTTCTTATATTTGTTGAGGTCTGCCTTGTGACCAACTATATGATCGATTTTGGAGAAGGTACCACGAAGTGCTGAGAAAAGGTATATTCTTTTGCTTTGGGATGAAAAGTTCTATACATATCTGTTAACTCCAATTGGTCCAAAGCCTCAATTAGTTTCACTGTCTCCCTGTTTAGTTTCTGTTTTCCTGATTGGTCCATTGATGAGAGTGGAGTGTTGAAGTCACCCACAATTTTTGTGTTAGGTGCAATGTGTGTTTTGAGCTTTAGTAAAGTTCCTTTTATGAATTAGGGCACCCTTATATTTGAAGCATAGATGTTCACGATTGAGAGTTCTTCTTGTTGGATTTTTCCTTTGACCAGCAAGAAGTGACCTTCCATGTCTCTTTTGATGACATTAGGTTGAAAGTCAAATTTATCTGATATTAGAATGGCAACTCCGGCTTGTTTCCTGAGACCATTTGCTTGTAGAATTGTCTTCCAGCCTTTTACTCTAAGGTAGTTTTTGTCTTTGACACTGAGGTGTGTTTCCTATATGCAGCAAAATGTAGGGTCCTGTTTACATAACCAGTCTGTTAGTCTATGTCTTTTTATTGGGGAATTGAGTCCATTGATGTTAAGAGATATTAAGGAGTAGTGGTTATTGCTTCCCATCATTTTTTATGTTAATTTTATACTTGTGTGGTTATCTTCTTTTGGGTTTGATGAAAGAAGCTTAATATCCTGCTTTTTCCAGAGTATAATTTCCCTCGTTGTAATGGTGTTTTCCCCCTATTATCCTTTGTAGGGCTGGGTTTGTGGAAAGATATTGTGTTAATTTGGTTTTGGAAATGTTAATTATATATATATATATATATATATATATATATATATATATAACTCAATCAGTTAATACTTTTACCATAGGAACCAATTTCAGTAAAACTGTTTCTAATTTATTTGTCCTTCTCTCTCATATGCCTACTTGAGAAGCAATATACATCTAACAATTGTACAATGAACTCTTCATGATACCAATTTAAAGTATAGTGCTCAGATGCTCAGACTGTACAATTACTGGAAATTAAGGAAAAAATTAATGCATTAAATATTTTTTGCCCCAACTTGTCTAAGGTGTACACAAAATAGCTCCAAAATTAAGGAAATGGGGTTCAAATAGTGATATTTGAAATTTAATGTCTAATTTTAAAGATTTTTTTATGTAGATCAAAATATTGCCTAAGAATCATAATAACACTTTCAAGTGGTCAATAGTAAGTATTCTATTCATACTCTAATGCTTTAGTATTAGGCAAACATTCAGAAGGTAACCTTACCTCTGTTTTCACAGAGTGAAAGAAAGTGAGAGGAGTTACCTTTTAGAAGGTCACTAAATCTTATTAAAGAGGAATTAAACCATAGTTTATTTCAGGAATGCCTGATTCCAAAAGATATGTCCTTATATTTTTATATACTATGTTGTAGATGATATACTTATCTTGTGATTGCCTATGAATTTGGGTGTAACAAAATGAATTATATTTGAATTTATTTTAATACAAAATAAATCTATAGCAGAACCTCTAATAGAATCTCACGTGTCTTTTGCTGATCACTCATAGGGAAAATGATTAATGTACAGCATGGTAGAACATGTTAGTTGCAAGAATTCCTATTAAGGGCAATGCTACATTTATTTGAAAAAAATGCAGCAATTAAACCACATAAAACAGAGCAATATTTTTCAATTGTGGTAAGATAGCTACAAAAATTATTGCTGAATGTATCCAAGTAATAAGTGTGTTTTTCTTCTAAAAGAAAAGAAGACCCAGAATGTGGAGCAATGTAAGTAGAAACAGAACAATGGTTCTTAACCAGTGATGATTCTTGTTTTTCAAATTTATTTGTTGCAACTCTGGGTAAGGAGTAAGGGCCTAATGGTTCCCAGGGAGAGATAAACAAGCTAACATGACTGCTAAACATGCTAATGGAACATGTGCTACTCAGCAAAGTAGTTAAAAAGTGGAGCGGGTCTAAAGGAGCATAAGTGAAACAAATTAACCAAAAACAATGGCACAATAACCAGATAGGAATATCAAAGAATCATAGGTGTGTGGGTTCATTTCTGGGTCTTCAATTCTATTCCATTGACCTACCTGCCTGTCACTGTACCAATTCCAGGCAGTTTTTATGATTTCTCTGTAGGACTGCTTGATCGTTGACAATGGAACTAAAACCATCAAGTGGGAAAAAAGACAGCATCTTCAACAAATGGTGATGGTTTAACTAGTGGTTAGGATGTAGAACAATGCAAATCAATCAGTTCTTATTTCCTTGCACAAAGCTCAAGTTCAAGGGGATCAAGGACCTACACATTAAATCACATACACTGAAACTAATAGAAAAGAAAGTGAGGCAGACCCTCAATTACATGGGCAAAGGGGAAAATTTCCTAAACAGAACACTATGCTCTAAGATCAAGAATTAACAAATGGGACCTCACAAAATTACAAAGCTTCCATAAGGCAATAGGACAAAACAACAACCAACAGATTGGGAAAACATCAATCCTACATCAGAGAGAGGACTAATATCCAATATATACAAAGAGCTCAAGAATTTTGACTCCAGAGAAACAAATAACCCTATTAAATTGGGCACAGCGCTAAACAAAAATTCTCAACAGAGGAGTATCAAATGGCTAAGAAGCACCTAATGAAATGTTCAGCATCCTTAGTCATCAGGGAAATGCAAATCAAAACAACTTTGAGATTCCACCTCACACCAGTCAGAATGGCTAAGATCAAAAACTCAGGTGACAGCAGATGCCGGTGAGGATGTAGAGAAAGAGGTACACTCCTCCACTGCTGGTGTTCCATAGGAGGAACAACAGCATGAAACAACCAGTACCCCAGAGCTCCCAGGGATTAAACTACCAAGCAAAGAATAAACATGGAGGGACCCATGGCTCCAGGCACATATGTAGCAGAGGATTGACTTATCTGGCATCCATGAGAGGAGAGGCCCTTGTTCCTGTGAATGCTCATTGCCCCAGGGTAGGGGAATGCCAGGACAGGGAAGCTTGAGTGGGTTAGGGGGAATGGGATAGGGGGTTTTCAGAGGGGAAAGGAGGAAAGGGGATAACATTTGAAATGTAAATAAAGAATATCTAATTTAAAAAGAAAAAATGAAATCTCAAAGAAAAAATCTGAAATATTTGTAAGTCATATTTTATGAATTACATAAAAGGAAACGCTACAATGGTCCTATTTTTGATACAGTTTATATTGGTGGTTTTCTGTCATATTCTATGGTTTCTAGAAACAGCCTTTGCTGTCACAGTTTTGAGGCATGGTGGCATTGGTATCTCTTTAGTCCTTAGACTTTAAACATCCTATATTACATAGGAACTGCCTCCCCAATACAATGAAAAAATGTTTGCTCTCAAATCTTAGTATTTCTACAGTTGATAAATCATACAATAGATTAACCAAATAAAAAAACAAGAGTGACAAAAAATATTTTAGGGAGTTAAGTATCAAAGTATATATGTTTCTCTGTGTAATATAAACCCTCTACAAACAGCTATATTTTGGTATCTATTTTATCAACTGAAATGGGATCATCTAAATCAACAGTGACACTTGGTAATATCTACACATATTTTAAACTGCTCCTACCAGAGGTCAAGATTATTATTAATGGCAAGAGATCAGAAGTTGGGATATTCAATATGTAATGTACAGAGCAGCAAGAAATTTCAGTCCAAAATGAGTGTAATGTCAATAAATTATATTTCATTGTACTTTATGTTAACTAATAAACTATTTGTATTAATGAGCTAGTTTTTAGAAGCTCAAAGCACTAAGTTTTTCTTCTATATAGGATCAGGTTGACATCAAGGTCCTGAGCATGCACTGACACAGGAGTCAAAATTCAGATGACTTCAGAGTTATTTCTATGGTATCCTTACCATTATCATTTAGTAGCCATTTGACACAGAGTGGATTCCATCCACTGTGTGTAATCTAAACTGTTATGTAATACTTCTTTTGTATTCTTGGTATGGTGTTGATTAGGTTGTTTCTTTACTTGGAAGCCCCTTTCATCTTTTCTTTCTGAAAAATCCAAGTCTTTTAAAAAATCATGTTAATTTTCATAGTAAATATCTGAAACTAGTATTAACTCTCCTCAATGTATGCATAAGAAAATAATAACTGCATAATATGTAAGTTAACCATGGTCAGCCAGCTAATTTGTGGTGGGCTTAATTTTCTTTATGAGTAACAACACACAAAAACATAAAACATTTAGGCAGAATCTCCCAGGATTAAAAGGACATTGTAAGATTCTCCATTATACCAGTCTCCTATCTGTTCTCCTTTATTTCAAAACTTTTATAAGTCTTTTTCCATGTAAATAATGTTGACATTTATATTGTGTTAATTTATATACACAGAAGTAACACTGAACCAACTATTTGTATTTCATAATCTTCATTAAGGCGGTTATTTATATCTTTAAAGTTCTTGAACATGTTCATGATTGCTTGTACAGTGGCCAACTTGATTTTGTCAGTGCCTAGCATCTGAGGCAGTATATTATCTTCCGTGTTCACGTTTGAGCATTTGTGTTGGGATCTAAGTATCTGGAGCTACATTTGAAGAGTTTCTTGGAGTAGATAACTGGTCTCCCCTTAGTTTGGTGGAGGTCTCTGTTCTGTAGTCGCTGTATAGTGATTATGGGATCTTTGGTAGAGAATATTTCTAGGGGTTGGCAGGTTCCACAAAGGCATGGAGATGGGCTAGTAGGCAAAACTGAGAGGTTAAGGAGAGAAGATCTAAGCTAGATATGCACCAAGAGGTAAAGTCCTCATGGAAAGGAGGAGGGATGAAAGGAGGGACTCCTGCAAGCAAGCTGTCATGGGGTTAAAAGTCTAGAGATACCGGAATGGAAGACCAGACAGATAAGAAATGTCACTTAATTGAGTCCCATCCTAGTGTGGCTACTGGGAGTCCCTGGTAGAGTGTTTCTGTAGATGGGTAGGTCTCACAAAAAAATGGAGAAGAAAAGGCTTAAATGTAGGTGGGAAAGAATTACAGGGCTTCTAATGTCCAAACTAAGAGGCAAAGTTATCAATTCAATAAAGTATTTCTTCCATACACGAAGAAGAGTAGTATTCAGATCATTAAAATAATTAAAACATCTCAAAGTTCAATGCTAACATAATTAAATAAATTATAAAAAATTCATTTTTGATTTTTGAATAAGAGAGATGCAATTCTAAGGTATGAGTTAAATTTATTTATAATATTGGTGTACATTTTTATTTTAGAAAACTGCACTGGCTTATATACACAGATATATAGAATAAATGAAATAATACATATACACATATTCCTCTACATCGTTAGATTATGGGTAGCTTTTATCTTCTGCTTTTAATTGTTTGAAAATGCTTTTATTATAATAAAAATGTTGAACATAATTTTAAAATTATAATTTTAAAATGTAACTTAATGACAACTTTGATAAAAATTTAATTTCCTAAGCATTGTATCTGAAGTTGTTCAAAATAAAATTATCTCTTTTTCTTTCCCACACTAAAATATACCTACATTAATAGGAAATTTTCTCTTTCTACCACTGCAAATTCAGTGCTTGAAATGATGGCTGCAGAATATAGGAGCACATTTAATATATGAATGCATCAAAACTAATTTATTATTTTACATTTATTGAAGAGGTAAACCTTTCTATTTGTGATTCATTTCTTCCAATGCCATTTTAGTGTATACTTTACCATCTTTATGACATAAAAGAAAAGTGTATGTTTTTGTGCATTTTACACATATCACTCACATGAAGGGAAATTTTTATCTCATTTTGAAGATTAGGAGACTGATACCTAGATATGTCACATTGATTTTCCATGTTCAAAAACATAAGTAAATAACTAGTGCTGAGAAGAACATATTTAATAATGATGCCAGAGGCTGTATACATGGCTGTGTCAGAGCACTTACCTAGCATGACCAAGCCTTGGATTTAATCTCAATATAGAAAAGCAAACAAAGAAAAAACCCAAAAGAATAAAAGCTACAATATATACCTTCAGAATATACCAGTCTATTCTCTGTACAGATTTTCACACTACGTAATGTTTTTGTTATTATTCTTCCTAGGACTACAGCATTTGCCATTTTTTTAGCAGCTGAGAAACCTTCATGCTAAACTGACAGTTTAAAATGAAAGAATAACAATCAATGAATAATCAGACTTTTCAGAAGCACTTTGAAAAGATTAGGCTAAATAGGCTGGTTGAATATCTGTGCACTTAGGCACTTAGTAAAATATGAGGCATGACAACAATCAAAAGAAAAGAAATGGTTTCAAGAAAAAACTGCAGTAAAGCCTTCAAGCTCCTGGCTGTGAGAAATTGGTGATAATATTTAGGCAGAACAAAATAAGCAAAAGAGCCTGCTGGTATAACAAGTCATAAATTCAATAACCAATTTATAACCTCAAACTTCTGAATTTCTTGGAACAAAATTACGAAGTGTTACGTTAGCAATATTTAAGCATTAACATTCTAATAGTTTTCTTGTTCAACATCCATCTCCACCCCCACCATCTCCTTCCTTCTTACTAGCTAGCATATTTTGATACTGAAAGAGTTCTGGTAGTCTGAATAGGCTTGGGCCTCATAGACTCAAGTGAATGTGAATGCTTAGCCCATAGCGAGTGTCTCTATTAGGAAGTGTGGCCATGTTGGAGGAAGTACATCATTGTGGGAGGTTTCCTATGCTCAAGCTCTACCCAGTATGTAATTTCAGTCTCCTCCTGGCTACAGATCAGGATGGAGAACTCTTAGCTCCTACAGCAAGCACCATACTAGCCTGTATGCTGTCATGCTTCTCTCCATGGTGACAATGGACTAAACCTCTGAAAGTGTAAGCCAGGCCCAATTAAATGTTTGCCTTTATAAGAGTTGCCTGGGTCATACTGTCTCTTCACAGCAATAAAATCTAAACAAAGACAGAAGACAAATGTCATTTTCTTAAGCATCTTTGACACTAAAGTATAGGCATGTGACAGATAACTTGTCTATGATAATATTAAAAAGAAAGTACATCTGGGAATTATGGAAAAGTTAGCTTTCCTTAGCTCAGAAGCTAGTCATGTTTTTGTTCCTTATAGCATGGCAGTATAAGGCTATGATGGTCATTTTTATTCAATGAGGAAATGAAGGATTCCAAGTTGTTAAACATATCCAAAAGGAAATTAGCAAAGGGCCATGGATTCTGGATGGCATATCTGAGGCACTGAGTTAAATTCTCTATGACTTCTATGAATGTGTACAGCTCATACGCTTATTCAAAAGAGCTTGTTGATCAGCAGGAGTGAAGTATACTAGCTGATATCCCCAACCTACAAACAATCCATGAGAGTATCCACGTCAAGGCTGAGCTCCAGATCAAGTAGACCCCAGAAATTTCTAACCAACATTTGAGACTTCCATGGGTCACATTTTGCAACACAGATCTTGTTTAGAAGCCTCTAATGTTACAAAGATCCACTGTAGACTTAAGCTTCTCAAACTTGTGACTTTTTCTTTCCCCCTTTTTTCCAGGTTTCAGAGTCAGTGCTAAACTGCAGTCAGAAAGATTCTCTGACTAGTCTTGATATTTTACCTGATCTTTTACAAATGCTTTCTTCATCAAACTCAACCAACACATGTAGAACTTATCCATATGTTGTATTATGTAAGATATTGTGCTTTGACCAAATAATGGCTGTTATATTACCAGTACTTTCCAGTATATCGAGTGGAACACTGGGAATGTACTCATAATATAGCTTCTGTCGAGGTGGCAAACTTTCAGTAATGGAGAAGTTCCAAAGAGGTCTACTTTGCTTAGTTGAAATTTGAGTATGAGAAAATTAAACTCTTTCCCTGCATATTTGTTTATGGGGACACTGAAAGTGCAGTATCCTATATGGAATTGCTGTAATTTTATAGAAATTGGAAGCATATCAAGGAAGCCCAGTTTGTGAACAATCAGTCTCAATTAGAGGACAATGTGGGCAAGTAACAGAGTATAAAATTCAAGGCACACTAAAAAAATTGAATACGAAGGTCATCGAAGCAGAAAGCTTTAAGATTATACTTGGCTGTACCTAAGGCCATCACTGGCTTTGACAAATGTGAAATGTGGTCAACCAAAGAATGTATTGCAATAAACAACCTTGAGGGGCTCAGGGTTAACAATAGGCCCTAATAGAGACACATAGCCTTAAGTGACAAGAATCTTCTCTAGACCACAAGGCAATCAGAAAAGTCTTTTGACATAAGAGTAAATGAGAGAACTGATGGTCTTATTTTCCTACCTGAGCTTGAAAAAAAAATACCCAGTTAAAACAAGCAAAGAGCAAAGACTTTCACAAGAATAGTGAGAACATCAGAAAAAAAAAGTTTTCCCCCTCTTTCTTATAACCCAAGTGCCCTTCCCTTTAAAAAAAGGATGGTAATTCAGGATTTTTTGGTGTATTGATTGGATAAGAATCTATAATTAAGTGGAAAGATGGAAGCAGGGATGTTCTTGTCTTTGTGCTGACTCCTCCATTTCATTTCCTAATTGCTGCCAAAACTGTTTGATGCCATTCAAGTTCACAAAATTAATGGAAGCTTTGATGTATCCCCTATACCTCCAGCCTAAAGGGTGTCATTGTTTTCCCATCACTTATCAATGTTACCTTGAAAGGCAATAACACTCTCCTAAAGCAAACTAAGTAGTTTTATTTAGTACTTTCAATAGGGTAAATCATCTGCAGTTTTTCTTTATTTGGCTTAAATAAAATCGGTTCAATCTTCTAACATTTACAATGCATAGTGAACTTCCAATAATAAATATGACTATGTATGTAGGGGATCTATTTTAAGATGTAGGTGAAATGCATTTTCATTTTAGTGTTTAGAATCTTACTCATATCCTATGAGAAACTACATGCTGTTTTATGTACATGCTTGTATTCATGGAATCAATAAAGATGGCATTTGTTATCTTTTTCTAGGCAATCTTGTGTTTGGTTCATAGGTTCTAATAACATACACACATACACTTTCATCATATTTTTCTATAAAGAATCAAATGATATCCATTCAAACGTTTTATGAAGCAGCATATGATTTTTATTAAAACTTAGCTCTACCATGAACAAGAGTATACAGTGATGATAATTGAAAATTATGCATATTTTCTGTTTATAGAAACATCTTTCCTTATTCCTTCTTCTAGAACATACACATGCAAGTGTGCATATACATGTATGTACATACCTGTACATATACATAGGCACAAAATTCCTGTCTGTTTTTGCAGAACACTTACCCAGCATAACTGTGAATCTCTTATATACATCATTTATTTATTCACATTTCAGAAGATCATGGAGTATATAGAGTAATATGAATGCTCATGTAGAAAAAGAACAAAAATATGGATTCATTTTTAAAAAATAACAATTGCTGTGCCCAGATTCAAAACAAGGACAGTGGTTAAGGTTACTGCCTCAAAAATCAGAAGTTCTGAGTGTGTGTGTGTGTGTGTGTGTTTGTTTGTGTATCAATTTAGCAATCTGAAACTAGTTACATATGAATTTATTGAAGTTATATAAAAGTCTTAACATTGATTTAATTAGCTGTAAAGTATGGATACTTATTTTAAGTTGTTCTTTATTTTAATTTGTTCTTTATGGGTATGAAGGCCAATTTAACTCATTTATCACTACCATAAACTACAAATTTAAGAGCACAATGCTTTTATTTGAGGATTTATCACTAAAGAGAGGTGTCTTAGAGTTTTATTGCTGTTAAGATACACCATGACCATGGCAACTCTTATAAAAGAAAACATTCAATTGGAGATAGCTTACACATTTGGAGGTTTAGTTCAGTATCATTATTGTGGGAGGCATGGCAGCCTAGAGGCAGGCATAGTGCTGTAGAGGCAGTTCTATGTCGAGATCAGCAGACAGCGGGAAGAAAGTGAGACACTAGGCCTGCCTTGAGCTTCTGAAATTTCAAGGTGCATCCTCCGGTAACACACATCATTCAACAAGGCCACACCTACTCCAGTAAGGCCACAATTCTGAATAATGTAAATCTCTATGAGCCTATGGGACCATTTCATCCAAACTACTATAGGAGGATAATATTTCAGTCTCAGTCAGTCCAATATATGTTCTTGACCACTATTATTCTCAGCCTATCTGTTCTATTATTTTAATACAAACTGCCTTTCTAAGTTAGTCATTTTTTCTCATTATCATGACCACACACCTTACAGAAATTACTTAAGGTAAGAAGGATTTGCTTTGCCCTCTAGTTGCAGTGAGTGTATACCATGGTTGATTGCCCCCCTTCATTTGGAATTAACGTCATGGCAACAGAATTAGGTGACAAGGTCATTTTTCACTTCTTCACAAATGAGAAGCAATGAGAAAGACAAGGAGTCAGGTACAACACAGTTCAAGTAACCACTCCTCGTGACCTATGGGAAGAGAGTTTCCAATCAAAAAATAACATTGCCTTTTACTACTTCTCTATCACATATGATAGAAATCAGTTCTATTAGTGGGATCAGACTAGATTGGGCTAGAATGTTTCAACTTCAATTTTATATTCTTGGAAATCAGATCTAATTTAATTTAAATAGGGTGCCCATTCATGATTTAATTAAATGTTATGGGAAAGAAAGCAGTGATCACAGAACTCTTATAGCACAGCTATAAGAACTCATTTCTATATATGAAAAAATGTAAGCCAGTAGGGCTTACATTGTAAGAAAATAAGTGGTGCCTTAAAATGTACAGTGCTGAATGAATGGTTTTGCTTTTTAAAAAGCCCATATATATATTTATTAAACTATAGATCCAGTTATGAATTGTCATGTAGATACTGATTAAATTTTTAATTTAGCATTTCTTTGAAATGTGAGCATTTTCCTACTTACTTTGTTACCTATAACATCAATCTCATTTTTTCTGAAAAATTCCATAAGGTCATATGATGAGATCTATGATTTAAAATCCATTAGAGGATTTTAATGAGCACTGTTCAAGAAAGAGAGTATTCACAATCTATCAATACACCAAGTCTATTCTATATAAAATATAAGGCTATTTAATAAGTATTAATTTCTAAAATAAGACAAATCATATAACTTCTACTTATCTATCCTCCACTTTTATGTGAAAACTAGTTCGATTACCATTCTTATTATATTTAAATATCTTTATTTTATTTATTTTCAGAACACAGTCTAAAAAAGTATCATATGAGGGGAATTCTGAGTGCTTGTGAGAAAACTCCAAGCAAACAAGACAAAAGTTTTGTGACCTCAGTCTCTTAAAAAACAGAATCTTTCTTGGAATGTGCCTTACATAGTAGTAGCAAAATACATAAATGTACATGCACAAAACTGTCTGTTCAGAGTGATGATAAAAATGTCTGAAGCATGGGGTTTCTGGTAAATTATGCACATCTCTGTCTAGTACCTGTACCCTGATTCTCCAGACTCAGGAGTGTAAGAAGGTATTCATAATATTACTACCAGTCTTACCATTTGACCATCCTATACCCCAGATTACATAGCCAAAGCTCATAACTTGATAACCTGAGAAGTGATTACTAATCAACAAATGATTTTAACACTAAGTTCACTTGCACTACTGACTCAATGGTAAAAAAAAAAAAAAAAAAAAAAAAAACCTCTTTTGAAGCATAAAGAACTTACACTGAAGTAAAATAAACAAGTATGATTGGGGTAGTCAGTACAGCTTAAATTTCTTCTGATTAGTTGCTACTCATAATAATGGTTGTTAAATACTTTGAATATCTCTCCCAGAAAACATATGTAGAACTTCCTGCAATCACTGATTCCAAAAACACATGTTTGCATCTTTACTAGTTATTGCTCACAGATCTTTAAAGATTTGAAACCGATTTACACTTCTAATAGTAGTTTAATGTGTTCACTCATATTTCTTTTTTTTCTTTTTTTATTCGATATATTTTTTATTTACATTTCAAATGATTTCCCCTTTCCTAGCCCCCTCCCACTCCCCAAAAGTCCCGTAAGCCCCCTTCTCTCCCCCTGTCCTCCCACCCACCCCTTCCCACTTCCCCGTTCTGGTTTTGCTGAATACTGCTTCACTCAGTCTTTCCAGAACAAGGGGCCACTCTTCCTTTCTTCTTGTACCTCATTTGATGTGTTCACTTATATTTCTTAACAAGCCACATTGTTAGACACTCTGTTTTCCTGGTCAGATGATGTCTTATTTAATTTAGAGTTTTCTGATTATTTGTAAAGCAGAACATCATACATTCACCAGTTATTTAGAATTCTTTGTAAGTTCTCTATGCATAGCCTTTATTTGATTTCCTATAGTCCATATATCCTTTTCTGATTGCTTAGTAAACATTATGTATTTCTTTAGCACATTAACTCATTTGTCAGTTAGAAAGTTTGTTAACATCTTTAGATTTATGTATTTTTATTTTATTTTCAGCACCACTTATTATATAGAATGCCATCATTTGTTAGCTCTGTATTTGGATAAATCATTTAAGCTCTCAAACTTTCCCTTTAGCTATTCATAAAACAAGGAGAATGGTGATCCATGTGTAAGATTTATATAATTAAAGACACCACGATAGTTAAGTATGGGCTAAGAAATATGTAATAATAAATAATTTTCGTTCTGTGGCCATACTCTCATACAGAAGGTGAAATAGGAGCCCAACACATATGCAAATGATCTCCACTGATTTATGGTGAGTCAAAAAACGAGCCATTTTGGATGATTGAACTGAAGGACAATTTGGCTGGATTATGTAATTCACTCAGTAAATATTTGATGAAGCTTTAATATGTGTCAGGCATAAAAAGAGAGAACAAAATTAGATCAAAGCTTATGTAATATAGGAAAGAAAAATAAAACAAATTGTAATTTACTATAATGTCAGTGTGAAGAAACTTAATGTGTATGAGGACTATCAAAGGTAGAATACAACTATGGATTGGATGAACAGAGGAGCCTCATCACAAAAATAACTGGAACATAAACACACAGCAAAATGAAGAAATGGAAAGCATGAAATCATTAGGCACAAATGTCCTGAGACTGAAGCTTATTTGTCAATTGCAGAGAATGAAGAAGTATAAGGGACAGAAATTTATGAGAAAAAGATCTGGGGCCCAGAAATCTTAGGGGACAATATAGGAAAGGGAGAAGGCTAGCAGGAGAAAATTGTTTTGTGGTATTGACGCTTTATAGAAAGTAATTTTCCCAAAAGTCCTAAAAATAAATTAAAGTGAACTGAAATCTCAAATGCAGCAAGTAAGTGTTGCTTTTATTTACTCTCACCAAAAAATCCATGTTTTATCTGTGAATAGAAAAACATAAATTGTGGCAAAAATAAGAGACAAAACAGTGTATTTTCCTTTTCTTTTAAAAAGAAATCAGGCATACTTAAGGCATTCACTACTTTTAGCTTTCTTCTGTTTTAACTGTCAAAAGGTTGAGTTTAAAATAGTTGTCTCCCCATGATTATTTGGGGTCAGTCATTATTTGGTGATAGAGAACGGTAATACTTTGCCTTCATTTTCAAGAAATTCTGGATATCTGATAATGAATGTTCCTTAAGTTTCTCTCACTCTCCAAGGTGTTCTAATAGATTTTTCTCCCTGTTGTTTAGAATCTCAGGTTATTTAATTAATGAGTTTCTTTTAGACAAATAGAAAAATCTCAGCAGGAGCAGAGTCAGACTGGCCAAGAGCTCAACTCTTCTCTGCTTGTCAGTTGTACCAACTTATTAAGCCTGATGATCTGAACTTGCCTGATGGTCTATGAGCTGTCTCTCCTTGCATAAAAAACATCACTCATTTTCTTTTCTGACAATATATTATTGAGTTTAAAACATTTTATGCATGTGTATATAATTCATTTGATCACAAGAATCCTCCAATTACTTCTAGAAACCCCTCCATAATGTCACCTCCAATCTCCATGCCCTCTTTTTATAGTCCATTTTGAGTTCAACCATTGCTATCAATATGTACATTGGTACATGGTTAACCTACTGGGGGGGCACTTTCCTGAAGAAGACTGATTTCCCCCATACCCAGTAGCCCCCAAATGCCCGGACTCTTCAATTATGGATGGAGCCTTTTGAGCTTCTTGTCTTCATATGCTGGAATTTCGAGTTTCTTCATCTTCTGCAGGCACCATTGCTGTTCTGAGTTTATCAGTGGAATGGCTCTGCCATGCCGCAAAATGCACACATTGCAGTAGTCATCCACAACCCCTTACAGGATTCTGGCCCCCTCTTCCATTATGTTTCCTGATCTCTGTGGCAAAGGCTATGATATAGGTGTTTTATTTACATATAGCCCCTCTACAGTTTCTTATTCTAAATTAGAATGTGTTTTTAAAGCAAACTCCCAGAAGTCAGTTTCTTTGGTTTTCATTATGGCTGGGTTTTGCAAACTAGTCCTTGATAAGCTGCAAAGTGTGTGAGAATGAGTTCAAGAGTGGAAAAGGTATGGAAAGTCCAATTCTTGTGAAAAGGGAAAAAGATCTGTGTAGTCGTGTTATTTAAATTTGAAGATATGATTCTCAAAATTCTATTCTTTTCTTTGAAAACTTTACAAGTTGGTTTTATTTCTGATAAATTTCTTCTGAAACAGATTTTCCAAAAGTGGCAGTTTGTCTTTCACAGATTTTTCTCCAGGACAAGAGCTCAGAGCACGAATTATGTTTCATCTTGAGCTATGGATTTTGAGATAAAGTCTCAGAACTTTCAGCAGCAGAAGACTTAGGCTCTTCCTGAAAATTCCTGTTTTTAGGGATTATCCAGATATAGTGAATAAAAACCCCATTCATACAACTTACTCTTCTATATCTGAACAAATTCTTCATGTCATTCTGAAACTTGAGAAACACTCTTTTAAATGTTTAAATCGTTTTATGCCACTTCTATGCAGAGCACATTTTGTATAATGCTTCTTTACATTGGGCCTAAGTTCTTAAAAATGTCCTACAACCACCATAAGCAACATTTGCATATTGATCTGCACTTATTAATGAATTAATAACTGAATCCAGGCATAGGAAAAAATCTGTGTAATCTTCCCAACAATTTACAATAGAACTTCCTTCATTGCCAATGCAGATATTAGTTATTCACTGCATGTGGCAGGGATCCCAAAATGTGTCACAGTCATTAACATTTAAAATTTTCAGCATTTCAGAGCAAAAAGTAAAGTCTCAGGAGGCCAGCTTGATATTGCTTTGAGGGCCACTTCTCAATTTCTTATACAAAGAATATCTAGGCATTGTTCTTTTCTCATCTCCAAGTTTATTCCTCCAGGGAAGAATCCATTTGAACTATCCCATCTATATAATTGACTATTTATATGCAGCTATTAATGGAAAAGTTGACCCTCTGGAGGTCCACTAACCAGGTTCAGGTCCAAATTGAGTCTGCTTTCATGATGAATATTATCAGATGAAAATCTAAATACAGAGCAACTCCAGGCTAGTTTTCTTAAATATTCTAAGGAAAACTGTCAGCATATCCAAATTTAATTCTGAGTCTACCAAGGAAGACGGTAGAAAATAAACAACTCAGTTTGTCATAGGAAATTAATAAATTTGCATAAATGTATTCGAGTCTCTATAAACATTATTATGTGCATGTATACACCTATTTTCTCTGGGAAATTATGCCCACTTCATAGAATTGTTGTGGCACTTATGTACTCTAAATAATCTTTCTAATAAACATGTATAATTACAATAAGTTGCTTTCAAGCAGCATTTTTCAACTTGTGGGTCGCAGCCCCTATGGGATCAAATGACTCACAGGGGTCTCATATATCAGTTATATTGCATGTTAGCTATTTACATTATACTAGAAAAATTACAGTTATAAAGTAGCAACAAAAATAATTTTATGGTTGGGGGTTACTACAAAGTTAGTCATGTGTTAAAGCATTGCAGCATTAGGAAGGTTGAGAACTACCGGAGACAAAGCTAATAATGGGGTCCAATCTCACATTTTAAAAATTTGTTCTGAATCTGTCCTTGAGAATTTCAAATCCTTTCATCCTTTTCCATATGAAAACCTGTTCTCAGCCAGATGCAACATGTCAGACCATTTTAATTCCAGCACATGCTACACAGAGTCAGGAGGATTGCTACAAAGAGAAGACTAGCCTGGAATATACAGTGAGAGTTTGTCTAAAAACAAAAGTATGACCAGTAAGTAATAGGAAATAATTTCATGGTTGGATTAAAATATAGCTAAGGTTTCAATGAAATAAGAGATAACATTCAAATTCAGAAAAGTATCTTTAACCTAAAGAAAAAATTCTAATCTGGAATTTTACATAAGGATTCTGGCAAGAGTGTAAAGGCTATTCTATATCAAAAATTCCTACCTAAAATCCTGGAATTGTCTATTAGGATAGTAAGTCATCTCGTTTCTAAAAAGCAACCTTGAAAGCATTACTGCAATTAACTAAACTAGTATTTAATATGAGCATGCGTTTGACTAATTAATAATTTGTATTTCCCTATACTTTGTAATAACAGCTTCCAAAAGGACTAGATTTTTTTTCTTCTGCTCTAGCTGTGTTGGGATTTCTTTTTTATTTGTTATTTTATTTATTTACATTTCAAATGTTATGCTCCATCCTGGTTTCCCCTCCACAACCCCTCTATCCTATCCCCATCACCACTGCTTCTATGAGAGTGTTTCCCCATCCACCTACCCACCCACTCTTATCTCACTGTCCTAGCATTCCCCTACGCTAAGACCCTGAGCCTCCACAGGACCAAGGGCCACCCCTCCCATTGATGCCAGATAAGTCAATATCCTCCAACACATGGGTCTCTCCATGCGTACACTTTGGTTGGTGGTTTTGTCCCTGGGATCTCTACATCGCCTGGAGAAAGAAAAGTGGGGGGGGGGGGGAGAAAAAAGGGGAACAGGATGAGGTGTGGGATGAGACAGTGTAGGGAGCAGTATAAAGGGTCAGAAAATTAAATAGATACATGTAGCAGTGAGGGATGGGAAACTGGGGGTAGCCACTGGGAAACTGGGGGTAGCCACTAGAAAGTCACAGATGCTAGAAAATCAAGAGGTTCACAGGACTCAACTTAGATGGCATTAGCTGAAATACCCAACAAATGGGAGGGATAACCTGTAGAGACCATATCCAGAGGTTAGGAATTGTCCCCGATTGAGGGATGGAGCCACCCACCCATCTCAAAAATATTAACCCAGAATTGCTAAATGAGGACCTGGGCACAGGGGAAAAGTTCCTGAACAGAACACCAATAGTTTATGCTCTAAGATCAAAAACTGACAAATGGTACCTCATAAAATTACAAAGTTTCTGTAAGGCAAAGGACCCTGTCAAAAGGACAAAATGCCAAACAACAAATTGGGAAAAGATCTTCACCAACCCTACATCTGAAAGAGGGCTAATATCCAATATATACAAAGAACTCAAGAAGTTAGACCCAAGAGAACCAAATGACCCTATTAAAAAATGGGGTACAGAGATAAATAACAAATTTCCAAGTGAAGAAATTCCGATGTCCGAGAAGCACCTTAAGAAATGTTCAACTTCATTAGTCATTAGGGAAATGCAAATCAAAACAACCCTGAGATTTCACCTCACACCAGTCAGAATGGCTAAGGTTAAAAACTCAGGAGACAGCAAGTGTTGGCAAGGATGTGGAGAAAGAGGAACACTCCTCCACTGCTGGTGGGATTGCAACATGGTACAACCACTATGGAAATCAGTCTGGTGGTTCCTCAGAAAATTGGACATGACACTTCTGGAGGCCCGTGCTATACCGCTCCTGGGCATATACCCAGAGGATTACCCAGCATGCAATAAGGACACATGCTCCACTATGTTCATAGCAGCCTTATTTATAATAGCCAGAAGCTAGAAGACCCCAGATGTCCCTCAATGGAGGAATGGATACAGAAAATGTATATATAAACAATGGAATACTACTCAGCAATTAAAAACAATGAATTCATGAAATTTTTAGGCAAATGGTTGGAGCTGGAAAATATCAGCCTAAGTGAGGTAACCCAATCACAAAAGAATACACAAAAGAATGCAATCACTGATAAGTGGATATTAATTAGCCCAGAAGCTCTGAATACTCAAGACTCAATTAGCATATCAAATGATTCCCAAGAAGAAGGAAAGAGAGGGCCCTGGTCCTGGAAAGGCTTGATCTAGCATTGTAGGGGAGTACCAGGACAGAGAAATGGGAGGGGGTGATTGGGGAATGGGTGGAGAGAAGAGGGCTTATGGGACATATGAGGAGGGGGGAACCAGGAAAGGGGAAAGCATTAGAATGTAAACAAAGAATATAGAAAATAAAAAAGTAAATAAAGTACAAGATAGACCTAAAAAAATGAAGTGCATTACAAAGAGTGGAGCAGAGACTAAAGGAAAGACCATCCAGAGATTGTACCACCTAGGGATCCATACCATCCACAGACACCAAACCCTGACACTATTGTTGATGCCAAGAAGTACTTGATGACAGGAGCCCCGTATAGCTGTTCCCTGAGAGGCTCTGACAAAGTTAGACCAATACAGATGTGGATGCTTGTAGTCAATCATTGGGCTGAGCACAGGGACCCCAATGGAGAAGTTAGGGGAAGGACTGAAGGAGCTGAAGGGGTTTGCAACCCTATAGAAAGAATAGCAATATCAGGACTAGAAATTTATATTTCATCATTAAGAATTATATAAATACAGTACCTCAAATAAATTAAATTATATTATGTGTATTAATAATAACCTTAAATTTGTATCAATATATGATATTCTAAACCAATGTAAAACATTTAACCTCAGTTTTGCATCAAAATAGAGAGCTCAATGTAAGATTATGGTTATACAATGATACATAATATTTGAAAATTCATATATACTAAGGATATTCAAAACATTAAAGATATACAGAATATGGCATTTATAATTATTTTATTATTAAAAATGAGATACTAGTCTGCTCCTGATAGTACCACATTCCACTTCAGAGATGATGATCATCATCGATATCTTCCATATGGAGTTGCTTCAATTATAGCAAGCTAGCCACTGGCCAAAAATATGCCCATGCTTCAACTATAGACAAATCTGTCAGGAAAGGACAAATGAATGCAGGAAAGTTGACTTTCAAACTTGTTAAGCAAGTCCTTCACAATTCCTGCTTCACATAAGTTCTGTCAGATATATTGGTTACAAGGCTGAAGTTGGCTGCACCAAAATTATAGAGACAATATTAGGGATCATCCAGGCAGTCAGCAGTCTCTGTCATTTCTATAAATTTGGAAACTATGGCCCTGTACTTTCTGTACACTCAGGTAATATATATTCCTTCTCAAGCCTCTGATGGGATTGAAAACTATTTAGTCATAGTTTTCCTATAACTATACACTGAAGATGTTTATGATTTAAAAAGATTGTTCTAGGTCTAAAACACGTTTTTAGGATGATAATGCAAGTTAAGATGTGAAGTAACTTATGTACAGAACTCTGAACTCACCAAGATAGGACAGATCTTTCTCTAAGCTTTCTACTCTCTCTAAGCTGCCAAAAATAAATAGACTGAATATTGGGGGGAAAAGAAGAGATTTTCTGTCCAAACTGAAACATTGAAAAAAAATGAAAGAAAGGCAATGTCTATGGATTCAATATAATATTTATACACACAATATACATGTATTCCAATTCATATCTAGACATCTTATACTAACAAGGTATTAATATACACAAATGTATTGTATTAATAGAAAATCATACTGATACAAACTTACATTTTCAGAACTTGGAAAACAATCTGCCAAATTCACTTCATAGTATCATGATTGAAAAACATATCCTTTGCCTTACAGAAGCTTTGCAATTTTATGAGGTCTAATCTGTCTATTTTTTATCTTAGAGCATAAGCTATTGCAGTTCTGTTCAGGAAATTTTCCCCTGTGTTCATGTGCTCAAGGCTCTTCTCCACTTTCTCCTGTTAGTTTCAGTGTGCCTGGTTTTTATGTGGAGGTCCTTGATCCAAGCGGGACTTGAACTTAGTACAAGGAGATAAGTATGGATCGTTTTGCATTCTTCTACATGCTGACCTCTAGTTGTGCCAGCACTATTTGTTGAAAATGTTATCTTTTTTTCCACTGGGTGGTTTTAGCTCCTTTGTCAAAGATGAAGTGCCCATAGGTGTGTGGGTTCATTCCTGGGACTTCAATTCCATTCCATTGATCTACCTGCTTGTCTCTGAACAAATACCATACTATTTCTCTATAATACAGCTTGAGGTCAGGGATGGTGATTTTCCCAAGAACTTCTTTTATTGTTGAGAATAGTTTTTGCTATCCTGCACTCACTGTTAAGTGTATATTAGCCCAAATGCTCTGAATACCCAAAATAAAATTGACAGACCACATGAAGCTCAAGAAGAAGGAACACCAAAAGTGTGCATGCTTCAGTTCTTTTTAGGGGGAGGAACAGAATACTCACGGGAGGAAATACAGAGACAGTGAGGAGCAGAGATTGAAGAAAAAGCCATCCAGAGACTGCCCCACCTGGGGATTCATCCCATATACAGCCACCAAACCCAGACACTATTGTGGATGCCAAGTGCATGCTGACAGGAGTCTGATGTAGCTGTCTCCTGAGAGGCTCTGCCAGAGCCCAATAAAAACAGAGGTGTATGATCACAACTAACCATTGGACTGAGTAAGGGCTCCCACTGGAGGAGTTAGAGAAAGGACTGAAAGAGCTGAAGGGGTTTGCAGCCCCATAGGAAGAACAACAATGTCAAACAATCAGAAACACCACTCCAAGAGCTCCCAGGGACTACATCACCAACCAAAGAGTACACATCTGAAGAGACCCATGGCTCCAGTCACATCTGTAGCATAGAATGGCATTGTCAGGCATCAATGGGAGGAGAGGACCATGGTTCTATGAAGGCTCGATGCCTCAGTATAGGGGCATGCCAGGGCAGGAAGTTGGGAGTGGGTGGGTAAGTGGAGGAACACCCTCAAAAAATGGGGGTTGATATGGGATAGAGAGTTTCTGGAAGGGAAACCTGGAAAAGGGATAACATTTTAAAGGTAAATAAAGAAATAAAGAAATGTCACAGTAAAATATCTTTATAAAATTCATTAATATATACAATAAATACATATCAAATACATAAATAATTAGATGAAAACAACAAAACCAGGTGTGTTGGTGTATTTATGAACTGAACCGTGGGCAAAGTCTCTCTCATAGAGAATTTCTTCTCCCTGTAAAGAAAGGAGTTCATCTGTCTGGCACATATTCAGCGTGGTCTGGTCTGAAGAAACAGAGATAAATTCACTAAATGGATTTATAAGGAACCCCCCCCCTCTTCTTCAGTGTGGTGATACTTAATTTTCTTAGTTTTGTCCTAATGCTGCCAAGAAAAAGTTCTCCCTTCTTCCTTTGGCACTGGAATTAGCTATCGGTTCATTCAATACTTTTCTCCTGCTCCAGAAGTTGACAAAATGGAATTTTATCTTCCTGACACATGTTGTTTTAGCTCTTAGTGAAATAAATGGCGTCTATATTCCACATCATTATTCATATGCTGAAACTTTTTTCTATGAAAAAGGATTTGCCATGTGAATCATCCCTTATCATCCTCATTTTTCTTTTGCTAAGCCTTGGGAGTTCTCATGAAAAATTTCACCAATATTCAGAGTTAAGTATGCCAGGAGAGAAAGGGAAGTATCTTCAGATTTATCCCCTCAGAAGTTCAAATTAGAAAATGGCACTTAGTTTTTCCATAGAGCAGCAGATTCAACAGGTGAATATCAATTAAATAGTGATCCTAACTCTATAAAAGCTGCCCTTGCTAGCAACCAACTATTGGACTGGGCATGGGGTCCCAATGGAGGAGCTGGAGGGTGGTCCAGAGGAGCTGAAGGGGTTTACAGCCCCATGGGAAGAACAATGATTTCGGCCACCCAGATGCCCCAAGACTCCCAGGGACTGAACCATCAACCATGGGGCACACATGGTTCCAGCCAAAAATGTGGCAGAAGAAGGCCTTGTTGGGCATCAGTGGGAAGAATGGTCCTTGGTCAGGTAAAGGCTCAACAGAAGCCAGAACAAAGGGAAACCAAGAGGGGGAGGTGGGAATGTGTGAGGTGGAGGGGCATATACATGGAGGCAGGGGATGGGAGGAAGGGGAGGGGTTGGGAGTCTTAGGGGAAGGGGGATATCAGGAAAGGTTTACCATTGGCAATGTAAATGAAGACGATATTCAATAAAAATGAATTTAAAAAAAGAAAACTGCAGTCATTTTATTTTATTTTATTTTTTCATAAACAAACTGCAGGTTTTTGGTTTTTGAATGGAACTGCAGGAGCTTTAGTATGTTGTTCTCCAAGTTGAGCAGATATGTGTTGGTCATTATGGATAACTCATGTCATATACCTAATAATCTATGAAATCCTACATAGGAATGGCACACCTGTGCAATGAGTGAAGAATCATCCCAAAGGTAAGGATAAGTATGGAAAGTAGATCATGAAATAAGATCTTTACAAAAAAATTAGAATTTAAAAAGAGGAACAATTTAATAACCAATTTCAACTGCAAGACAATGACAATGTACAATCAGGGAATAGTCACTCAATCTAAGCCATGGAACAAACTAAAATAGCTATGTTAAATTGCAGATCAATGTGATGTGATAAAGTTAGACAAAATGATTATTTTTCTCCAGAAAGGTGATAAAGCCTTAACATTTATAAAAATGACACATTCATTCAGCAAAACTCCCACCACCCCTTTTGCTTTGCTCCAGTATCCTCCATTGCATACTCTTTATCATTTATTCTGTTTTGAAAACCTTCAGAATATTTCTGCTTTAGAACTAACCACTTACTTTTTCTTCTGTCAGAGAAGTTTCTTCCTGTGCGCAGACGTTTTGTGGTTAGTACTCATCTTCTCTTTGATCATTCTCTGAAATCCTTTCATTCATGTCATCTTCTCTGATTTCCTTACCTATCAGATGCATCTTTAATGGCTTTATCCTCCTCAGCACAAAATCACAACCTAATATGCTCAACCTGAAAGTATTAGTTTTCTTTTTACCTAGTCATATGGTAAATAAATTTGCACTGATCCAATAAATTAACTATTATAAAAGCTGTTATGAATATGCATAAACTTCTTTTACTGTGGGCATAAGTCTTCCTGTACCTAAAGGAAATAACTAGAAGCTAGGCTGCAAGGCCGTATGTATATAAGAAACTTCTAACCTATTTCTTTGAATGACAATGCCTTATCAGTTTCAACATTCTTCCAAATTGTGAGAAGGAATTACAGCTTTCATCTCCACAATTTTATAAATTAAACATTTAACAGGTGTGAGGTGAAGATCTCCCTATGGATTCAATTTGTATTTTTCCACTGAATATCAATGTTCCCTTTCTACATGTGGTCTATGACCATGTTTTCACGGATGAAGTATCTACTTTTCTGTTTAGTGGTTTTCAGTCTTGTTTTGAAATAACTTGAGACTCAAAAGAACTTGCAAACCATCACATATGGAACTTCATCAGCAATTACACTAGTTTCCCCCACATGTAACATTTGATATAACTATAGTCCATTATAAAAACCAGGAAAATAGATGTGGTAGAATATATTTAATTCAATAAGAGAATCATAAACTTTCCCCATTTGCAGCCCTGAAAGTAGTATTTGCATGGTCCTATGTATGCAGGCTTATAAAATATGTATACAAATCAAACATTTGCTAGTAACATGAAATAATGAAAATGAAATTTATTGTAAAATTAGTATTATATATATATGTATATAATTTACCATTAAAGAAAAAGAGAGTACATCCTAATGATGTAGATAAGTTTCTTAATTGTTTAGATAAACAATAGAATTATAGCTGATTATTCAATATCATAGATTGGAGAGCTTTTCTAATGTTTTTTCAGAGGTAATGAATATTTTTTGTTTTATAGTTACCAGTTCATATATAAATAAGTGGTAAAATATTAAAAGTACATTTAGAGCTATTTCAGAAAGTTGGGAATTCAGTCCTAATCCCAAACCAAAGTAACTGAATAACTTTTTTTATGAAAATCAAGACTTCAACTCAACAGCCACTTTAAAATCAAGCACTATAATGCTAATCCAGTTGTGGGGACAGAGTGACATGGTTCCTGTCTGTGGGACAGGACCCTGGTGTGAGCTTCCATAAGTGTCAATAGCTGTTCTGGGCTTAAGGATTGTTTGTGTAGTAATGTACATATTTTTTGACCCACTAGCAGTGGAGAACTCATTCCTTCTGAGGAATGTCCTCCCTGTTAACATTAATGACTCCATTATATTTAGAGTACAGGATTCGAAAGTGTGGCTATGTATGTCAGGACAGCTCTTAAGGCTATGGGAAAAAGCTCTGAACAAATGAGTTCAAAAATAATATCTCAACTACGCAGAACACAAGGATGCACTATGAATATTAATTATGAGGGGCTTCTTGAATCTAAAGTAACAAAAGCAGCTGCACCATGAGCCAACATGTTAGAAAATTACTGTACTGGCTGGTTTTCTGTGTCAACTCGACACAGGCTGGAGTTATCACAGAGAAAGGAGCTTCAGTTGGGGAAGTGCCTCCATGAGATCCAACTGTGGGGCATTTTCTCAATTAGTGATCAAGTGGGGAGGGCCCCTTGTGGGTGGTACCATCTTTGGGCTGGTGCTCTTGGGTTCTATAAGAGAGCAGGCTGAGCAAGCCAGGGAAGCAAGCCAGTAAGGAACATCCCTCCATGGCCTCCGCATCAGCTCCTGCTTCCTGACCTGCTTGAGTTCAGTCCTGACTTCCTTTAGTGATGAACTGCAACGTGGAAGTGTAAGCTCAATAAACCCTTTCCTCCCCAACTTGCCTCTTGGTCATGATGTTTGTGCAGGAATAGAAACCCTGACTAAGACAATTACTAAGGAAGAAAAAAGAGGTTTAGGGAGTACAGATCTCAGGACATTACACCCAGCTAAGTCTTTGTTTGTTTGTTTGTTTGTTTGTTTGTTTTTGTTTGTTTATACTTACAAAGGCCAGTTCAGTATCATCCTAGGACAAAGCCAGGTTAGGCTCAGGAATGGTGGAATTGGTAATTTCAGAGCAGGGTTCTACCCAACTAATTTATTGTATGAATTCTTTTTACAATATTAAGAAAAACTATATGATTGCTGTCTCCTAAGAATCAAAGGGCTGGAGGGAGTCATAGAGTGCTGATTCTAAAGATAACCAAAAGGAAACTTGAAGTAAATGACTCTATTAATATGTAAAATGAAAGACTGAACCTATGTTCTGCACAAGATAAGTTATCCAGAGAAATTTTTAGGATACAAAGAGAGAACTACTTGGAGAACTTACACACACACACACACACACACACACACACACACAAGCAAGCAGGAAATTGGCAGACAGATCTTTTAGAATAGCAAGCAGAACACAAACAGAGAGATCTCTTAGAATAGCAAGCAAGCAAAATATAGTCAGAGAAATCTCCAGAGAGAAAACAGAACAGAGAAAAGCAAACTGGAAAAGCTGTATCAAGCAGAACACAGATCTTCAGCTTGGATCCACAATTTGACTTCAGGTTATTCTTTTCACTACTCCCAGATGCCCCTTCTCTCAGAACCCCTGTCCAAGCTGAGGTTGTTAACACTATAACACTGTATAATTCAAAGTTAAAGTCATGTGATCTTACATACTAAGACAGGATGGCAAGAAATTATCAAGTTCTGTTTTCTATAAATAAATCATTATCCATCCAGAAGAACAAAAATAGTTGTGCATGTAGTAAAACCACTACAATAATCTTGAATCTGAGCTGTTTTGGGCACAGTATTTGGTATCATGTGGCTTAACAGTACACACATTGCAAAGTACACATGTGTGTTCAGAAACAAAGTTACAGTGAAATCACATGGTGTAAAACAAAGTGAGTAATGTCACATTCTCCACATATTTAGTTTGAATGAATATTTTCACTTATGCATTCACAAAACAATAATTTTCCATAACTTCCACCTTCATCTTGTTAGTATCACTTGCTCACTTGCTCAGATTTCACTAGTTTTTATTTCATGAATGTGCATATCTGTGCATAGTTTTATGAAATTTGATCTCTTGTACAAGCTCCAAAAAAGTAATGGTCAGGGAGGTAATGGATAGGGAGGTAGATGGATAGGTGATAGACAGATGGATAGATAGATAGAGATAGATAGATAGATAGAGAGAGAGAGAGAGAGAGGAGAGAGAGAGAGAGAGAGAGAGAGAAGTTACCAACATGTTTAAAACGAAGAAACTCTATAATGCAACTGCTTTCCGTTTTCACCAGCCTCCCTCTTTACCACCCTATAACATATGTATTACCACTGATCTGTCCTCCAACTATACAGTTTTATCTTTTTGACAGTATAACAAGTTCTTTCATCTATCAAGGCTTTCTCTTTTTATTGCTGATAAGTATTACAGGGTTCCCTATCAGAGTGTTTTTAACAATGAATCCCTTGAAGGACATTTGGCCAGTTTCTGTGGTATGTTCACAAACAAAGCTGCTACTGATATTTGTGCATAGATTCTTGTGTGAATAAAGTTGCAAACCTTATGGGAAAAAAACCCAACAAATGACCAATTGCTAGTCTGTATGTTAAGTGCATGTTTAGTTTTATATGTAAAACAAACCTGTCAAGTATTGTCCAGGGTAGCTGCACTATCTTATGTTCACAATAGTAATTCACATGAGCTCTAATTTCCTTGAATTTTTCAGTCACTTGGTTTTAATTAATATTTTACATTTTAACCACTCTAATTTTGCCCCACATTTCTTAATATTGTGGAATGTGGTCCTGTCTGTACTTCTGTACATATATCTTAAATGTGTATTTCAGTAGTTTGAACATTTATATGGAATACTTTACATAAAATTTGAATATTATTAATGTGATCTCATTATCATTCCTCTGTTGCAATTATGGCTTTAATATGTGGCCTTCCTGGGGTAGGGATAGTTGGTCAACACAAAATAGATTCTATGTTTTCTCTTTTATTTCTGTGCTTTTTTGAGCTTCCGTTTTGTTTTTGTTTTGTGGGGGTTTTATGAGAGGAAAGCATATGAAGTTGAGTAGGCAACACATATAGAAAGCATGTGAAGTAGGCGGGGACACAGTGAAGAAGTTTGGAGAGGGGAAAGAATATGACCAAAACATATTGTACAAAACAAACTTAAGTCGGGTGGTGGTGGAGCACACCTTTAATCCCAGCACTTGGGAAGGAGAGTCAGGTGGACTTCTGAATTTGAGGCTAGCCTTGTCTACAGAGGGAGTTCCAGGACAGCCATGGCTACACAGAGAAACCCTGTCTCGAAAAGCAAAAACAAAAACTAAAACAAAAAAACAAACTTAAATATAAAAACAAGTGTCTTCCTAGTATGAGGCTTGACTTTTCCTGTGCTTTACAACCCCACACAACACAAAAAGGCTAAGGCCAAGTCACCATTTTTCCTTTCAGGATTAAAGTTTGTTGTCATATCTATAATTTCTTTATATAACTTTAGCTCCTGAAGATTATCTTATGCATTTTATTCTAGGAGTTTTATAGTTTTATATTTAAGACTCTGATATGTTTAAATTTATCTTTATATGAGGTGCAAAGTTCCTCTTTTAAAAGAATCTCTTAATGTGTAATTATTTGATTATGATTGGTTGAAAATATTAACCTTTCTTTATTTGAATGATTTCCCATTAATCAAAAATTAGTCACCTTTTCACAGGTGACTTGATAATTGAATCTTTCCTTGCATTACTGGGACAATTTTGATTACGATACACACAAACTTAAATAATAACTTTTTTCAAAATGTTTTCCCTGTTATTCCCTCAATGAAATTTCTTTTATTGAAAAATTGACATCATGCCATATATTTATGTCTATATATTAGAGAGTACTGGCATATTTACTATCTCTCCCTTTTTTAACTAATTAACATTTTTATTTTATCAATTTTTTATAGAAATAATTTTTAAGCAGTGTATTCTGATCACAGTTGCCCCTCCCTTGTCTCTTCCCAGATGCTACCCATCTCCATACCCATCCAACAAACCAGATAAAACAAAACACACTAATCAGAAAATAAAAATAAAAACAGACAAAACAAAGAAAAAACATGAAAAATATATAGGCACACACGCACACACACACATGTACATGTGCACATACACATACACAGCATAAAAACACAAAATGTGAAACCATAATAGGTAAAAAAATAAAAAGCCCAAACAAATTATCCTGAGACAAAATATCTCCAAAATCACTGTTGAGTTCATTTCGTGCTAGTCATGAGGCCTCCCTTAAGTGTGATTTGAATACTCCCTGAAACTCCTTTGGAGTAAACTAGATTTTCCTTTGCAAGGAATCATCAACTGGAGATAGCTTCAGGGTTAGGTATACATGTGCTCATGTCTCCTTCCTCTCACAATGCTAGAACCACAATTGGTTTAAGCCTGTGTGGGCCCTGCCCTTGCTGCCTGTGAGTTCATTCGTGCATTCAGTTCTGTTATGTCTAAAAGACACTTTCCTGTTGTCTTCCATTCCCACTAATACTTACAATCTTTCTACATCTTCTAAATACTCCCCTGAGCTCTGAGGGGAATGTTTTTGAAGACATCCCATTTATGACTGGTGTTCCAAGGTCTTTTATTTTCTGCATGTTTTCCAGTTATGGTTTTCTGTGCTCATTCCCATATCTTGCAGTACCAAGTTTCTTTGAAGCTAGCTGAGTGGGAGTCTGGTCTATGGGTATAACAGAACTTCGTTTAGTAGTCATTTTTATTGCTATGTTCCTTTAGCAGAACAACAGTATTTACTTTCTCCAAGGTCCATGTCCTTTTTAGTGTCAGGATCTTGATCACCTAATCTATCAGTGCTGATGATGGGTTCCATTTCATAGAGTGCGTATTAAATACAACCAGATAGTAGTTGGTTACTCCCACTTCTTTTATGCCATGATTATACCAGTGTATCTTGGAGGCAGCTCACAATTGTAGATCACAATGTTTGTAACTGAGGTAGTGTTTGCCTTTCTCATTTGGTAAGATATAGAGGATCTTCCAATACCATTAACAGTAGTCAGTAGAGGTAAAGGCTCTAGTCTAGTGCTTTATTTCTCCATTATCACTAAGTTATGTAGGTATTGTCTTTAGAAATAGGGCCTTTCCATCAGTTTGTGTAAAGCAAACAATATTCTTAGCAACAGCCAGAATTGTACAAAGGTTTCCATTGGTTCTCTTTTGGCCAACAACTCATTTAGATGTAACCTATAACAGCATTAGAGCTATCATTTGGTAGTGTCTTTCTAGAACTTTGCCTCCCTCATTATTTGGTGGTCTGATTAAGATTAATTTTATGTATGTATATATTTTAAGAAGCTTCTATATTATTATATTTCTGTATAACCCCTAAATGCTCCTTAATGTTAGCTATTTTAAATCTGAAAATCCATGCGAATTCCATAATTTTCATTCAGTTATTTTACCTTTTTTCATCTTTTCATAATTTTTAGCATTCACTATATAGATAATTTGCTAAGTTAATACCTGATTATGTCATTATTGGATTTATTAGCATTGAGTTTTAAAACTTTAATTCTATATATTTTTGTAAGCATATACAACTATGATCATATTAATATGCTGATATTTTTATCTTATGACATTACTGAGGTTATCTACTATTTTTAAAATATTTGAAAACACTTTAGTTTTGTTGAAATTCAATTTCTCATTTATTTAATCTAGAGGCCTTATATAAGGACATTCCCTAATCAAAGATTAGGATTTTTAAATCTACATTTTTTTCTAAAATTTAACTTTAATAATTTTTTCATTTAAATATGTTATATTTTATATAAAATTTCCAAAGCTTGAAATTTAGTTCAATATTTATGTTTTAATATGAATGTTCAAAAGTTTCAACACCATTTGTTAAAAAGTATGTTATTTTCGTATTGAACTGTTCCATAAGAGGAATGAAACAAAAACAATTGTCCTTATAGATGACCTTTTTGACAAAGGCTCATGATCAATTCAATGTCAATGTTCACCCTGGTTAGTAGCTAAGAAGTCTTCAGTGATTGTGTCTACTAAGGTATTATACCTAGTTTAATCTTAAATAATTTATTCTCAACAACAACATATGCCAAAGGCTAGTGAATTTCTGTTTCAATATTAAATTTTAATAATGTATCATCTGTCTCTTTGTTTTAATACAATATAGTGGCAAGTTAAAATAATCCTACACAGCAAAAAGTAAAGATGGCCATTAAACAACAACAAAGTAATTGTGGACATTAATTAGTACTATAGCCTATATAAAACTGAATCCTGTTTGTGGAGTATGAAATGAGATCTTCTTTTACTGATACTTTCAGTGCATATCTTACTGTTCTTAATTATCGTAGTTGAGCTTTTTACAATATCAACTTTTTATTTTTAAAATTATATGTATGGATGTTTATACATGTTGCTTACATGTATAGTTGCATACCACATGGATGCAACAATATATAGTTATTCTTGCAATGATTTGTCTCAAGTTTTAAAAAGTTGATTCAACTATTTCTCCTAGCTTTCTCTTCAATTATTTAGTTAGTTAGTTAGTTCATTAGTAAGTTATTTTTATTTATTCACTTTACCTCCAGATCACTGCCCCACTCCTGGTTATCCTCTCTCACAATCCATACCCCTATTTTCCCTCCCCTTCTCCTCTGAGAGGGTGGAAAACTACCCTGGGTATTTCCCCACTGAGACTCATCAAGTCTCTGTGGGACTAGGTAATCCTCTCCCACTGAGACAAGGTAACACAGCCCAGCTAGAAAAACCTATCCCACAGTCAGGCAACACCTTTTGGGATATCCCCACTCCACTTGTTCAGGATCCACATGAAAACCAAGCTGTATATCTGCTACATACGTATGAAGGGCCTAGGTCCAGCCTGTGTACATTCTTTGGTTGATGGTTCAATTTCTGAGAGCACCAAGGGTCCAGGTTAGTGAATTCTATTGTTCTTCCTGCCAAGTTCCTATCCCCTTTGGGGCCCACAATCCTTCCCCAAACTCTTCCATAAGAGTCCCCAAGCTCCATTCTTTGGATGGCTGTGGGTGTCTGCATCTGAATCAGCTTCTGGGTGGAGCTTTTCAGAAGACAGCCATGCTAGTCTTCTGCCTGCAAACACAACAGAGTGTCAGGAATTGGGGCTTGCCCATGGAGTGGGTCTCTAGTTGAACTTATTATTTCTTGGACATTCTCTCAGTCTCTGTTCCATTCTCTGTGCCTGCATTTCTTGTAGACAGGATAAATTTTGGGTCTAAACCTCCACTGAGGTTCCTGCTTGCCTAAAGGAGGTACCCTCTTCAGGTTCCATATCCCCAGTGCTGTGAGTCACAGCTAAGTTCATCCCCATTTGATTCTTGGGCATATCTCCTAACCAAGATTTCTTGCAAGGCCTTGAGATGCCCCTGACCTCCCCACCCTCACCAGTTGCAGATTTCCCTTCATTCTTATGGCTACCTGGCCATCTCTCCGACCCTCCACATACCTGATCCTGAAACCTCCCATTTCTCTCCCTAAAAGCCTCCCACCCAATTCCATCCCTCTATCTGCCTCCTATGACTATTTTATTCCCTCTGATGAGATCCAAGCATCCTCTCTTGGCCCTTCCTTCTTGTTTAGCTTCTTTGGGTCCGTGGAGTACAGCATGTGTATCCTGTATTTTATGGCTAATATCCACTTATAAGTGAGTACATACCATGCATGTTCTTTTGGTTATGGGTTACATTACTCAGGATGATATTCTCACATTCTATCCATTTACCTGCAAAATTCATTATGTCTTTGTTTTCTATAGCTAAATAGTATTCTATTGTGTAGATGAACTAAATTTTATTTATCCATTCTTCAGTTGAGAGACATCCAGGTTGTTTCTAGTTTCTGACTATTGCAAATAAAACTGCTATGAACACAGTTGAGAAAGTCTTTTGTGGTATGGTGGAGTGTCCTTTTGGATATATGTTCAGGAGTGGTACAGCTGGGTATTAACATAGAACAGTTTTCTGAGAAACCACCAAATGGATTTTCAAAGTGGTTAATAAAAGTAAACACTTCCTTCACTACTATGTGCCAGGACATTTGACTCTATGAAATTATCTGAACTGCTTTCTAGAAAAACAAAACACACAAAAAAAATTGGCTTTATTTATCTTACATAGTCTATAATTCCTGCCATTTTATATGTGTTTAGAACCAAACAAAAAAAGAAGAGAGACAGACTTCAATGGGAATTTGTTTAACTTCTTGGTATCTAAGACTCTCCATCACAGAGAAAGTATGACATATGCTGATGTGGCTTCGTATCACTGTTACATCTCTCTTGACTGCTGCCATGAGTACTTCAGCTTGGAGGTACCCAGAGGAGGTAAAACTTAAGTCTAGGAGCACCCCCACATTAGACATTAGAAGACTGTTTCTTTCCTTCCAGAGATAGAAAGAAAAGCTTTCCCAGCAATCCCCTCACTTAACCCCAAGCATGCTTGTGTTTTTGGTTACATTATTGTCATACAGGGCAATTCTGAAGGAAAACACTGATAAATCCACTGATGAATTCAGTGTTACTTTTAATTCTGGACTTCTTCTCCTTGCTACAGTTTATAGTTCAGAGCTTTCAAATAAGTGCTCTATGCATTCTTTTCTAGTTTTACAGCTATATTTAATGGGATACACAGTGGAATTGCTTACTCAATTTCACCCAGTGCTTAGAACTACTCAGACATTTTATAGGCTCTGGCTCCTTCTTTAGGACTTTCTTTTTATGAGTCAGACTAGAAAGCTGTGAGATCATGGATTTTGTTGCTTTTTCAATTACAACTCCAATTTGGCATATGTCAGACAATACAGTTTTTTGATGAATGACTGAGTGACTCACTATGACTAATTAGTACTGAATCATTAGTTTTCTAAAAATCTAAAGCTATTGATTTAGAGTTGGTAGTTAGTAAATTTTCACTTTTCATAAACAAAACACATATATTTAATTCACATTTATAACTATAAGCACACATGAAAATATATTTCTAATGAAAATAATTATCTACAATAAATCTATTGTCTGCCTCAAATCCCACTGAAAAGCAAAATTTTAACTATAAAATAGTCTGTATTCCAGAATATTTTAACTATCTCAGCTAAGTGGTAATGATTCCCATAGACCATCTAAAAGTAATTCAAAGATTTAAAATTCATCTGTCCCTCAGCAACAAATTTCTTTGCTCATGTATAGGGTCATGTTTAAATCACCCGAAATTTAGTCATATATCTCTGTAGGAATTAACTAGTTGTTTATGTTAAATAGTCATTATAGTTTGTTTGTAGCTATAATTTGGTTCTATAACATGTCACCTCTCTGTGACAGCTATTTTACAAGATGATTTTGACTTTTTCTGTTTTGTGTTGCATCAAGAAAGGAGAACAACTTAAATGCATATGTGTACTTTGTGTGTGTGTGTGTGTGTGTGTGAGAGAGAGAGAGAGAGAGAGAGAGAGAGAGAGAGAGAGAGAGAGAGAATGTGTTTAATACTGCTGATATCAGAAAAGGGTCCTGATAGATTTGTAGGCTGTTCCAAAGCAGGTAATTCATTAAGATGACCATGACACTAGTTCCTAGAACACAGTGTTTCCTCTACATTTTGCACCTTTCCTTTTTTTTTCTTCTCATCAGTACTGAAAGAATAGCAAAACTAGGAATGAATAAGCAGAATATACTGTTTCTAAAATGTAAAGCACAAAATAGTTCATAGTATTAGTTCTTTCTTCTTTTTTCATTCAAAATATAAATTTTGCAGCATCCTGTACATAGCAAGGATGATATAACATAAATGGACAAATTAGGTCTGTGGGGAGGGACAGAACAGGACAGGATCAGTGCTAATTACAATTTTAGGCCAATTCATGGAGCTGTGATTTTATATTCTCTGTCTGGAAACTTATTTAATTGGATAATCATAGCAACATGGCCTTGGATGGTTAACAGGAGATGACCAGTACTTCTTTTATAAGATACATTTTCAGCCATTGAATTTAAACACTACTATTCCCATGATTCATTGTCAGGAAACTAGAAGATTGGTTGACCCTCAAATCATTGTAAACTCAACTGTATAATCCTAAGTATCCAATTTACTTTACAGAGATATTTTTAAGTTGACATTGAATAACTGTATCAACTGCTTTTGCTTGATTAAGAAAACCCCATACTCTCTGATTATTAGTGAGCCCCCAAATTCTTCTAGTTATTTTTCTAGCTGGATATCTGAAGACATATGCTTTCTTGAGAATTGCTTTAATGTATTTTTTGAGATGGGATTTTCTATGTTGTTCAATCTTGTTGCAAATTCATCAGACTTTAGTATATACCATCATGTGGAATGCATTTTAATACTGTTTTTGTGATACAGGGACTCATTAAGTATCACTGGCTGTCCTGAAATGGAGACTATAGACTAGCCTGGGCTCAACATCACTGAGACATACCTGACTCTGCCTCTGCCTCCTAAGTCCTGAGATTAAAGGCACATGCCACCACTCCCAGCCATTTGCAATTTTGTAAAACATTTCTTAGTTTATTCTCCTTTTCTTGAAATTAGATATTGATTTTTCATACATTATATTCTGATAATGGCTTCTTGTTAGCAAAAATGTCCCACTTGCACTCTACTTCTCCATCCACACATATCCATACCCTTGCTTACTCTCTTCTCATTAGAATACAAATAGACGTCTAAAAATAATTTTAGAAATGAGAAAAATAAAAACAAACCAGAATATTACAAATAAATGAACAGAAATTAGATAGAAATAATGTACAAAACCCCACATACAGACATTGACACACATATTTGCACACATAGAAAACAAAAACAAAATGAGACATTACAATGATCTGTAAGTTAAAAATAAACAAATAAATACCCAGAAAAATGCTTTGCAAACCAACAACAAGGTCCAAAAATACTATTGAATTTGTTTTATTTTGGCCATCAAGTGCTAGGCATGGGCGCTGACCTTAAGTTTAGCTTGTTTACCCAGTGAAACTCTGTTGGAGAAAACGAGTTAATCCTATGTAGTATTCCTGGTTGTCAATTGGAGATTCTGGGTTAGGAATCAGAGAATGGTGTCTAATTCCTTTCTCAATACTAGGACCCCTACTCAATACTGTGTAGTCCCCAAACATGTTGCTACACTCATTGTGAGTTCCTATGAGCATGGGTTGCTTCCAGAAAGCCTTGATTACTTGGTATCTTCCATGCCCACTCTTCTACAATCTGTCTACCTTCTCATCTGCAGGGTTCTCTGACCTCAGAGGTGAAGAGTTTGATAAAATATCCCATTTAGCACTGAGTAGAAAGCCATTCACTCCCTGCACATTGTTCATTTCTGAGACTCTACATTTTTTCAATCTCCTACAGATGGAATCTTCTCTGATGAAGACTGAACATTGACATAAATGTGAGTTTAGTGGAATGCTGTTAGGAGTCATTTTATTGTTATGTTTCTTATACAGAAGAGTAGTATTTGATTTTCCTTTGGTCCATGGCCTATCTGAGGTTCTTGGACACTTGGGCAATGTGGTGTATAGGTTCCATCTCATGTAATTGTTCTTAATTCCAATTTAATACTGGTTGGTTACTTGTACGTATTTTATGCCACTATTGTCCCAGAATATCTTGCAGGCAGGTCACCATTGTATATTGCAAGGTTTGTAGTGTTTAGCTTTCCCTTTTGGTAGTGTGCAGATTGCCTTCCAGCACCATAAACACTACTCAGTAGGTTTTTAGATGGCATCCATTCAATTTCTCTGTGTTCAGTGAGTTATGTAGGTGTTGTCTAAAGCAATAGGATCTCAACCACCAGTTTATGAAGAACAACCAATAGTCTTGTCAATAGGGTTGTTTGGGTGTTTTCATGGGGCCTCTTTGACCAACAACCTATGTAGATGTTCCCCATTCCGCACTAGATGTTACATTTGGTGAAGAGATATGTTTAGTTGAGGCTTTGTTTCTGCTGTTATTTGGTGACTCTATTTAAATATCTTACATATGTATTTTAAGAAGCTTCTACTGCATTGGGTTTCCATATGACTCCTAAGATGCCCTTCAGTTTTAGTTTTACCTTCCTGTACTTCCTCCCGAGTCCCTGCTTCTGTCCCCATTTATTCTCTCATTCATGCCCGCTCCATAAATATTCCCTTTATTCACTAGTTTAGTACTTTCTGTCTCCTAACCTTTGTGGTCATGTGAATTTCAGTCTGCTTACCAGAATTTTAAACAACTAGAATCCATATATATTCAAATATATACCATATTTGTCTTTTGGAGTCTAGGTTGCCTCAGAATATTTTTCCCTAGATCCATCCATTTACCTATGAATTTCATTCCAATTTTTTAAAAACACACATGGTAAAAAAATCATCTATTCTTTTGTGGAGGGTAATTTAGATTATTCTTTATATGTGGATATTATGAATAGAGCAACAGTGAATATGTTTGAACAAGTGTGACTGTACTAAGATGAAGTATCTTTTGGGTATATGCCTTAGAATGTTCTAGCTGAGAATTTTTGGGTTTTTTGGCTTTGTTTTTTTATTAGATATATTCTATATTTACATTTCAAATGATTTCTCCTTTCCTGGTTCCCCCCTCCCTGAAAGTCCCATAAGCCCTCTTCCCTCCCCCTGTTCCCCAATCAACACCCTCCCTCTTCCCTGTCCTGGTATTCCTCTACACTGCCCCACCTAGCCTTTCCAGGACCAGGGCCCTCTCCTTCCTTCTTCTTGAACATCATTTGATATGTGAATTTTGTCTTGGGTATTCCAAGCTTCTGAGCTAATATCCACTTATTAGTGAGTGCATACCATGTGTGTTCTTTTGTGATTGGGTTACATCACTTGGGATGATATTTTCCGGTTCTACCCATTTGCCTAAGAATTTCATGAATTCATTGTTTTTAATAACTGAGTAGTATTATTGAGCTGAGTTTTGAATTAGATTTTCTTCCAGTTTCCTGAAGAACCATTGCACTGATTTCCGTAGTGGCTATCCAGGTTTTCAGTCCCACCAACAATGTATGAGTGGTCCCATTGTTCCATATCCTCACCAGCTTAAGCCATCCATCATGCATTACATTGAACTTGGCCACTCAGAATGCTGTAAGATGAAATCTTATTTTTGATTTGCATTTCCTCAGTCGTTTTGAGTTTTCTCTTTTGACAATTTTTTGTAGATTTGCTTTCCATTTTAATTTGTTTTTTGATGGGCAGTTTTTAAGTTATTTATATATTTTACATATTAGTCCTGAATCCATTGTGTAGTTGGTTAAAAATGTTTTTCCCATACTTTAGTCTCCTATGTTGTCGAAATAATGATGTCCTATGATTTTAAATTCATGAGATCCTGTTTATTAATTGTTGATCATAGTGCTTATACTAATTCTGTTCTGTTCAAAAAGGATTTTCTTGTTCCACTGAGTTCAAGATTATTTCTCACTTTCTCTATTACTAGTATCAATGTAGCTTTTCTTAAGTTGAAATTCTAGATCCATTTGCAATTGAACCCTTTCAGTGTAATAGCAATAAACTTCTTTTATTTCTAAGCATGATGAGTTACACTACTTCAATGTCACTATCTGCAGATATTTTTCCTGTTATGAAATGTGTTTCCTTAGGAGTTCATATTGAATTTTCATAATAAAGGCTTTAAATTTTGTGCCTAAATTTCATTTGACACTGTCTTCCTACATATTTAATACTATATCCTCTAAATTTGTTTACTTATTGTTCAATGTTCTTTTAACTTTTAAATTCTTTTCTTTGGAAAATTTGGTGATACATACACATGTACCATGCATTTTGATTAATGCCATGTCCCTATACATGCTCTTTTATTTCTCTCCCACCCCTATTACCATGGCCTCCTTCTTATGAGTCTTTTCCACATTCATGCCTTTTTTTTGTCTCTGCATCCACTGAGTTCAACCAGGATAATTTGTGTGACCATTGGTTTGAGTGATGAAACACATACTATAAAACATACTTATGCTAGCTCTTCTACAGCTCAGTAAACATTACAAAAGAAGGTGTGGGGAGAATTTAAAAGCCAGAAGACAGGAACATAGCTCTGAAATGTCATCTTTCGACATGGCACAGCCAATGCAATCAAGATCTCACAGAAACAACTGCTGTCTATAATGGATCTGCAAATGACTGAGCTTCTCAACAAATTGGGGAACAGCCCATGTGACCTTATCCACCACTGATGAGCTACTGTTTACTGAATGATTATGGTGCAAAGTTAGTAATTATCTTCAATTACATACACACTGGTGAGACTACCAAGCTCCAGTGTACTTCTACCCTGTGTTTACTTGCTTGTATTTAACCATATACTTTTGCTTTTGCTTTATTGAAGTTTTTAAAAAATTCTTTAACGGTATGAATATTTTGAGTTCTTTTTTTCTACATCTTGCTCTGGGCATCAGTCCATACTGGATTCTACTAGCAAAGCTTCTGCTAATAATTTTTCATTTGACCTTTTCCTCTTCATTTTGATTATATTTTGTTCTACTATATTGACATAGTTTATATTTTTATTTTATTAATCTTACTCATAGTATAGGTAGCACTTTCTTGTGGTTATGATTTATTAGAAATCCTTCCTCAACACCATTCAAGTTTTACTTCATCTTCACACTCCTGTTCTTCTAAGATTCAATTTGAGTCCTTTAAATGCTTGCCTGAATTTATAGGAAAACCATCATAGTATTTGATCTAAGTGAGACAATCAGGAAATATGAGTTCTGCCTTGTCTTCAAAAATCCTGTCAAGGCCAATTTATTCAGTTTATATTGTGAACTTTGTACTCTTATGCAAAAATGAAACGAAATAGAATTCTTATGGTTCTCAACATGTAGAGAGAATATCTTGTATCTGTATGGATATGGCACCTATTAGTAATAAATCTGATGGTTTAGACAGGAAATAGGAGGTGGGAGATTCACCTAGGATGTTGTAACAGAATGGATGCATGGTACTTGAGCACAGGTAAACATCCACGTGGCAGAATGTAGATGAAAATAAATGGGTTAATTTAAGTTATGAGATAGTCAGTAAAGAGCCTAGCTATATGACTGAGGTATTTGTAAACATATTTTGAGTCTGAGTCTTATTTCTGGGAGCATGGGGCTGGTAACAAGAACCGGAGCTAGCTTCTATATCTACATGTTCTAAGTGTAATGATATAATATTGTTATAACTCTTTTTGGATGTCCATGCAGATTCAATTATATTTATCACCTTAGCTGTCAGTGATTTAGTGAGGAAGAATTTGAACGGACTATTGAAAGTAGTAACTAAGAGGAAAGTTTGTGTGTGTGTGTGTGTGTGTGTGTGTGTGTGTGTGTGTGTTCAGGGGTTACAGACGAATTTTTCCTTAATTTTTTCCAGAGTCATTCATTTATTCCCTTAGTAAACTTTCTCCCAAAATGAGCAGAATACAGGAAAAATTCTCAGAAGTTTCTTGAATTATTATCTTTTTGATGGATGAGATTTTTATTTGATATATTCTTTATTTACATTTTATTTTTTATTTTTTCAATGTATTTTTATTTTATTCGATATATTTTTTATTTACATTTCAAATGATTTCCTCTTTTCTGGTCCCCCACTCTCCTAAAGTCACATAAGCCCCCTTCCCTCCCCCTATTCTCCCACCTGTTCTGGTTTTGCCTTATACTGCTACACTGAGTCTTTCCAGAACAAGGGGCCACTCCTCCTTTATTTTGTACCTCATTGATGTGTGGATTATGTTTTGGGTATTCCAGTTTTCCAGGCTAATATCCACTTATTAGTGAGTGCATAGCATGAATGCACTTTTGATACTGGGTTACCTCATTTAGTATGATGTTCTCCAGCTCCATCCATTTGCCTAAGAATTTCATGAATTCTTTGTTTCTAATGGCTGAATAGTACTCCATTGTGTAGATATACCACATTTTTTGCATCCACTCTTCTGTTGAGGGATACCTGGGTTCTTTCCAGCTTCTGGCTATTATAAATAGGACTGCTATGAACATAGTGGAGCATATATCCTTATTACATGCTGGGGAATCCTCTGGGTATATGCCCAGGAGTGGTATAGCAGGATCTTCTGGAAGTGAGGTGCCCAGTTTTTGGAGGAACCGCCAGACTGATTTCCAGAGTGGTTGTACCAATTTGCAACCCCACCAGCAGTGGAGGAGTGTTCCTCTTTCTCCACATCCTTGCCAACACCTGCTGTCTCCTGAGTTTTTAATCTTAGTCATTCTGACTAGTGTAAGGTAAAATATCAGGATTGTTTTGATTTGCATTTCCCTGATGACTAATGAAGTTGAGCATTTTTAAAAATGTTTCTCCACCATCCGAAGTTCTTCAGGTGAGAATAATTTTTTTAACTCTACCCATTTTTAATAGGGTTATTTGGTTTTCTTGGGTCTAACTTCTTGAGTTCTTTGTAAATATTGGATATTAATCCTCTATCTGATGTAGGGTTGGTGAAGATCTTTTCCCAATTTGTTGGTTGCCGATTTGTCCTTTTGATGGTGTCCTTTGCTTTACAGAAACTGTAATTTTATAAGGTCCCATTTGTCAATTCTTGATCTTAGAGCATACGCTATTGGTGTTCTGTTCAGGAACTTTTCCCTTGTGCCAATGTCCTCAAGGGTCTTCCCCAGTTTCTTTTCTATTAGCTTCAGAGTGTTTGGCTTTATGTGGAGGTCCTTGATCCATTTGGATTTGAGCTTAGTACAAGGAGACAAGGATGGATCAATTTGCATTCTTCTGCATGCTGACCTCCAGTTGAACCAGCACCATTTGTTGAAAAGGCTATCTTTTTTCCATTTGATGTTTTCAGCCCCTTTGTCAAGGATCAAGTGGCCATAGGAGTGTGGGTTTATTTCTGGATCTTCAATCCTGTTCCATTGATCCGCCTGCCTGTCACTGTACCAATACCATTCAATTTTTAACACTATTGCTCAGTAATATTGCTTGAGGTCAAGGATACTTATTCCCCCAGAATTTCTTTTGTTGTTGATAATAGTTTTAGCGATCCTGGGTTTTTGTTTTTCCAAATGAATTTGAGAATTGCTCTTTCTAACTGAAAAATTGAGTTGGGATTTTGATGGGTATTGCATTGAATTTGTATATTGCTTTTGGCAAAATGGCCATTTTAACTATATTAATCCTGCTGATCCATGAGCATAGGAGGTTTTTCCATTTTTTGAGGTCTTCTTCTATTTCCTTCTTCAGAGTCTTGAATTTCTTGTCATACAGCTCTTTCACATGTTTGGTAAAATTTACCCCAAGCTACTTTATACTGTTTGTGGCTATTGTGAAGGCTGTCATTTCCCTAATTTCTTTCTCAGCCTGCTTATCCTTTGAGTATAGGAAGGCTACTGATTTGCTTGAGTTGATTTTATAACCAGCCACTTTGCTGAAGTTGTTTATCAGCTGTAGGAGTTCTCTAGTGGAGTTTTTTGGGTCACTTAGGTAGACTCTCTTATCATCTGGAAATAATGATAGTTTGACTTCTTGACCAGATAGCTTAAGTGCAGAATTCTATCAGACCTTCAAAGAAGACCTAACACCAATACTCTTCAAACTATTCCACAAAATAGAAACAGAAGAAACACTACAAACTATTCCACAAAATAGAAACAGAAGAAACACTACCCAATTCCTTCTATGAAGCTACAATTATGCTGATACCAAAACCACACAAAGATTCAACAAAGAAAGGGAACTTCAAACCAATTTCCCTTATGACCATCGATGCAAAAATACTCAATAAAATTCTTGCCAACCAAATCCAAGAACACATAAAAACGATCATCCACCATGATCAAGTAGGCTTTATTCCAGGGATGCAGGGTTTGTTCAATATACGGAAATCCAGCAACGCAATCCTCTATATAAACATACTCAATGAAAAAAACCACATGGTCATTTCATTGGATGCTGAAAAAGCATTTAACAAAATTCAGCATCCTTTCATGCTTAAAGTCTTGGAAAGAACAGGAATCCAAGGCCCATACCTAAACATAGTAAAAACAATATACAGCAAGCCGGTAGCCAGCATCAAACTAAATGGAGAGAAACTTTAAGCAATCCCACTAAAATCAGGGACTAGACAGGGCTGCCCCCTTTCTCCTTATCTTTTCTATATTGTACTTGAGGTACTAGCTCAGGCAATTAGACAACATAAGGAGGTCTAAGGGATGCAAATTGGAAAGGAAGAAGTCAAACTATCACAAATGAATTTTAACACATCTGAAGGCCTTTATTACATTTTTTTGGTTTGGTTTGGTTCACTGTTTTTCCGTCTTATTTCAAGTTCATGCTTTACAATTTCCCTTGTGTACATTCTATTTTTATTTTTGAAATTAAAACATAAGCTCAGTATTTCCAAGAGAAACTTTCTGTGATCCTGCTCCTTAAATAAGTGTTTCACAGATGAATGATGCTCATCATTATTTTATATTTATTTTATATTATTAAAAGGTTTGATTTATATTACATTGTATAATTCTAAATGACTATAATCAAATATACCCCTAAATCTATAGCTTTGCTATAACTCTTTGATATTATCATGTGGAACCAATTATATTTATCACCTTAACTGTTGGTTATTTAATGAGGAGAAACTTGAAGGGAATAGACTGACTATGAATGTCCCACCTGCAGTAGTATAGCTAAAACTTTCATATTTTCTGTTGAAACAGTGGTTATACTACTGAATTTTACACAGTAAATCCATACATATCTGAGAGTTTTCTACATGGAAACATATCTACTATTCCCATTATCAAATTGATGCCTATCCAATCAATACCTTCTCCATTTATATAAAACCTTCATGAAGCTAAACAAGTAATTTGTACCCAAATTTGTGTAAGTTTAATCACAACTAAATTCATTGTTGTTAATATCAAATACAATATCTTCAGGTTTAAAGAGAAAGTAGGTCACCTAAACTCCCTGAGCCAAAAAAAAATGTGTTTGTTTTACTTCTTAGACTGTGTATTAATCTAGGCAAAGTTCACCTATATAAGAAAATATTAACATAAGAATTGCTATGGCCACTTGATCCTTGACAAAGGAGATGAAAACATCCAGTGGAAAAAAGATAGCCTTTTCAACAAATGGTGCTGTTTCAACTGGAGGTCAGCATGCAGAAGAATGTGAGTTGATCCATTCTTTTCTCCTTGTACTAAGCTCAAATCCAAATGGATCAAGGACCTCCACATAAAGCCAGACACTCTGAAGCTAATAGAAAAGAAACTGGGGAAGACCCTTGATGACATTGGCACAGGGGAAAAGTTCCTGAACAGAACAGCAATAGCTTATGCTCTAAGATCAAGAATTGACAAATGGGACCTCATAAAATTACAAAGTTTCTGTAAGGCAAAGGACACCTTCAAAAGGACAAAACAGCAACCAACAAATTGGGAAACGATTTTCACCAACCCTACATCTGACAGAGGGCTAATATCTAATATATATAAAGAACTCAAGAAGTTAAACTCGAGAGAACCAAATAACCCTATTAAAAATGGGGTACAGAGCTAAGCAAAGAATTTTCACCTGAAGAAATTTGGATGGCTGAGAAGCACCTTAAGAAATGCTCAATATCATGTCATTAGGGAAATGCAAATCAAAACAACCCTGAGATTTCACCTCACACCAGTCAGAATGGCTAAGATTAAAAACTCAGGAGACAGCAGGTGTTGGGGAAGATGTGGAGAAAGAGGAACACACCTCCACTGCTGGTGGGGTTGCAAGCTTTTACAACCACTCTGAAAATCAGTCTGGAGGTTTCTCAGAAAACTGGGCATGACACTTTTGGAGGACCCTGCTATACCACTCCTGGGCATATATCCAAAGGATTCCCCGGCATGCAATAAGGACACATGCTCCACTATGTTCATAGCAGCCTTATTTATAATAGCCAGAAGCTGGAAAGAACCCAGATGTCTCTCAATGGAGGAATGGATACAGAAAATGTGGTACATTTACAGAATTGAACACTACTCAGCAATTAAAAACAATGAATTCATGAAATTCATAGGCAAATGGTTGGAACTGGAAAATATCTTCCTAAGTGAGGTAACTCATTCACAAAAGAACACACATGGAATGTAGTCACTGATAATTTGATATTAGCCCAGAAGCTCAGAATATCCAAAACACAACTCACATATCAAATCATTCCCAAGAAGAAGGAAGGAGAAGGTCTGGGTCCTGGAAAGGCTTGATGCAGCATTGTAGGTGATTTCCAGGACAGAGGAGTGGGAGGGGGTTGATTGGGGAACTGGCAGAGGGAAGAGGACTTATGGGACTTAGGGGGATGGGGGAACTGGGAAAGGAAAAATCATTTGGAATGTAAACTAAGAATATAGAAAAAATAAACAAAAATAAAATAAATAAACAATCCCCACTGGGTTAGACTTCACTAGTAAGGACTATTATCTTTTATATTTTTCTTGAGTTTGGTTTTATACTTAAATATTTGCAAATTTTAATTTAATGAACTTTTAATAAAATGTAATAAAACTTTAAAAAGAGAATTGCTAGGCCTGAGTTACGGGATCTAATGCAAGTAATTTTCCTTTACAGAATTACCGGAATTTCATATGTTCATCTAGCTTCTATCAAGATTTCTGGTTATTCATACATTTTGAGTTTGGAAATGGAATGACTGCCCATTCTGTTGACTTTTTTTTTTCTGTACTCTCTGGAACAATTTATACATTGGAGTATAATTTATAAGGGATTAGTGGAGTGTACAGGTAAATGTTTACAAAATATCTACCTTGAAGTCAGATGAAGGAAATCTCTGGTTGTTACCCGTTAGAGAACATAAATTATCCCAAGATACCATGATGGGTCCTCTGGACCCTAGGCTAGAAATAGATAAGTAAATATTGGTTTTAACACACTAGTGGGGACAATTTTCTAGCATGCTACTGCTATAGTCTAAAGCTTAAAATAACATATTGCAAGGATAATGTAAACACAAAGAAGATTAAATATTTTCTATAAACACTGAGATAAAACTCCTGTTTTAAAGGAAGCAACATTGTTCGATGCTAAACCGAGAAAAGAGAAATACAATTCTGTCCCTAAGTGACTTTGGAATAATAGCACTTACCTGAAGCCTACAAACATTTGAAATCCAAGTAAGAACAATTTTGCTCCATTAAAATTCATTTTTTTATAAAGTGATTCAGGTACAAGTGTGAATGGCATTATCAAAATGTTAACTCTTATCATAACTTTTAAGTTCTAGAATTATAGATATTAACTCAGATTATATAAATACAATTTTAAGTTAAGGCAAATCCCACATATAATTAAACCCAAAACACTCTAAGAATAAATAACAGTTAATACTGCAAGGTTATTTCATACAATGTTCAATGACAACTGCAGCTGTGCCACTATTTAAAGTATCACTGTGAAATTAATATAACATATTGCTTAAAATTCTATGTGCAGCTCTTGGAGAATAATTCTGAGTGGGAGTGTCTTAGTCACTGTTCTTTTGCTGTGAAGAGATACCATGACCAAGGCAACTCTTATAACAAAAAGAAAGCATTTAATTGGGGACTTGTTTACAGTTTCAGAGTTTTAGTCCATGATCATAATGGCAGGGAAGATGATGGCACACAGACAGCCATGGTGTTGCAGCAGTACCTGATAACATTACAAACATTACAGCATGATCTAGGGGGACAGAGACAGACAGACAGACAGTCAGACAGACAGACAGACAGATAGACAGGCTAGGCCTGTGTGGACTTTTGAAATCTCAAGGTCCCCTCCAAGTGAAAGACACACTCATTCCAAACAAAGCCACATCTAATCATGCTTTGCAATGCTTTCAAAAATTCCACTCCCTGGTGTCCAAGCATTCAAATATACAGGAAACTATGGGAGCCATTCATTCAAATCACTGCAGAATGGTAGAACAAAAGAAAAAACACAACAGAGAACAGCCTAAAAGAGATTTTTACCATTTATGATTTACTTGCAAAGAATCTGCAAAATTCTGTCAAAAATCATCATCTACAGGTTCAGTATAAACTTCCATCCTTTTGTCATTTCCCAATCAAAACTTTACTATCCAATGCAATAGTGTTTTTGAATTATTGGATTTTTTTCAAATTTATCACTGCTAGCTGACAAGTACCCCTCCAAGAACAGATAACATTTAATAGTAAAAACGGACTCTTCCCTCTTCATAATAACTATATGCAATTCCTGAAAATGCAGGGCCTTCACCTGACCTTCAAATGGCAGAGCTTATTTAAAGAGACCAATTGCAAGACAATCTTTGATTAGTGTGATAAAGGAATCTAAAAACTCTAAATGACCAGTTAAGTTTCCATTCATCTTAAGTGAGGTCCAGCTATTTTGAATTCTGAGAAAGTGAATGTTGTAACACAACCTAATTTCATATCATCATCTGACAGTTTACTAGTTAGAAATTTGACAAACTAAAGGAAAAGATCTGTTGCTCACTGAACTTCATTGATTAGAGCTACTAAAGAATACAGTCTACAACAGAACTAAATATGCAGATCTTAAATGTAGGTCTACTTCAATACCGCTTACTAAATTTGTAACACACTCCTATTCACGGCCTCACTTAGAAAGTAAAATAGTAAGGGAGCAAAGAAAGATATACTTCCATGATTGTGAAGGCATACCTATCACTTAATACAAATATATGAAATTCATGGAAATTTCCTTCTTTTTATTGAATATATTCTTCATTTACATTTCAAATGTTATACCCATTCCTGGTTTCCCCCTCTTCCAGAAAACCCCCAACCCATCCTTCCTCCCCCTGCCTCTGTGAAGATGCCCCTCTACCCAATCCACTCCCACCTACCAACCCTTGATTTGGTACATGGGATGATCCATGCTGGGACATCTATCCTGCCTTCATAGGATCAAGGACCTCTCCTCCCATCAATGCCCAACAAGGGCAGCCACAAATGCTGCTAGAACCATATGCACCCCTTCGTTGATGCCTTAGTACTTGGGAGCCCTTGGGAGTCTGGTTGGCCAACATTGTCATTCTTCCCATGAGGCTGCAAACCTCTTCAGCTCTTCCAGGCCTCCCACCATCTCCTACATTGGGGAACCTGTACTCAGTCCAATGGTTGGCTGCTAGCATCTGCCTCTGTATTTGTAAGGCTCTGGCAAGGCCCCTCCAGAGACAACCATAACAGGCTCCTTTAGGCAAGCCCTTCTTTTTTTTTTATTTAATTATATATTTTTATTTTCTATATTCTCTGTTTACATTCCAAATGATTTCCCCTTACCCAGTTCCCCCCTCCATATGTCCCTTAAACCTTCTTCTCTCCACTCATTCTCCAATCACCTCTCTCCTTTTTCTCTGTCCTGATACTCCCCTCTAATGCTAGACCAAGCCTTTCCAGGATCAGGACCCTCTCCTTACTTCTTCATGGGAGTCATTTGTTATGCTAATTGTGCCTTGGGTATTCAGAGATTCTCGGCTAATTAATAGCCACTTATCAGAGATAGGCAAGCTAAGCATCCACAACAAAGTTGGGGTTTGGTGACTTTATAGATTGAATTCACAGGTAGGACAGTGTCTGGATGGCCTTCCTGTCAGACTTTGCCCCACACTTTGTCTCCATAATTGCTACTGTGAGTATTTTGTTCTTTCTCAGAAAAACCAAAGCACCCTCACTTTGGTCTTCCTTCTTCTTGAGCTTCATGTTGTCTGTAAATTGTATCTTGCTTATTCTGAGCTTTTGTGCTAATATCCAGTTGTCAGTGAGTGCATACCATGTGTGTTCTTTTACATCACTCAGTATGACACTTTCTGGTTCCATCCATTTGCCTAAGAATTTCAAGAAGTTATTGTTTTTAATAGCTGAGTAGTACTCCATTGTATAAATGTACCAAAATTTTCTGTATTCATTCCTCTGTTGAAGGACATCTGGGTTCTTCTCAGATTCTGACTATTATAAATAAGGCTGCTATGAACATAGTGGAGCATATGCCCTTATTACATGTTGGAGCATCTCGGTATATGCCCAGGAGTGGTATAACTGGGTCCTCAGATAGTACTATGTCTAATTTACGTAGGAACAATCAAACTGATTTCAAGAGTGGTTGTAACAGTTTGCAATCTTCCCAGCAATGGAGAACTTTTCCTCTTTCTCTACATCCTCACCAGAATCTGCTGTCAAATGAGTTTTTCACCTTAGTCATTCTGACTGGTGTGAGGTGGAATCTCAGGGCTGTTTTGATTTGCATTTCCCTGATAACTGAGGATATTGAACATTTCTTTAGGTGCTTCACAGCCATTAGAGTTTCCTCAGTTAAGAATTCTCTGTTTAGCTCTCTACCCCATTTTTAATAGGGTTATTTGTCTGTCTGGAGTCTAACTTCATGACTTATTTGTATACATTGGATATTAGCCCTCTATTGGATGTAGGACTGGTAAAGGTCTTTTCCCAATCTGTTGGTTGCCATTTTGTACTATTGACATTGTCGTTTGCCTTACAGAAGCTTTGCAATTTTATGAGGTCCCATTTGTCGATTCTTGTTCTTAGAGAATAAGCCATTGGTGTTCTGTTCAGGAAATTTTTCCCTGTGCCCATGTGTCCAAGGCTCTTCCCCACTTTCTCCTCTATAAGCTGCGATGTATCTGGTTTTATGTGGAGGTCCTTGATCCACTTGGACTTGAACTTTGTACAAGGAGGGAAGAATGGGCCAATTTGTATTTTTCTACATGCTGACCTCCAGTTGGTCCATTTGTTTAAAATGTTTTTTCCCCCACTGGATGTTTATAGATCCGTTGTCAAATATCAAGTGAACATTAGTCTGTGGGTGCACTTCTGGATCCTGAATTCTATTCCATTGATCTTTCTGGCTGTCTCAGTACCAATGCCATACAGATTTTACCACTATTTCTCTGTAGTAGAACTTGAGGTCAGGGATTATGATTCCCCCAGAACTTCTTTTGTTGTGGAGAATGTTCTTCACTATCCTGAGTTTTTTGTCATTCCAAATAAATTTTTAGATTACTTTTTTAATTCTATGAAGAATTGATTTGGAATTTTGATGGGGATTGCATTGAATCAATAGATTGCTTTCAGCAAGATGGCCATTTTTACTATATTCGCCCTGCCAATACATGAGCATGGGAGAGCTTTCCATCTTCTGAGATAATTCTTCAATTTCTTACTTCAAAGGCTTGAAGTTCTTTTCATACAGATATTTCACATGGTTAGAGTCACACCAAAATATGTAATATTATTTGTGACTACTGTGAAGGGTGTCATTTCCCTAATTTCTTTCTCAGCCTGTTTATCCTTTGAGTAGAGGAAGGCTAATGATTTGCTTGAGTTAATTTTATATCCAGACACTTTGCTAAAGTTGTTTATCAGCTTTAGGAGTTCTCTGGTGGAATTTTTGGGGGTCACATAAGAATGTAGTCATATCATCTGCAAATGGTGATATTTTGACTTCTTCCTTTCCAATTTATATATGTTTAACTTCATTTTTGTCTAATTGCTCTAGAGAGAACTTCAAATACCATATTAAATAGATAGAGAGTGGACAGCCTTCTTTAGTCTGTGATTTTAGTGTGATTGCTTCAAATTTCCCTCCATTTAGTTTGATGTTGGCTACTAGTTTGCTGTATATTGCTTTTACTATGATTAGGTAAGGGCTTTGAATCCCTGATTTCTCCAAGACTTTTAACATGAAGGGTGCTGAATTCTTTCAAACGCTTTTTCAGCATCTAATGAACTGACCATGTGTTATTTTTTCCTTGAATTTGTTTATGTAGTGGGTTACCTGCATGGATTTCCTTATATTGAACCATCCCTATATCCCTGGGATGAAGCCTGCTTAATTATAGTGAAAAATCATTTAGATATATTCTTGTATTAGGTTGGCAAGTATTTTACTCAGTATTTTTGCATCAGTGTTCATAAGGGAAATTGGTTTGAAGTTCTCTTTCCTTGTTTGGTCTTTGTCGGGTTTAGGTAAAAGCATCAATGTGGCTTCATAGGATGAATTGGGTACTGTTCCTTGTGTTTCTATTTTGTGGAATACTTTGAAGAGTATCAGTATTAGGTCTTCTTTGAAATCTGGTAGAATTCCCCACTAAGCCCATCTGGTCCTAGGCATTTTTTGGTTGAAGAAATTCAGATGGCAGAGAAGCACCTTAAGAAATGCTTAACATAATTAGTCATTAGGGAAATGCAAATCAAAACAACCCTGAGATTTCACCTCACAGCAGTCAGAAAGGCTAAGGTTAAAACTCAGGAGAGAGCAGGTGTTGGCAAGGATGTGGAGAAAGAGGAACACTCCTCCACTGCTGGTGGGATTGCAAGATGGTACAACCACTATGGAAATCAGTCTGGTTGGAACTGGAAAATATCATCCTAACTGAGATAACCCAATCACAGAAGAATACACATGGAATGCAATCACTGATAAGTATATATTAATTAGCCCAGAAGCTCTGAATACCCAAGACACAGTTAGCATATCAAATGCCTCCCAAGAAGAAGTAAGGAGATGGCCCTGATCCTGGAAAGGCCTGATCCAGCATTGTAGGAGACAGAGGAAAAGGATGGAGGTGATTGGAGAATGGGTGGAGAGAAGAGGGCTTATGGGACATATGGGGATGTGGGAACTTGGAAAGGGAAAAGCATTTGGAATGTAAACAAAGAATTTAGAAAATAAAATAAAAAATAAAAGAGGTGAATCCTCACTCTCTTCTATACCTGTTATCCGTAGGTTTGGTCTTCTCATTGTGTCCTGGATTTCCTGGATGCTTTAGGTTACAAGCTTTTTGCATTTTGCGTTTTCTTTGACTCTTGAGTCAATGTTTTCTATGGTATCTTCAGCACCTGAGATTCTTTCTTCTATTTCTTGCATTCTATTGTTGATGTTTGCATCTATGATTCTTAATTTCTTTCTAAGGTTTTCTATCTCCAGAGTTGTCTTCCTTTGTGATTCCTTGATTGTTTCTACTTTCAGTTTTAGGTCTTGGATGGTTTTGTTCAGTTACTTCACTTGTGTTTTTGTGTTTTCCTGTAATTCTTTAAGAAATGTTTATGTTTTTTCGTAAGGGGCTTCTACCTGTTGACTCATGTTCTCCTGTAGTTCTTTAAATAATTTTTGTGTTTTCTATTTAAGGGCTTCTACCTGTTGATGCATATTCTCCTCTATTTCTTTAAGGGAGTTATTTATGTCCTTCTTAATGTCCTCTATCAGCATCATGAGATGTGATTTTAAATCCACATATTGCTTTTCCAGTCTTTTAGGGGTATCCAGGACTTGTAGATTTGGGAGAATTGGGTTCAGATGGTGCCATGGTGCCTTGGTTTCTGTTGGTAATGTTCTTGCATTTACCTATTGCCACCTGATTATCTGTGGCGTTAACTGGTTTTTCTGTCTCTGACTGTGGCTTATCTGTCCTGCAAGCCTGTATGTCTGTACTCCTGGTAGACCCATTCTCTCTGTGCACACAGATAGTCACTCTTGGGGGACAAGCTCTATTGTGGTGGTATTTGCATAAGTAGTTCTGTGGCCCAGGATCAGCTCTGCACTCTCAGACCTCTCAGCACTCTTGCAAGGTTAGCTATCTCCCTGTGCCACCTAGATATTGCACTCTGTGGCAGAGGATGATCCCCAGTAGGAGACAGAAACCAGAGCACTCCTGCCTGAGGGTTATGGACAGGTTCCTCTGAGCAGCAGGGGTGATCCTACCTTTGTTCTCAGGCCTCTCCACATTTCTGTGGAGGGACCAGTGGCAGAAAGGGGCAGAAAGAACAGAAGGGTAGTGGTATTCCGGAGGGCAAGGGATTTGGTGGTTGATGGGTCTCAAGTCCCCCTGGGCTCCCAGCAGAAGCTCTGGAACTCTAGAGGTGGGAAGGGTTTCTTACCAGCTGCTCTGAGTGTAGCGGGTTCTCTAGGATGTATCAGGAGCTGGTGTCTTCACTGAAACAGACCTGCCAAGAGTGGGCCTCATCACAAAGGACCACCAGCAGAGAGGCAGAAGTTTTCTTCTAATAAGCATATTCTTGATTTTAATTATTTTCTTAAAAGCACGGTACATTAAGGATCCAGTGACATTTAGTGTATCCTGTGCTCCTATCTTGAAATCTAGATGTGTAGATAACTGAAGTTAAATTTCACCATTGAATTATATTTTAATGAGTCATAAGTCATTAAATAAAACAGGGCCTACTGTGAAGGGTTTGGTTAATTGTCAAAATGTATGAGAGTCTCATGAAGTTTTACCCCTGGATGAAAATGGGTGGCTGATGGGGGATGGAGAATCACTTTTCACCTGGAATGTGGCTCCCAAAAGTTTTTTCAATGCTCTAGTAGATTGTATTACACTTGTGCATATGACACACAGTTAGCACTAACCAGACTCAGAATATTTCTTTTAAAATATAAAGAAGAGCAAGAGTAATTGGGAAAGGAAGTAGAGATGTTATAAGAAATGAATCTTAAAGGAGAACAAAGATGGATTTGGTCAAAATGTATTATATTCATGTTTAATATCAAACCATACTTTTACTTTTATCAGCCATCATCTAGCCTTAGTGGTCTGAATTTATTAAACTGTTTCATAGGAATAGAAGAATACAGGTAAGGTACAGCAGGATAATATTAATAATAACTAGCTGAGTAGAAAAGCAGAGTAGACAAAAAAAGCTTGTAGGAGGTTTCTGATTTCAAATATTGCCAAGAATTTGCCCTCCTGGTTTCTTTCATAAAAGGCTTAGATAATTGCAATAGAAATGTGTTCGCCCAATATAGTAGAAATAAGACAATATGTTCAGTAATGCTTCAAATAACAAAAATGAGTAAAATCTGTGACTAGGATCACCCCCCCAGAACAAATAAAATATATATTGAAGATAAAAATGTAGTATAATATAAACATATTTAAGGCTTATTTTAATTTGAGATTATAATTTTGCTCTTCCCTTTCCACCTTCATTAATGCATCTCTTTATTATTTTTCAAGTCAGATTCACTTTTCAGGAGTTATTACATGAATTTGTATATGTGTATATACATGCATGTTTATATGCCTACCTACACATAAATATATTTTCAACGATGACTATTTGACTGACACTGGACAACCAATTAGTGGTATCTTCCTTGGGGAAGACCACCTTTCTCACTTGTAGCTTTCCTCAGTTGCCTATCGTTGTTTGTGGTGGATTGAGATCCCCTGGACTTATCCCCTTTCCTATTAAGCATGTATCATATTTGTTCAGCTCACATTAGGTCAGCCATGTGAGAGAATACATAGGTGTAGCTTCTAAAATTCCTAGGAGGCACAGTCTCACAGCAAACTCCCTGATCTTCTGGCCTTGACAATCTTTCTGCAGTTTTTCAGAATTCTCCCTGAGCCTTGGGTATATGAGTATTTTGTAAATGCATGGGCCTTGAATTTCATTAGGACTTGGATCTAGGACTCTACAGTTTGATTGTTTTTTTTGTTTGTTTGTTTGTTTGTTTTTTGTTTTTTGTACAAGTCTCTGTCAGTCATAGAGAAGCTGCCTTGACGAGGGGTGAATATTATACTTATATGAGGTTATAAGGACAAAAGTTTATAGATTGTTAGCAATTATGCTGGTTTAGTAAAGGAAAAGGTTATAGATTCTCCTCTAATAAGCATGTCTTCAGGGGCACTGAGTAGTTAGCTCCATTTCCAGTGCCACACATGGTCTCCCTTCTCATGAGCAGGTCTTCAGTCCAATTAGAGAACTGTTGGTTACTGTCAAGATATACATGTACCATGTGGATTATCTTGTCATGATAGATGTTGAAGTTGTTCATAGGTATCAAAGTTGGGTAGGACAGTTGATTGATTTCTTACCTTGGAAACTTGTATATAGCTTTCTGGTATTATGAATTCTGGTCCTCAGAGAGGAACATTCAATTAAGTTAGTGTTCCTGGGTTCTGAAGTGGATTGTGTCTTTAGCTATAGAGACTTACCTTCTTTTACCTCGGGTGAGTATCAAAAGGTAATGGCAATAGGCTGTATGTTTTTGAAAGACTCTTGTTGAGCCATGACCAACAACTTAAAATAGGAATTCCCAGGTCTGGTATTGGGGTTTTTGTTACTAGGACTTGGCTCTCAATATGATTGTTTCTAGTTCCATCAATTAACCTTCAATATTCATGATTTCAAATTCTTTCCACTTAATAGTGCAGTATGTTTGAGAAAGTTAAAGGAAAACTATATCAGATATAATTATCAATAGGAAGATTTCTATAAATATTCTAGATAGTTATTACAAAAGAACTCAAAATATGCCAAGAGGACATAGCTCATAAAAATAATTTTTATCAGTCATTTTGGTTTCCATTTGCTGTTACATGTGAGTTAAGACCTTATCTTTCTCAGACAGTAATAATACTGAGAGCAAGTTACCAGGAAAATTAATTTTGGAGTTATAAACAGCATCAAGAAGGTTAATACAGATATGTGTCTCATTACTTTATTAAAATAAATTGAATTTTTTTATTTTTATAACATAAAAGCCTTTTACTTTATTTTATTTTTTAAATATTTTTATTTTCTATATTCTTTGTTTACATTCCAAATGATTTCCCCTTTCCCGGATCCCCCCTCCCAATATGTCCCATAAACCTTCTTCTCTCCATCCATTCTCCAATCACCTCACTCCTTTATCTCTGTCCTTATATTTCCCTCCAATGCTAGATCAATCCTTTCCAGGATCAGGACCCTCTCCATACTTCTTCATGGGAGTCATTTGTTATGCGATTTGTGCCTTGGGTATTCAGGGCTTCTGGGCTAATTAATATCCATTTATCAGAGATTGCATTCCATGTATATTCTTTTGTGATTGGATTACCTCACTTAGGATGATATTTTCCAGATCAAACCATTTGCCTAAAAATTTTGTGAATTCATTGTTTCTAAATGCTGAGTAGTATTCCATTGTGTAAATATACCATATTTTCTGTATCCATTCCTCCTTTGAGGGGCATCTGGGTTCTTTCCAGCTTCTGGCTATTATAAATAAGGCTGCTATGAAGATAATGGATTATGTGTCTTTATTGCATGCCGGGGAATCCTTTGGGTATATGCCCAGGAGAGGTATAGCAGGGTCCTCCAGAAGTGTCATGTCCAGTTTTCTGAGGAACACCAGACTGATTTCCAAAGTGGTTGTACCATCTTACAGCCCCACCAGCAGTGGAGGAATGTTCCTCTTTCTCCACATCCTCGCCAACACCTGCTGTCTCCTGAGTTTTTGACCTTAGCCATTCTGACTGGTGTAAGGTGAAATCCCAGGGTTGTTTTGATTTGTATTTCCCTAATGACTAATGATGTTGAGCACTTCTTAAAGTGCCTCTCGGCCATACGAATTTCTTCAGGTGAAAATTCTTTGTTTAGATCTGTACCCCATTTTTAATAGGGTTATTTGATTTTCTGGGATCTAACTTCTTGAGTTCTTTGTATAAATTGGATATTAGCCCTGTATCAGATGTAGGGTTGGTGAATATCCTTTCCCAATTTGATGCCGTTTTGTCCTTTTAACAGTGTCCTTTGCCTTACAGAAACAGCCAAGTGACTAGATATAAAAGTAACTCAAACAAGTCAGTAGCCTTCCTCTACTCAAAGGATAAGCAGGCTGAGAAAGAAATTAGGGAAATGAAACCCTTCACAATAGTCACAAATAATATTACATATTTAGGTGTGACTCTAACCAACAAGTGAAAGATCTGTATGACAAGAACTTCAAGTCTTTGGAGAAGATATCAGAAGATGGAAAGATCTCTCATGCTCAAGGATTGACAGGATTAATATACTCAAAATGGCCATCTTACCAAAAGCAATATACAGATTCACTGCAATCGCTTTCAAAATTCCAACTCAGTTATTGACAGAGTTTAAAAGAGCAATGTGTACATTCATTTGGAATAACAAAATACTCAGAATAGAGAAAACTAGTCTCAACAATAAAAGAACTTTTGGGGAAATCACCATCCCTGAACTCAAGCTGTATTATACAGCAATAGTGATAAAAACTGCATGGTATTGACATAAAGAGAGGCAGGGATTATCAATGGAATAGAACTGAAGACCCAAAAATAAATGTACACATGTACAGACACTTGATCTTTGACAAAAAAGCTAAAATCATCATCCAGTGGAAAAAGAACAGAATTTTCAACAAATGGTGCTGGCTCAACTAGAGGTCAACATGGAGGAGAGTACAAATTGATCTATTCTTATCTCCTTGTACAAAGCTCACATTTAAGTTGATCAAGGACCTCCACATAAAACCAGGCACACTGAAACTAATAGCAGAGTAGGTGGGGGAGTGCCTTGAACACATGAGCACAGGGACAATTTTCCTGAACAGAACACCAATGGCTTATTCTCTAAGATCAAAAATAGACAAATGGAACCTCATAAAATTACAAAGTTTCTGTAAAGCAAAGGATATGGTCAATAGGACAAAACAGTTCCTAAGAAATGGGAAAAACATCTTTACCAATATTATATACAATAGAAAGCTAATATCCAATATATACAAAGAACTCAAGAAGTTAGAGTTCAGAGAATCAAATAACCCTATTAAAGATTAGATATACAAAGAATTCTCAACTGAGGAATGTGGAATGGCCAAGAAGCAACTAAAGAAATATTCAATATTCTGAGTCATCAGCAAAATGCAGACCAAAACAACCCTGAGATTTTACTTCACACCAGACAGAATGGCTAAGATTAAAAATTCAGGTGAAAGCTGATATTGGCACTGATGTGAAGAAAGAGGGACACTCTTCCATTATTGGTGGTTTTGCAAGCTGGTACAACCACTCTGGATATCAGTCTAGCAGCTCCTCAGAAAACTGGACATATTACTACCTGAGGACCCAGTTATACCACTCCTGGGCATATACCCAGAAGATGCTCCAACATGTAATAAGGACACATGATCCACTATGTTCATAGCAGCCTTATTTATAATAGCTAGAAGCTGGAAAGAACCCAGAGGTCCTTCAACAGAGGAAAGGATACAGAAAATGTGGTACATTTACACAATGGAGTACTACTCAGCTATTTTTTTTATTTTTTTAAATTTATTTATAGCATTTTTTAAATTTATCTTCTATATTCTTTGTTTACATTCCAAATGCTTTCCCCTTTCCAGGTTCCCCCATCCCCATTTATCCCATAAGCCCTCTTCTCTCCACCCACTCCCAAATCACCCCCTCCCATTTCTCTGTCCTGGTATTCCCCTACAATGGTGGATCAAGCCTTTCCAGGACCAGAGCCCTCTCCTTACTTCTTCATGGGAATCATTTGATATGCTAATTGTGTCTTGAGTATTCAGAGCTTCTGGGCTAATATCCACTTATCAGTGATTGCATTCCATGTGTATTCTTTTGTGATTGAGTTATCTCACTTAGGATGATACTTTTCAGTTCCAAACACTTGCGTAAAAATTTTATGAATTCATTATTTTTAATTGCTGAGTAGTATTCCATTGTGTAAATACACCACATTTTCTGTATGCATTCCTCCATTGGAGGACATCTGGGTTCTTTCCAGCTTCTGGCTATTATAAATAAGGCTGCTATGAAAATAGTGGAGTATGTGTCCTTATTGGATGCTAGGGAATCCTCTGGGGTATATGCCCAGGAGTGGTATAGCAGGGTCCTCCAGAAGTGTTATGCCAAGTTTTCTGAGGAAATGCCAGACTGATTTCCAGACAGGTTGTACCATCTTGCAATCCCACCAGCAGTGGAGGAGTGTTCCTCTTTCTCCACATTCTTGCCAATACCTGTCTCCTGAGTTTTTAATCTTAGCCATTCTGACTGGTGTGAGGTGAAATCTCAGGGTTGTTTTGATTTGAATTTGAAAGTAATGATGTTGAACATTCTTTTATTTGATATATTTTTATTTACATTTCAAATGATTTCCACTTTCCTGGCTCCGCACTCCCCGAAAGTCCCATAAGCCCTCTTCCCTTCCCCTGTTCCCCCATGCCCCCTTCCCACTTCCCTTTTCTGGTAATGCCCTATACTGCTGCACCGAGTCTTTCCAGAACCAGGGGCCACTCCTCTAGTCTTCTTGGACATCATTTGATATGCAGATTATGACTTGGGTAATCCAACTTTCTAGGATAATATCTGCTTATCAGTGAGTGCATACCATGATTGACCTTATGTGACTTGGTTATCTCACTTAGTATGATGTTCTCCAGTTCCATCCATTTGTCTAAGAATTTCATGAATTCATTGTTTATAATGGCTGAATAGTACTCCATTGTGTATATATACCACATTTTTTGAATCCATTCCTCCATTGAGGGACACCTGGGTTCTTTCCAGCTTCTGGCTATTATAAATAAGGCTGCTAAGAACATAGTGGAGCATGTATACTTATTACATGCTGGAGAATCCTCTGGGTATTCAGAGATACCAGGAGTGGTATAGCAGGGTCCTTCAGAAGTGACTAGCCCAGTTTTCTGAGGAACCGCCAGACTGATTTCCAGAGTGGTTGTACCAATTTGCAACCCTACCAGGAGTGGAGGAGTGCTCCTCTTTCTCCACATCCTCACCAGCACCTGTTTTCTCCTGAGTTTTTTGTCTTGGCCATTCTGACCAGTGTGAGGTGAAATCTTAGGGTTGTTTTGATTTGCATTTCCCTAATGACTAATGATGTTGAACATTTATAAGATGCTTCTCAGCTATCTGAAGTTCTCCAGGTGAAATTTTTTTTTTTTTAGTTCTGCACCCCGTTTGTAAATAGGCTTACTTGGTTCCTTGGGGTCTAACTTCTTGAGTTCTTTGTTCTAATAGGATATTAGCCCACTGTAGGATATAGGGTTGATGAAGATCTTTGCCCAATTTGTTTGTTGCTGTTTTGTCCTTTTGAATGTGTCCTTTGGCTTACAGAAACTTGGTAATTTTATGAGGTCCCATTTGTCAATTCTTGATCTTAGAGCATAAGCTATTGGTGTTCTGTTCAGGAAGTTTTCCCTTGAGTCCATGTGCTCAAGGGTCTTCCCCAGTTTCTTTTCAATTAGTTTCAGTGTCTCTGGTTTTATGTGGAGGTCCTTAATCCACTTGGAGTTGAGCATATACAAAAAGATAAGAATGGATCAATTCACATTCTTTGGCATGCTGACTTCCAATTGAACCAGCACCATTTGTTGAAAAGGCTATCCTTTTTCCCCGGGATGTTTTCCACTCCTTTGTCCAAGATCAAATGACTATAGCTGTTTGGGTTCATTTCTGGGTCTTCAATCCTATTTAATTGGTCCACTTGCCTGTCACTGTATCAATACCATGCATTTTTTAACATTATTGCTCTGTAGTATTGCTTGAGGTCTGGGATATTGATTTTCCCCGAAGTTCTTTTACTGTTGAGTATAGTTTTAGTTATCCTGGGTTTTTTGTTATCTCAGGTAAATTTGAGAATTGCTCTTTCTAACGCTATTAAGAACTGAGTTGGGATTTTGAGGGGGATTGCATTGAATCTGTAGATTGCTTTTGGCAAGATGACCATTTTTACTATATTAATCCTGCCAATCCATGAGCATGGAAGATTTTTCCATTTCTGAGGTCTTCTTTGATTTCCTTCTTCAGAGAACTGAAGTTCTTGTCATACAGATCTTTCATTTGTTTGGTTAGAGTCACACCAAGATACTTTATATTGTTTGTGGCTATTGTTAAGGGTGTCATTTCCCTAATTTCTTTCTCAGTCTGCTTATCCTTTGAGTATAAGAAAGCGACTGATTTGCTTGAGTTAATTTTATAACTGGCCACTTTTCTAAAGTTGTTTTCCTGCTGTAGGAGTTCTCTGGTGGAGTTTTTTGGGTCACTTAAATAGACTATCATATCATCTGCAAATAGTGCTTGTTTGACTTGTTCCTTTCCAATTTGTATATTTTTGACCTCCTTATGTTTTCTAATTGCTCTAGCTAGAACTTCACGTACTATATTGAAAAGATGTTGAGAGAGGGGACAGCCTTATCTAGTCCCTGATTTTAGTGGGAGTGCTTCAAGTTTCTCTCTATTTAGTTTGATGTTGGCTACTGGTTTGCTGTATATTGCTTTTTCTATGTTTAGGTATGGGCCTTGAATTTCTGTTCTTTCCAAGACTTTTACAATGAAAGGATGCTGAATTTTGTCAAATGCTTTTTCAGCATCTAATGAAATGACCATGTGTTTTTTTTCGTTGAGTCTGTTTATGTAGTGGATTGCATTGATGGATTTCCTTCTATTAAACCAACCCTGCATCCCTTGGATGAAGCCTACTTGATCATGGTGGATGATCATTTTGATATGTTCTTGGATTCAGGTGTCAAGAATTTTATTTAGTATTTTTGCATTGATATTCACAAGGGAAATTGGCCTGAAGTTTTCTTTCTTTGTTGGATCTTTGTGTGGTTTTGGTATCAGTGTCATTCTGGCTTCGTAGAACGAGTTGGGTAGAGTTCCTTCTGTTTCTATTTTGTGGAATTGTTTGAAAAGTAATTGGTGTTAACTCTTCTTTGAAGGTCTGATAGAATTCTGCACTAAAACCATCTGGTCCCGTGTTTTTGTTTTTGTTATTTTTTTTTGGGGGGGGGGAGACTTTCTATGTCCCCGTTTATTTCTTTAGGGGTTTGGAACTGTTTAGATGATCTATTTGATCCCGATTTAATTTTGGTGTTTAATATCTGTCTAGGAAACTGTCCATTTCCTCCAGATTCTCCAGTTGTGTTGAATATAGGTTTTTGCAATAGGATCTGATGATTTTTTGAATTTCCTCAGTTTCTGGTGATATATCTCCCTTTTCATTTCTAATTTTGTTAATTGGATACTGTCTCTATGCCCTTTACTTAGTCTGGCTAAAGGTTTTTCTATCATGTTGATTTCCTCATAGAACCAGCTCCTGGTTTTGTTGATTCTTTGTTTCTACTTGATTGATTTCAGCCCTGAGTTTGACAATTTCCTGTCTTTTACTCCTCCTGTGTGAATTAGCTTCTTTTTGTTCCAGGGCTTTCAGGTGTGCAGTTACGCTGCTAGTGTATGCTTTCTCCGGTTTCTTTTTGGAGGCACTCAGGGCAATGAGTTTTCCTCTTAGCACTACTTTCATTGTGTTCCATAGATTTGGGTATGTTGTGTCTTCATTTTCATTAACTTCTGAAAAGTCTTTTATTTCTTTCTTTATTTCTTCCTTGACGAAGGTATCATTGAGTACAATATTATTCAGTTTCCACATGTATGTGGGTTTTCTGTTGTTTTTGTTGCTATTGAAGACCACTTTTACTCCATAGTGATCTGATAGGAGGCATGGGATTAGTTCGTTCTTCTTATATTTGTTGAGGTCTGTCTTGTGACCAATTATATGGTCGATTTTGGAGAAAGTAACATGAGGTGATGAGAAAAAGGTATATTCTTTTCCTTTAGGATGAAATGTGTTATATATATATATATATATATATATATATATATATATATATATATATATATATATATGTATGTGTGTGTGTGTTGTGTATATGTATATGTATGTGTATGTGTATGTGTATGTGTATATGTATGTGTATATATCTGTTAATTCGAAAAGATCCAAAGCTTCAATTAGTTTCACTGTGTCCTTGTTTAATTTCTGTTTTCCTGATCTGTCCATTGAGGAGGGTGGAGTGTTGAAGTCACCCACAATTACTGTGTTACGTGCAGTGTGTGCTTTGAGCATTAGTACAGTTTATTCTATGAATGAGGGTACCCTTGCATTTGGAGCATAGATAATCTGAATTGAGAGTTCTTCTTGGTGTATTTTTCCTTTCACCAGCAAGAAGTGTCCTTCTGTGTCTCTTTTGATGACTTTAGGTTGGAAGTAAATTTTATCTGATATTAGAGTGGCTACTCCAACTTGTTTCCTGAGACCATTTACTTGTAAAATTGTCTTATAGCCTTTTATTCTAAGGTACTGCTTGTCTTTGACACTGAGGTGTGTTTCCTGTATGCAGAACAATGTAGGGTCCTGTTTATGTATCCAGTCTGTTAGTCTATGTCTTTTTATTGGGGAATTGAGTCCATTGATGTTAAGTGATATTAAGGAATAGTGATTATTACTTCCTGTCATTTTTGATGTTATTTTTTATATTTGATTGGTTACCTTCTTTTGGGTTTGATGAAAGTAGGTTACTATCTTGCTTTTTCCAGGGTATAGTTTCCCTCCTTGTATTGGTGTTTCCCCCTTATTATCCTTTGTAGGGCTTGGTTTGTGGAACGATATTGTGTAAATTTGGTTTTGTCACGGAATATCTTGGTTTCTCCCTCTGTGGTGATTGAGAGTTTTCCTAGGTATAGTAGTTTTGGCTGGCATTTGTGTTCTCTTAGAGTCTTCATGGGATCTGCCCAGAATCTTCTAGCTTTCATGGTCTCTGGTGAGAAGTATGGTGTAATTCTGATAGGTCTTCCTTTATATGTTACTTGGCTTTTTTCTCTTACTGCTCTTAATATTCTTTCTTTTTTTAGTACAATTGATGTTTTGATTATTATGTGACAGGAGGTATTTCTGTTCTGGTCCAGTCTGTTTGGAGTTCTATAGGCTTCTTGTATATTCATGGACTACTATCTCTTTAGGTTAGGGACGTTTTCTTCCATAATTTTGTTGCAGATATTTGCTGGCCCTTGAAGTTGTAAATCTTCACTCTCATCTATACCTATAATCCTTAGGTTTGGTCTTCTCATTGTGTCCTGGATTTCCTGGATGTTTTGGGTTACAAGCTTTTTCTATTTTGCACTTTCTTTAACTGTTGAGTCCATGGTTTCTATGGTATCTTCAGCATCTGAGTGTCTTTCTTCTATCTCTTGTATTCTGTTGTTGATATTTGCATCTATGTTTCCTGATTTCTTCCCAAGGTTTTCTATTTCCAAAGTTGTCTCCCTTTACGATTTTTTAGTTGTTTCTACTTCTGTTTTTAGATCCTGGATGGTTTTGCTCAGTTCCTTCACTTGCTTGTTTGTCTTTTCCTTTAATTCTTTAAGAGATTTTTGTGTTTCCTCTTTCATGGCTTCTGCCTTTTGACCCAAGTTCTCCTCTTTTTCTTTAAGTGATTTTTGCATTTCCTCCTCATTGGCTTCTATCTTTTGACCTGTATTCTCCTGAATTTCTTTCAATGATTTTTGTGTTTCCCTTGTATGGTCTTCTAACTTTTGGTCCATTTTCTCCTATATTTCTTTAAGAGATTTATTTATGTCCTTCTTGTGTTCCTCTAACAGCATCACAACCAGTGATTTTAAATCCAAATCTTGTTTTTCTGATGTGTTGGTGTATCCAGGACTTGCTGTTGTTGGAGTATCAGGTTCAGATGCTGCCTTATTGCCTTGTTTTCTGTTAGTAACATTCCTACATTTGCCTTTTGCTATCTGGTTATCTCTGGTGTTAGTTGTTCCTGTTCTCACTGGCTGGTGCTTGAAGCTCCTTTGAGCCCATAAGGCTATTTCTGCAGCACTGGATGACTGGGTTTCCCCTGGCACAGATTGCTGATGTGCTGCCCTCCTCTTGGGTGTGGTTGAAGCCTTGGTGTGTCCTTCCCTGTGCAATGTTATACTCGGGTTGTCTCTGTGAACCTGGTGCTGCCTGTCTGCTTTGTTAGGGAGTGAAGATGACATCTGGGATCCCCTCCAAATGCCGACCACCCTGCAGGGCCCAGGCTGCATGCCTGGCTGGCACACAGATGAACTGCCGATCTGCCCAGGTCCTGGATGCAGGCAACAGCCCTGCAGTCTGCATCCTCAGAGATCTTAAACTTGGGATATCTCAGAACCTGGGGCCACTTGTCCTGTCTGACCTGGAGTGAAGATGGCAGTGGGGATCCCCTCCAAGTGCCAACCACCCCATAGGGCACAGGACCCATACCTGACTGGCACATAGATGAACTGTCGATCTGCCCAGGTCCTGGATGCAGGCAATAGCCCTGCAGTCTGCATCCTCAGAGGTCTTAAACTTGGACATCTCAGAACCTGGGCCTGCTTGTCCTGTCCGACCGGGAGTGAAGATGGTGGTGGGGATCCCCTCCAAGTGCCAACCACCCCATAGGGCACAGGACCCATACCTGACTGGCACATAGATGAACTGCCGATCTGCCAAGGTCCTGGGCACAGGCAGCAGCCCTGTGTCCTCAGAGGTCTTAAACTTGGACATCTCAGAACCTGGGGCTGCTTGTCCTGTCCGACCGGGAGTGAAGATGGTGGTGGGGATCCCCTCCAAGTGCCGACCACCCCACAGGGCACAGGACCCATGACTGACTGGCACACAGATGAACCGCCAATGTCCCCAGGTCCTGGGAGCAGGTAGCAGCCTGGCAGTGGTCTGTGTCCCCAGAGATCTTAAACTCAGGATATCTCTGTACCTGGGGCTGCTTGTCCTGTCCGACCGGGAACTAAGATGGTAGCGGGGATCCATCTCAACTATTAAAAACAATGAATTCATGAAATTCCTAGACAAATGGATGGAACTGGAAATTATCATCCCATATACATATGGTCACCAAAGGAGGACACTATTGTGGACTGAGCACAGGGTCCCCAGTGGAGGACTTAGAGAAAGGACATAAGGAGCTGAAGGGGTTTACAACCCCATAGGAAGAGCAATAATATCAACCAAACAGAACCTGGCCCCCTGAGCTCCAAGGGACTAAATCACCAAACAAGAAGTATACACGGAGCGACACATGGCTCCAGCTGCATATGTAGCAGAGATTGGCCTTGTTGGGCATCAATGAGATGAGAGGCCCTTGGTCCTATGAAGGCTAAATGTCCCAGTTTAGGTTAATGCAAGGGCGGGGATGCGGGAGTTTGTAGGTGTGTTGGGGAAGGCCCTCATAGAAGCAGGGGAGGGGGAACTCTATAGCAGGCTTCTGGGGTAGGGAACCAGGAAACTGGATAACATTTGATTTGAAATGTAAATAAAGAAAATATCCAATAAAAAATTAAACAATTAAAAAAAACCTTTGACTACTTGATACTAAGAACTAAATTAGCTGGTTCTTCATCCTCATCCTCTTCCCTATTACAATAAGAGTGCCTATCATTTCCTAAAACTATGCTTTCTATGCTTACTTGATAGGCTTACTAATTATATATATATATATATATATATATACACACACACACACATATATACATATACATATATATATAAAACACTTATACATATGATACTCAGTGTACCAAACGAATGGACTATTGACTTCTTGAGAGAAGCCACTTTGCCCTTCTTATTCTGAAGAGGAATCTTAAAGCTTAGTTTGTTCCCCGTTCAACACAACAAGTAGTCTTTCTCTAAACTATAAAAATACAAATAAAAAACAGGATATATCTCCCTGCCTGTGTTTCACTCCTACATAGAGTGGTCTGACCAATATAGTTATTGAAAGGTTTGTCAAAAATCATATCCTGTGATATCTGCTCAAGTCACAATTCAGACAGCTAGTCTTCTCAAGTGATATGTTTTTCTTGTTTCATTTCAGTAACTTGAGGCCATGGTGATATACAGAAGTGCTTCTAAAACTTTACTGTGCAAATACATGCCCCCTGAGGACACTTCTCTCTTCTTGGTTATATTGCAATTCTATTTTTAATATTGGCATTGATATTAAAAACAAAATTGTTCAATTTTGATTTAGAAGGCATTAGATAATATCTGAGAAATGCACATTTGTGGACAACTCTTACTCTATTAGAACTCTAAACTTTGAAATAAAGGAGCTGATTCTAAATTGTGGGACTACCGTTTAATCATGGCATATAAGCAGATAATTTCAATGGCTTCCTCATGTGTGGATGTGTGGATATATATATGTGTGTGTATCTGTATGTATGTATATTACAGTGCTCTACAACAGATATCTAAATATATTTATGCTTAATATAAAATATATATATATGCTTATTTAACTCTTTTGGCAGCTATCATAGGGTTAAGTAAAATAAAAAAATATAAATGATACACAGTAAGGACCTAACAACTGTTTTATCACCAGATGACATTATATAACACTATATCATCAGAAGCTAGATGTTTACTTTATAGTCAGAAAACAATTGCCAATTTTTCAAAATGGCTTGTGAGACAAATTTTTTCCCGTAGCAATGTACAGATGTTTTAAAAACTATATATATAAGATTTAACATTTATAACCATTAAATTTCATCTTGTTAGCTTTGGCCAGCATTCCAGCCTGTCAAGATTGTTTTAAATTAAGACTGGTTAGTCATTGTGTTAGCTATTGCTCCAAGCTTTATGTCATCTGCAAATTTGATAATACACCTTATATGTCATTATACATATCATTAAAATGTTGAGGAGGAGAAGACCAAGGACAGAGACATCTTGCATTTTGTTTTGAAAAATGGAAAAGCCATGGGATAGGGAAAGAAGATGAAGTTATTCAACAAAGTATAAATTCACATAGCTGAATATCATCCAGTCAAATCTTAATTGCTTTTTCCTTACCCAGATTTCAGAAATCATTTTAGTGAAAAACATAAATAAATAAAGAGTATGGTCTAGATGGAATCTTCTTGCATCTAAAACTCAAAAATAAAATAGAAGCACTTGCTTTCTCCATTATTGATTTTTTTGTGAGTACATGCTATCTTTTAACAATTGTCATTTCATCATAAGTGCTCAATCACAATCTATTAGCAATCTACTTTGTGCTATCAGTGAACAAATATTAGTCTGACTCAGTGCAATCATCTGTAGTTTGTGACTAAACTGTTAAAATGTGTTTTCTAATATTCTCAAAATTTTATTCACATATTTAACACCTGTCCACACCTTTCCTGTACTGTGGCCAGTAACTCTGAAGACACAGTCATTTTGGGTAATGGTCTTTATATAGTTTAAGGTTTGCCTTCTTTTTAATCATTCTTCTTCAAGTCTTTAGGTTTTTGTACCATTTTTGTCAAAGTAGAAAATAAATATAAATGTAACATTTAATTAATTCTGGTTATTATTTCCTCTGTGATGTATTTTACTTTTGAAAATACTCTTACAATCAAGATTAGAGATCTTACTGAATAATCACCACAAATTTTACAAATGACCTATTCTCAAGAATTGTATAATACATCACTGTTCGTTATAATAAGTTGATTTTTACCTGATTTTTAAAAAATGTACATTTTTTTCAGGTGCAATATAATGTTATAGAGTACACATTAGAAAATAGTGAAATCTAACTTCTTGAATTCTTTATATATATTGGATATTAGCCCTCTATCTGATGTAGGATTGGTGAAGATCTTTTCCCAATTTGTTGGTTGCCGATTTGTCCTTTTGATGGTGTCCTTTGCCATACAGAAACTTTGTAATTTTATGAGGTCCCATTTGTCAATTTTTGATCTTAGAGCATACACTATTGGTGTTCTGTTCAGAAACTTTCTCCCTGTACCGATGTCCTCAAGGGTCTTCCCCAGTTTCTTTTCTATTAGCTTCAGAGTGTCTGGCTTTATGTGGAGGTCCTTGATCCATTTAAATTTGAGCTTAGTACAAGGAGACAAGGATGGATCAATTCGCATTCTTCTGCATGCTGACCTCCAGTTGAACCAGCACCATTTGTTGAAAAGGCTATCTTTTTTCCATTGGATGTTTTTAGCCAGAAAACCAAACAACCCATTAAAAAATGGGGTACAGAGTTAAACAAAGAATTCTCACCTGAATAACTTCCGATGGCAGAGAAGCATCTTAAAAAATGCTCAACTTCATTAGTCATTACAGAAATGCAAATCAAAACAACCCTGAGATTTCACCTTACACCAGTCAGAATGGCTAAGATTAAAAATTCAGGAGACAGCAGGTGTTGAAGAGGGTGTGGAGAAAGAGGAACACTCCTCCACTGCTGGTGGGGTTGCAAATTGGTACAACCACTCTGGAAATCAGTCTGGCAGTTCCTCCGAAAACTGGGCACCTCACTTCCAGAAGATCCTGCTATACCACTCCTGGGCATATACCCAGAGGATTCCCCACCATGTAATAAGGATACATGCTCTACTATGTTCATAGCAGCCCTATTTATAATTGCCAGATGCTGGAAAGAACCCAGGCATCACTCAACAGAAGAGTGGATGCAAAAAATGTGGTATATCTACACAATGGAGTACTATTCAGCCATTAGAAACAATGAATTCATGAAATTCTTAGGCAAATGGATGGAGCTAGAGAATATCATACTAAGTGAGGTAACCCAGACTCAAAAGGTGAATCATGGTATGCACTCACTAATAAGTCGATATTAACCTAGAAAACTGGAATACCCAAAATATAATCCACACATCAAATGAGGTACAAGAAGAAAGGAGGAGTGGCCCCTTGTTCTGGAAAGACTTAGTGAAGCAGTATTTGGCAAAACCAGAACTGGGAAGTGGGAAGGGGTGGGTGGGAGGACAGGGGGAGAGAAAGGGGCTTATGGGACTTTTGGGGAGAGGGGGGCTAGAAAAGGGGAAATCATTTGAAATGTAAATAAAAAATATATCGAATAAAAAAAAGCTATAAAAAAAAGAAAATAGTGAAATCTTACTCCTCAGTAAATTCTAAACCATTGGCACTGGCAAATTGAACTAAAAGTTTTCTTTACGTTTTTTTGTGAGCACTTTAAAAATAATATGTAAAAATTTTAATATGAATATTGTAAAATTACACATACCTTTCATGAGTATCTGATACTTTGAAATCTCAAGAGGGAAATTTAAATTTGCTTGTCTGCTCTAAACAGCCAATAAAATAAAACATACTCAGACATCTCCTACACAGATGTATATCACTGGATTAGGTCAGGTTTCGTGATTACAAGCATATGTATGTCTTCACTATTTCATCATAGGTCCCTCTGTAATAGCCCAAGATTGAACATCAATTCTCAAACAAAACTGGTCTCATTTGAAAAACAGTGATGGAGGTCATTATAGAATTAGGATCAGTGCTTCTTGGAAATTTTTGTGAGGCAAAAGTTCCAAATAAAATTTCTATCAGCCTCAACAGAGAACAATTGACACCAAGGCATAGACATAGCTAGACTTCTATATTAGAGTCCCCTCTCTTTGTGTGTGTGTGTGTGTGTGTGTGTGCATAGATGCTTGTGTGCCCATGTGCAAGATGTTAAGATGATTAAGATGATTAAAATAACATGAGGTAAATCAAATAAATTAGAATACCTTTTATCTGATTCATTCTATAGGCATTACATATATACAGAGATGAATGGAGACTGTATAATCATAAAGCTTAGGCCCAAGGAAGAATGGAAATTAGCCATAGGTCATACAACTAGTAAGAGTTCAATCCTGGGTGTCAGCTCAGGCTATGGATTCCCAGAACTGTATATGCTCAAGAATGGAAGCACTATGGCAGGCAAGAACAGAAAATATATCTAGGATGTAGAGTGATGCAGTGAAGATTATGACTAACAGTCTTGATTCTTTTAAAAAAAATATTTTCCCTACATTCATAATATCTCTTCTTCCTCACTCTCCTCTCTCCTCTCTCCCCACCTCCCCATCTCTCTTTGCTATCACAAAGGTGCTTTGGAGGCTAACTTTTCATCTAACTTATAAAGAACAAAGAGATCTTCAGAAATCGTGGAAAGACCAAGAAATTGAGCCAGTATCTATGAAGCCATGATAAATTCTATTCAGTATGGAAATTCTATGAGATCCCTCGATTCAACTTTTCTAGTGCCTTGAATACTCAGTAATCCAAAACTGGACAATAAAGCCCCTCTTCACATAAACTTGAAATACTAAATGTCTATAAGAAGAGCTTCTATGCCAAGACTTGGGTGCTACTTCTATCTCCTAAACTCCTCTAAGTAGGATCTGGGTCACATTAAGGATTCTAGACATGAGAAAATCCATGTAATATCATCATTAAAACTGCTATCTCTTCAACAAAAAAAAACTGGCTCAAATGGTACTAAAAAAGTTAAACACATATTGGATCACTCTTTAGATATTAATATCATCCTTTTATTGTATTTCTGTCAATGTAGACTTAGGAATTAGTTGTTATCTTGGGTCTGATACAATGTTGCTCTGCTTTGTTGTCCATTGATGGTCCAATTTGGGGCACTGAGAGATTTTTTTTTTCCATTTTGCTTCTATGTCCTTTAGACATTATCTTTCTTTAGAAATTTACTCCATATCACATGCATAATCATGATACAACACTATTCCTGAGTGGATCCCCAAGAAAAACTGTTCAAAAATGGATGCTATCTCAGATATTGTTCTCTTTTAATATAATTACTGAGTGATAAATGCTCAGTGTATATGTTATCCGCCTTGTATTTTCCTATAGCTTCCTTTAACATTAATAGTCATTTTATTTGCTAATATTTCAAATGAAATCTATCATCCTGGTTAACTCTTCACATCCCATTTCCCCTCTCCCCTTCCACATTGCCTCTGTGAGGGTGTTCCTCTACCCATTTACGCACTCCCACCTCACTGCTCTAGCAACCCCCTACGCTGGAGCATCACACCTCCACAGGACCAAGTAACTCTCCTCCCATTGATGTCAGGTAAGGACATCCTCTGATGCGTATGTATCTGGGTCCCTCCATGTGTAATCTTTGGTTGGTAGTTTAGTCTCTGGGAGCTCTGGGGATCTAGTTAATTGACATGTTATTCCTATGGGGTTGCAATCTCCTTGCAAGCTGAAGGGGACTTATAGGTTTGGATTCTGCTTCAAATGTTTATTTAAAAATATATACTGATAGTGTTGAAAGGTCAGATGAACAATCTCTCTTTATGTGGCAGAGCAAGCATAGACAGAATTTTGCATTCCATAAAGCATCTCACAGAACGTCCTTTATTGCCAACATAATCTGCCACTGACTTTTGAAACAATAATTGCATCATTTCATTTCTCACTCTCAAGAAGTATCTGGCCCTGATCTCATGGAGACAAATTTTATTTATCCATATGCTTCCAAAGATGTACTAATCTCAGAAGTCAATTATTAGAAGAAAAATTATAACAATGAAAGAAAATAGAAAGCATGGATCTTAGAGAAAATGAGCAAAAGGAAATTCAAGGGTGTTTTGAAGTTCTTTTTCTAGTATGAAAACAAAAAGCTTACCACCCCTAAATTAAAGAAATGGGGGTAACATTAAAACATCACATTTTTATCTATATAAGTAAAGAAGTTTTGTGCAGTTGAATTCTAAAGTTACCAATAAAATGCATTATTGTTTTAAGGGTCTTACTCACTTGAACTTGGCTCCAAGATATTTTTGAGTTCCTTCCCCATGAAATCAACATTTTCATCCATAATTTGTTCCAATGCTATTTTTGCAATGTAGTCATTAAGTTAAAACTGCACCTAATGCATAAAGTTTCATAAGTTTGTACATATATATACATTTATACTAACATGTTCACAGTCTAGATGATAATCATTCATATTCAGCAGTCTGGAGGTTCCTCAGAAAACTGGACATGAGACTTCCAGAGGACCATGCTATACCTCTCCTGGGCATATACCCAAAGGATTCCCTGGCATGCAATAAAGACACATAATCCATTATGTTCATAGCAGCCTTATTTATAATAGCCAGAAGCTGGAAAGAACCCAGATGCCCCTCAAAGGAGGAATGGATACAGAAAATGTTGTATATTTACACAGTGGAATACTACTCAGCAATTAGAAACAATGAATTCACAAAATTTTTAGGCAAATGGTTTGATCTGTAAAATGCCATCTTAAGTGAGGTAACCCAATCACAAAAGAATACACATGGAATGCATTCTCTGATAAGTGGATATTAATTAGCCCAGAAGCCCTGAATACCCAAGGCACAAATCGCATAACAAATGACTCCCATGAAGAAGTATGGAGAAGGTCCTGATCCTGGAAAGGATTGACCTAGCATTGGAGGGGAATATAAGGACAGAGAAAAAAAGGAGGGAGGTGATTGGAGAAGGGATGGAGAGAAGAAGGTTTATGGGACATATGGGGAGGGGGGATCTGGGAAAGAGGAAATCATTTGGAATGTAAACAAAGAATATAGAAAATAAAAATATTAAAAAATCAATAAGTAAATACAATTTTGTTTTATTTCATTTGAGACAAGAAAAAGACAAGGTTCTTTTTCTCTGTAGTTCTGCTTGTTCTGTAACTCACTTTGTAAATAAGGCTGGCCTAGAACACTTCTGATTTGTTTGTTTGTTTGTTTGTTTGTTTGTTTGTTTGTTTGGTGTGTGTGTTTGTATATGTGTGTGTTTGTGTAGTGTGATGTACCTTTTATGTGTAGTAAGCACTCAACAGGAGATTTACTCTTAACAAAATTTCAGCAGACAATACTTAATTATATAGTGCCTAACTGTATGTTGTACAGTACACATAGCAACAATACTCATTTAGTATATTAATCTTACCATAATTGCATAGCTAGTATATTTTTCATGACAGAAAACACTTGGTTACCATTTCAGGATGAACAGCAATGGTGATTATATTTTGTGATTTGAACAGCTCATATCTCAGTGCTTAGAATAACCATAAAATTATTAGAATACTCACAGTTTCTACAGTATGATTATGGAAATGATGGAACATTTTCTGGTGATCTCTGGTTTCTAATCAATGTAACACATGCCTCAAATGCTCTAGTTTGTGGTATCCATTATCCTCATTATTTTAGTTTTCCTTTCCCCATTCATTCATTTATTCATTTATTCATTCAGTTTACCACCAGATTGCAGCCCTACCTCCATACTCTTCTACCAGTCCAACCTTTAAAATTCTTTCCTCCATTACCCCTTCCCCTTCTCAGAGAAGCAGATGTCCCCCTTGGTAACACTCTGCACTGGGACATCAAGTCACAGCAGGACTAAATACTTCCTCTGTCAGTGAGGCCGAACCTGGAAGTGCAGGTAGGAAAAGAGAATCCAATGGCAGGCAACAAAGTCAGAGACAGCTCCTTCTCAAATTGTTACTGGACCAATATGAAGACCAAGTTGCAGATCTGCACATATATGTAGTGGTACTATATCTAGCCAAAGCATGTTCTTCTCTTCTTGGTTTAGTCTCTGTGAGCCCCCATAGGCCTATGTTAATTGATTGTGTAGGTCTTGTGGTATTCTTGACCCCTCCATCTTGCTCAAACCTATCTCCAACTCTTCATAAGACTCCCCAAGCTCTGCTTGATATTAGGTTGTGGGTGTCTGCATCTGTTTCCATCAGCCACTGAATGAATCCTCTCAGGAGACAGTTATGCTAGACTCCTGTTTGCAAACATAGCAGAGTATCATTAGTAGTGTCAGGAGTTGCTCTCTTACATAGGATGTGTCTCAATTTGAGCCAGTCATTGGTGGGCCATTTCCTCAGTCTCTCATCCATCTTTATCTCTGTGCATCTTGTAGGCAGGGTAAATTATGGGACTCAGGTTTTAGAAATGGCTCAGTTATTAAAGGTTAGACTCAGAACCAAAAATACTTTAATTCTTTTTCATCCTTGGCCTAGCTTTAGAAGAAAATGTGAGAAGTAACATGCAATACAAAATAGGGTCAATCATTAAAATAGTTATATTGGAAACTTTAAGAATTCAGGAGACATGTGCACAAATATAAGGAAAATCGTTTTTCCTCAAATTACTCCTGATTTATATTACATTCCTTATAAATTACAGCATATTACTAAAATTTCTGTCAATAGATATCCTTTGAACAATAATTAGTAAATATATCTGGCTTTCAAACATGCATCTCCAACTTTGTTGTACAACAGAATCACCTTTGAGGTTACTAAGTCACAGACTGCTATGTGCTAGGCATAGGATGAGGTTTGAAAAGTCTACCAAATACCAAAGAGTTGCTGAAAGTGATTATCTGACAACTGGCCAAGTAAAAGCATAAAAACCTGAAAACCCGAGTTCCAACTTAAGAACACATGGTAGGCCAGGCAGTGTTGGCACACACCTTTAATCCCAGCACTTGGGAGGCAGAGTCAGGTGGGTTTCTGAGTTCGAAGCCAGCCTGGTCTACACAGTGAGTCCCAGGACATCCAGGGCTACACAGAGAAACCCTGTCTCAAAAAACAAAAACTAAAAAACAAAAAACAAAACAAAACAAAACAACAACAACAAAGAAGACATGTTAGGTGACAACTCCCTACAACAGTCCGTTGGTTACCACACATGTGACTCATTCACACTACTAACAAATAAAATGAGTGGTCTACATTTTGAGAATGAATTTTAAGTGAAATGCTCTCAAATCTTGCAGTTTCAAATAATTATGAAACTACATTGTAGACCAATTAAATTAGAACACTGCCAGGGTGTTTTGCAGTACTGAATGCTTTGCAGGTTATTTTGGGACATATGCATAATATAATATTTCTAATTTAAATATATATATATATATATATATATATATATATATATATATATATATCAACAAGTTTCTAGTAAGATAATCACATTTAAGAGAAAGAAACAGATTGACAAAATTCAGTAATTAGTCCTGGTACATGCAATCATATATATGCAAGTAATAAAACACAACTATTTTCTAGAAATTGTTAATATACATCTAAAGGAAAAGAATGAAGCTCTATCTTCCTCATATAAAAATAAAATTTTGCACCTTAGATTATAGCTTCTAGCAGAAATATTAAGGAAGTAGTACATCTTGAACAACAAAGACAAAGAGTATCTCCTCAAAAACCATGTAGGAGGACCAAAAGGGATGAATTTAATAATTATGACAGTGCTGAAAAGAAAGGTGCAGCATTTGAACTATACTTTTATATACAGTAGAACTAGAAAAAAGCAATATTTCTAAAATTTCTTACATACGATTTTAATCATGTATATACTTTCAATAATACCTCTAATATATCATACATATTTAGATAATGCATAGCTATAAAATATATATTCAAGTAGATCAACATTTTTATTATGTCTACTCATTAATTTTGAATCATATTCAGGCATCACAGGCTTTTTGGCTTAGAGAATTGGGAATTTCTTTCTGAAAGTGATAACACTTTAGTTGGCCTTCATAAAATAAGTTTATATGTATCAAGCAACTTCAGCATATTGATGATTTCCCAAAAATAAAAGAATGACACAAGTGGGAAAAGGCAATAAGAGAACAAATGTTGTGCAGTAAGGTACCACACTGAGAAAGCAATTGGCTTCTAAATGATGGAGATGGCATGATAAAGAAATTGTGTTGTCATCCCATGTTTTTGAGTAGTGTCTCTTCAGTATAAGATCTCTAATTAGAAGTCTGATTATGACTTCTCATCTCTCATCATTCTTTATGTCCCTTCAGAGATTTCTGAAAGTTTTCAAAGATGATTTTAACTAGTGACTTAACAATATTGGTAAGTGCCATCTCACATTACTCTACAGCCACAAAATCCCATGAGATCATAAGTAAAAAAAAATCATGTTTATGAACTCAGCATTGCACCTATCTGTGGATATATGGAAAGCATCACAAAAAATGTTCCCAATAAATGTTCCTTTAATACCCATACAAAGAAATTCTTTAGATAGAAGAAAATCTGATAGAGATCTGAAAATCTTACCCACAAAAAGAAAGAAGAAGTGATAAATAAGGAATAGGTCAATAGAAAAAAAGTATTTTTGCTTATTCTTAAAATAAAGAATACCATTTAATTCAGTATAATAAAACTGTATTCTAGTAAAATGTGCTATATATCTTACATGTCTCTTTCTTGCCTAGTGTATATGCTTACATGTAAGTGAAATGACTGAAAATAATGACATAAAAATAGAGTGAGTTCTTATAATATACATATACTGCATATGAAATATTATAGAGTTATCTGAAAACCAAATTAGATTAGTTGTCCTATGCAAACTCTAACGCAACCACAAAAAATATTCACATGCTAAAACAGAAGTGAAATTATATAAAGTGTTCAACTGAAAGCATTAAAATGCAGGGAACATAGAGACAGAGAAAAGCAAACACAAATTATCAATGGCAACAGACAAATAACATTAATATAATAAATACTATAATAAATACCACTCCAATTACATCCATAAGCAGGGTGTATGTCAATGGTCAAAATCAATAGATTAAAATAAAAAAGTTCCTAGTGATAACAAAAAGAACAAATTGTGTTATCTACATGAAAATTCATTTTAAATATAATTGATTAAAAATCAGTGGAATGATAATAACCATATGAATATTATTTTTTAAAAAAAATACTGTTCAAACCCAGGCATACCACCTGGCAGATGAGAATTCTACCAACCAAATATGGAATTGGGTGAGGGGAAAGGACTGAAGCCCTGAGGGCCAGCAGAAGGAATGGAAACAGGCAACCTTGGGAGGTAGGAGGTTTGAGGGACCCTCCAGAATGCACCAGAGACCTGGGAGGTGAAAAACTCTCAGGTCTCAAAGGGAGGAACCTTAGATGAAATGTCTGACAGTAGGGAGAGGGAACTTATAGAGCCCACCTCCAGCAGGAAGAGAGGAATGAGGAATCTCACAGTCACAATTCTGACCCATAATTGTTCCTGTCTGGAAGAACTATAATGATGGAAATGGAGAGGAGCCTGAGGAAAAGAAGGTTCTGGTACAAGCCAAAAGTGGGATCCAGCTCAAAGTGAGGTCTCAAAGCCTGACAATATTACTGAGGCTATGGAGTGCTAAAAAAAAAAAAAAAAAAAAAAAAAACGGGACCTAGCATAACTGCACTCTGGAAGACCCAACAAGCAGCTGAAAGAGTCAGATGCAGGTATTTGCAGCCAACCAATGTGTAGAAGCAGCTAACCCCTGTGGTTGAATTAGGGAAGGCTGAAAGAAGCTGAGGAGAAGGGCAACCCCGTTGGAGGACCAGCAGTCTCAATTAATCTGGACAAAAGCTGGTATGAGTCCCCCCAACACATATAGGTTGGAAATTTGTGAACAATCGAAAACATGTCATTGTTCACTGAAGAGGGTAATTGCCAATATAGAAGGAACTACGCACTTCTGGAAGTAATAGGCAATTGTAACAGAGTCATAGAATATGGGATGAAATTATAAAGATGAATAAATTTCATATACTCCAGCACTGGATAAACAAGAATGTAAAAACATGATATTGCTTACTTATACTATGAAAACCAGGAAAAAATATAACAGAAATACATAAAAAAAAATCTCTATCAAGGAAACAAAAGAACTGAAAAAATCAAACAAACAAATTAATGAGGATATACTCAATATTCATGACTAAGATAACAGAAGGTTGTTAAGATGCCCCATCTCATTTATCGATTTAACACAATTATATGACACTATTTACAGAATTTATCAACTCTACTGAATACTTAAAGCCTTCATTTATTTCTAATTCAGCCTTTCATTCTCATACCCAACCTAAGAGATAAAGTCTACCTTTTGAAATTGATAGACAAGAAAATAAAATCTTGAAATATGAATATATTTTTCCTGAAGTATATAGCTCACCACCACCCAAGAGGAGAATCTAACTGTTAACAAGTTATGGAGTTTTAAAACACGTGGGAAGCAGTACAGGAAGCCAGCTGGACACCCAGGGACCACCTAGAAGGAGGCAGCTAGCAATGGTGAGTCCGGCATTGACAAAAAAAAAAAAAAAAAAAAAAAAAAAAAAAAAAAAAAAAAAAAAAAAAACGAACTAACACCAGTGAGAACTAGATGGCAAAAGGCAAATGTAGGAATGTTTCAGAAATCAAGGCAATATGGCCTCATTTGAACCCAATTCTCCATTAACAGAATGTCCTGGATACCCCAACACACCAGAAAAACAAGATTGGGATTTAAAATCACTGGTCATGATGCTGTTACAGGAACACATCAAAGACATAAATAAATCTCTTAAAGAAATTCAGGAGAAAGTGGATCAAAAGTTAGAAGCCCTTACAAGGGAAACACAAAAATCACTTAAAGAAATACAGGAGAACTTTGGAAAAACAAAAATCTCTTAAAGAATTACGGGCAAACACAAACAAGCAAGTGAAGGAGCTAAGCAAAACCATCCAGGATCTAAAAAAAGAAGTAGAAACAACTAAGAAATCACAAAGGGAGACAACTTTGGAGATAGAAAACCTTGGGAAGAAATCAGGGACCATAGATGCAAATATTAACAACTGTATATAAGAGATAGAAGAAAGAATCTCAGATGCCGAAGATACCATAGAAACCATTGACTCAACAATCAAAGAAAATGCAAAATGCAAAAAACTTGTAACCCAAAACATCCAGGAAATCCAGGACACAATGAGAAAGCCAAACATAAGGATTATAGGCCTAGATGAGAGTGAAGATTTATAACTTAAAAGGCCAGCAAATATCTTCAATAAAATTATGGAAGAAAACTTCCCTAACCCGAAAGAGAGAGATGCCCATGAATATACAAGAAGCTTACAGAACTCCAAACAGACTGGATCAGAACAGAAATACCTCCTGTCACATAATAATCAAAACACCAAATGTACTAAACAACGAAAGAATATTAAAGGCAGTAAGAGAAAAAGAGCAAGTAACATATAAAGGAAGACTTATCAGAATCACACCAGACTTCTCACCAGATACTAGAAGATCCTGGGCAGATCTCATGAAGACACAAAGAGAACACAAATGCCCGCCAAAACTACTATATCCAGCAAAACTCTCAATCACCATAGATGGAGAAACTAAGACATTCCATGACAAAACCAAATTTACCCAATATCTTTCCATAAATCCAGCCCTACAAAGGATAATAGGAGGAAAATATCAATACAAGGAGGGAAATTTCACCCTGGAAAAAAGCAAGATAGTAACCTTTCATCAAACCCAAAAGAAGATAACCAATCAAATATAAAAATAACATAAAAATGACAGGAAGTAATAATCACCATTCCTTAATATCTCTTAACATCAATGGATGCATTTCCCCATTAAAAAGACATAGACTAACAGACTGAATACATAAACAGGACCCTACATTTTCCTACATACAAAAAACACACCTCAGTGTCAAAGACAAATACTACCTTAGAGTAAAAGACAATTTTATAAGCAAATGGTCTCCGGAAACAATCCAGAGTAGCCATTCTAATATCAGATAAAACTGACTTTCAACCTAAAGTCATCAAAAGAGACACTGAGGGACACTTCTTGCTGGTCAAAGGAAAAATACACCAAGAAGAACTCTCAATCCTGATCATCTATGCTCCAAATGCAAGGGTACCCTCATTCATAAAATAAACTTTACTAAAGCTCAAAGCACATATTGCACCTAACACAGTAATTGCAGGTGACTTAAACACTCCACTCGCCTCAATGGACAGAAACAGGAAAACAGAAACTAAACAGGGACTCAGTGAAACTAATTGAAGCTTTGTACCAGTTAGATTTAACAGATTTCATATATATATATATATATATATATATATATATATATATATATATATATATATAAACATTTCATCCTAAAGGAAAAGACTATAACTTTTTCTCAGAGGCTCAAGGTACCTTCTCCAAAATCGATCATATAATTGGTCATAAGACAGACCAGGGATACAAATTGGAAAGGAAGAATTCAAATTATCACTATTTGCAGATGATATGGTAGTCTACTTAAGTGACCCAAAAACGTCCCCCAGAGAACTCCTATAGCTGATAAACAACTTCAGCAAAGTGGCCGGTTACAAAATCAACTCAAGCAAATAAGTTGCCTTCCTATACTCAAAGGATAAGCAGGCTGAGAAAGAAGTTAGGGAAATGACACCCTTCACAATAGCCCCAAACAATATAAAGTATCTTGGTGTGACTCTAACCAAACAAGTGAAAGATCTATATGACAAGAACTTCAGGTCTCTGAAGAAGGAAATCGAAGAAGACCTCAGAAAAGGGAAAATGCTTCCATGCTCATGGATTGGCTGGATTAATATAGTTAAAAGGGCCATTTGCCAAAAGCAATCTACAAATTCACCGCAATCCCCATCAAAATCCCAAGTCAGTTCTTCACAGAGTTATAAAAAGCAATTCTCAAATTCATCTGGGAATAGCAAAAAAGCCATGATAGCTAAAACTATTCTCTACAGTAAAAGAACTTCTGGGGGAATCAGTATCCCAGACCTCAAGCAATACTACAGAGCAATAGTGTTAAAAACTGCATGGTATTGGCACAGTGAGAGGCAAGTGGACAAATGGAATAGAATTGAAGACCCAGAAATGAATCCACACACCTATGGCCACTTGATCTTCGACAAAGGAGCAGAAAACATCCAGTGGAAAAAAGATAGCCTTTTCAACAAATGGTGCTGGTTCAACTGGAGGTCAGCATACAGAAGAATGAGAATTGATCCATTCTTATCTCCTTGTACTAAGCTCAACTCCATCCAAGTGGATCAAGGGCCTCCATGTAAAACCAGACACACTGAAACTAATAGTAAAGAAACTGGGGAAAACCCTTGAGGACATGGGCACAGGGGAAATGTTCCTGAACAGGACATCAATAGCTTTTGCTCTAAGATCAAGAATTGACAAATGGGACCTCATAAAATTACAAAGTTTCTATAAGACAAGGGACACTGTCAAAAGGACAAAATGGCAACCAACAAATTGGAAAAAGATCTCCACCAACCCTACATCAGATAGAGGGCTAATATCCAATATATACAAAGAACTCAAGAAATTAGACTCCAGAAAACCAAACAACCCTGTTAAAAATGGGTTACAGATCTAAACAAAGAATTTTTACCTGAAGAAATTCAGGTGGCAGAGAAGCACCTTAAGAAATGTTCAACATCATTAGTCATTATGGAAATGCAAATCAAAACAACCCTGAGATTTCACCTCACACCAGTCAGAATGGCTAAGGTTAAAAACTCAGGAGACAGCAGGTGTTGGCGAGGATGTGGAGAAAGAGGAACACTCCTCCACTGCTGGTGGGGCTGTAAGATGGTACAACCACTATGGAAATCAGTCTGGTGGTTCCTCAGAAAATTGGACATGACAATTCTGGAGGACCCTGCTATACCTCTCCTGGGCTTATATCCAGAGGATTCCCTAGCATGCAATAAGGACACATGCTCCACTATGTTCCTAGCAACCTTATTTATAATAGCCAGAAGCTGGAAAAAACCCAGATATCCTTCAATGGAGGAATGGATACAGAAAATGTGGTATATTTACACAATGGAATACTACTCAGCAATTAAAAACAATGAATTCATGAAATTTTTAGGCAAATGGTTGGAACTGGAAAATATCCTAAGTGAGGTAACCCAATCACAAAAGAATACACATGGAATGCAATCTCTGATAAGTGGATATTAATAATCCCAGAAGCTCTGAATACCCAAGGCACAATTAGCATAACAAATGACTCCCATGAAGAAGTAAGGAGAGGGCCCTGATCCTGGAAAGGCCTGATCCAGCATTGTAGGGGAATACCAGGACAGAGAAAAAGGAGGGAGGTGATTGGAGAGAAGAATGGGTAGAGAGAAGAAGGTTTATGTTACATATGGGGAGGGGGCAACTGGCAAATGGGAAATCATTTAGAATGTAAACAAAAAATATAGAAAACTTTAAAAAAGGAAAAAATAAAACACTTGTTCTCAGTGATAACCATATAACAACACAATTATACTATTATAACATCAAAGTGGCTTAAGACAATATGTGACCTAATGAGTTTAGCTGTGTTTCAGTCACACTTCATTTACAAAAAGTAGACAATGAACCAGATGTATGCAGCATGCTATCATTCCAATTTCTTCCATTCTTACTCAAGATTCATGTAAGTTTCTTGATGTAGATTTTAGGAAAAGTATTACCCTTAATATCTTTATATTTCCAACCAATATTAATCACAGAAGCGTATTTTTTGCTTTGGCACTCAATGAATAGTTCCTGATAGAATGACCTGCGAATGAATTCATTCAGCTAATACTTTATACCTATTTTCTGTACAGCATTATTAACACACACCCATACACACACATGCATATTCTTTCTGTTATATATATGATTTATATATTTCCCCACATATAATATGTAAAATTATTATATAATAAATATAATATATATACATTTATATCAGGAAACATAAATCAATGCCTCTGTGAGACTTAAAAATCTATAAATCTTAAAATCATACTGCAAGTATGTATTAGTTTCATAATGTTGCCCTAATAAATCACCAGAAAATACAGTGGATCAAGTAATACAAATATACCATTTTACTCTTTTGAAGGTCAAAAGTCCAGCATGCGTCTTACCAATTTTAAATGCAGACATTGTTAGCAGGGCTATAGTCCTTTCTGGAAGATCTAGTGCAAGATTTATTTCCTCATTCATAAGGTTCTTGACAGACTTCAGTTCCTTAAATATAGTTCCCTATATATCTCAGAACAAGCAATGGTGCATTGAATCATTCTCCTACTGCCATGTTTATCACTGCCTATAACCAAGAATTATTTTTCTTGTTTTAAAGACTCATCTGAGTCAGTTGAGTCAGTCTGAATAATCTCAGATAATCACATCTCAAATCCCTATTAAAACTTTTTTTTCACTTTTTCATAGTTTGGTCACATTTTCTGCCTCCCCCAAATTGACTCCCAGGTCCTCCCCACCTCCCTATCCACTCAACTCCATGTGTCTCTGTGTTCCTGTGTCTGTCTCTATGTCTCTTTTTCTGTCTCTCTCTCTCATAAAACAAAATGAAAATAAATCAAAACAAAAGACCCAATAAGGCAAGAAAATTGCCAAAACAAAACACGCCCTCCCTGAAACAAAAGAATACATTGAGTTCATTTTGTGTTGTTTAACCATATCTCAAGGTCTTTAAACTCAGTGTCTGTTGTGGTTTGGAAATAAAATGCCACCCCATATAGGCTCATGTCTTTGAACATTTAGTTCTCAGCTGATAGCAGTTGGGAGGCTATGGTGCTTTTGGAAGATGGGCTTAATTGGAAACACTGAGACTCTCAGGGGCTCTGTAGGCCTTTAGGTTTGTAGCTCAGCCATGCTTCTTGTAAAATCCTTTCTTTTTTAATTAATGATTTTATTTATTTACATTCCAAATGTTGCCCCTCCCCCAAGTCCCCACTCTCAGAGTTCTTCACCCCATTTTCTCTCCCCTTTTGCCTCTGAGAGGGTGCTTCCCCTTCACCTTCCAGGCATTCCTCTTTCCTGAAGCATCAAGTCTCCATAGGATTAGGCACATCATCTCTCACTGAGGTTAGACAAGGAGGGACTAAGTACCAGTCCATGTATGCTCTTTGGTTGGTGACTTAGTCTCTGGGAGCTCCGAGAAGTCTGCTATAGTTCACCCTGTGGGTCCTCCTTTGAGGTTGCCATCCAGCTCCTTCAATCCTTCTGCTAATTCTTCCATAGGGATCTCTGACCTTGTCTAATGGTTGGATTTAAGTATCTACATCTGTCTCAGTCAGCTGCTGGTAAAAGCCTCTCAGACGAGAGCCAAGTTAAGTTCCTGTGTATAAGCACAATACAGCATCAGTAATAATGTTAGGGTTTGGTGCCCACCCATGGTATGGACCTTAAGTTGGGCTTGTCACTGGACAGCCTTTCCTTCAATCTCTCCTCCATTTTTGTCCCTGCATTTCATTTAAACAGGAACAATTCTAGGTCAAAAATTTGAAGGTCCATTGGTGATCCCATCCTGCCATTGGGGACACTGTTTATCTACTGGAGGTGTTCTCTTCAGGTTCCATCTTCCCAGTGTTGGGCAATATTGGCTCAGGTCATCCCCACTGAGTCCTGGGATCCTCTCACATCCCAGGTCTCTATAACTTTCTAGAGGTTCTCCCTACCCCACCCCCAGAAGCTGCTTATTTCATTCATTTCATAGATCTCTGGACATCTCTCCTATACCCCATACGTGATCCTGCCCCTCTATTCCCATCCCCCTCCCTTCTCCCATCCAGTTCTTCCTTCCCTGTGCTTCCCTGTGGTTATTTTGTTTCCCTTTCTAAGTAGGATTGTTGCATCCTCACTTGAGCCTCAAGGACCTCAACATAAAACCAGACACACCAAATCTAATAGAAGAGAAAGTGGGGAATCACCTCAAATACATTGGCATGGGGAAATTTCCTGAACAGAACACTAATGGCTCAGGCTCTAAGATAAACAATTGACAAATGGGACCTCATAAAATTGAACAGCTTCTGAAAGGCAAAGGACACTGTCAATAGGACAAAATGGCAACCTACAGATTGGGAAAATATCTTCACGAACCCTACATTTAAATAGAGGGCTAATATACAAAATATCGAAGTAACTGGAAAAATTAGGCTCCAGAAAAAAAAAAAACCAAAAACAAAAACAAATAACCCTTTAAAATGTGGTACAGATCTCAACAGAATTCTTAACATAGGAATCTTGAATGGCTGATAAGCACTTAAAGAAATGTTCAACATCATTTGTCATCAGGGAAATGTAAATCAATATGACCCTGAGATTCCACCTTACACAAATCAGAAGAACTAAGATAAAAACGAGCGGGGGTCCAGAAAAGGGGAAATCATTTTAAATGTAAATAAATATATCAATAAATTAAAAAAAAGAGTCAAAAAAAAAGATAAAAACGCAGGTGACAGCACATGCTAGCTAGGATGTGGAGAAAGAGGAACACTCCTCCATTGTTGGTGAGATTGCAAGCTGGCATAACCACTCTGGGAATCGATCTGGTGGTTCCTCAGATAATTGGAAATAGTTCTTCCTGAAGTCCCAGCTATACCACTATAAGGTGCCATGGTGACTTGAAGGGTGTGTAGCGTGGGGAAAGAGGGAAAAGAAAAAACATCTCTTGCCACAGCTCACTGGTTGTGGCAGGGTACATGCAGGAAACTGTTACACACCTCCATGCATGCTGGGTGTCTGGCTATGAGAAGCCACCCACAGGATGCCAGTCCACAGGGGTAGGGAAGGAGCAGTCTCATGGCCCCTAGACCTCACGGAGGTCAGGGGTGATAGGATTTCTAGCTCTTGGGCATCATAGGGTGTTGCTGAATACAGTGAATAAGATGAGAATGGGGGCTACAGGGGAGCTCAGTCAGCCCCAGGGCTGAAGGAGAAAGGGGGCAGTTTCTACTTGCTGGTGAGTCCTTGGTCTGGTCTGGTGGTGGTGGCATGGTGGGAAATACAAGGAGGCAATCAATTGGTTTCAGTGCTTTATTTTAGAGAATTAGAGTGACAGAGGGGAGGTAGAAGGGTAGAAGCCAGCCATGGCCAAGTAAAAAGAGGGGGAATGTAATGGGGAGAGAGGGGGAGCAAGAGGCAAGAGACAGAGACAGGAGAGTAAGCAGATGAGAGAAAAAGAGACAGAGGATGGGTGAAGAATCCCCTTTTAGAGTGGGCTGGACTACCTGGCTGTAGCTAGGTAACTGTGGGGGTGGAGTCCAGCCAGTATACTAGGGACCTAGGGCACTGCCCTATGTGACTGATGGCTACAGAATTATGGAGTTGAGTGTCTCATGGTGTCAAGAACCTAGTGTCTTGGAGCACAACTAATGGGGTCTGTCCCTTGTAGATTAATCTTCTGGGTCTCCAGAAGTTAAGCCATGCTCAAACAGAACACAGACTGCCTTTTATGGTCCAACATACCACTACTGGGCATATACTCAAAAGATGCTCCTCCATACCACAAAGACATGTGCTCCACTATGCTCACAGTTGCCTTATTCATAATCATCAGAAACTGGAAGCAACCCAGATTCTTTCAACTGAAGAATGGATGCAGAAAATGTGGTTCATTTACACAATGGAATACAATTTAGCCACAAAAAATTAAGGCATCGTGAAATTTCGCGGGCAAATAAATGGAACTAGAAAATATTCTGAGTGAAGTAACTCAAACCCAAAAGGACATGCATAGTATGTACTCAATGATAAGTGGATATTACGCAAAGAGTTCAGAATACCCATGATGTAAAGCAAGTACTTAAACTATAAGAAGTTTAATAAGAAGGAAGGCCTCGGTCTTCTTTACTTGTTCTTTTTTTTAATATTTTTATTTTCTATATTCTTTGTTTACATTCCAAATGATTTCCCCCTTCCTGGATCCCCCCTCCCCATATGCCCCATAAACCTTCTTCTCCCCATCCCTTCTCCAATCACCTCCCTCCTTTTTCTCTGTCCTTATATTCCCCTCCAATGCTAGATCAATCCTTTCCAGGATCAGGACCCTCTCCATAATTCTTCATGGGAGTCATTTGTTATGCAATTTGTGCCTTGGGTATTCAGGGCTTCTGGGCTAATTAATATCCATTTATCAGAGATTGCATTCCATGTGTATTATTTTGTGATTGGGTTACCTCACTTAGGATGGCATTTTACAGATCAAACCATTTGCCTAAAAATTTTGTAAATTCATTGTTTCTAATTGCTGAGTAGTATTCCATTGTGTAAATATACCACAATTTCTGTATCCATTCCGCCTTTGAGGGGCATCTGGGTTCTTTCCAGCTTCTGGCTATTATAAATAAGGCTGCTATGAACATAATGGAGCACGTGTCTTTATTGCATGCCGTAGAATCATTTGGGTATATGCCCAGGAGAGGTATAGCAAGGTCCTCCAGAAGTGTCATGTCCAGTTTTCTGAGGAACCTCCAGACTGATTTCCAAAGTGGTTGTACCATCTTACAGCCCCACCAGCAGTGGAGGAGTGTTCCTCTTTCTCAACATCCTCACCAACACCTGCTGTCTCCTGAGTTTTTGAACTTAGCCATTCTGACTGGTGTAAGGTGAAGTCTCAGGGTTGTTTTGATCTGCATTTCCCTAATGACTAATGATGTTGAACATTTCTTAAGGTGCTTCTGGGCCATCCAAATTTCTTCAGGTGAAAATTCCTTGTTTAGATCTGTAGCCCATTTTTAACAGGGTTATTTGGTTTTCGGGATCTAACTTCTTGAGTTCTTTGTATATATTGGATATTTGCCCTCTATCAGATGTAGGGTTGGTGAATATCCTTTCCCAATTTGATGGTTGCCATTTTGTCCTTTTAACAGTGTCCTTTGCCTTTCAGAAACTTTTTAATTTTATGAGGTCCCATTTGTCAATTCTTGATCTTAGAGCATAAGCTATTGGTGATCTGTTCAGGAACTTTTCCCCCATGCCCATGTCCTCAAGCGTCTTCCCCAGTTTCTTTTCTATTAGTTTCAATGTGTCTGGTTTTTACATGAAGGTCCTTGATCCACTTGGAGTGAAGTTTAGTACATGGAGATAAGAATGGATCAATTCGCATTCTTCTGCATGCTGACCTCCAATTGATCCAGCACCATTTGTTGAAAAGGCTATCTTTTTTCCACTGGATGTTTTCAGCTCCTCTGTCGAAGATCAAGTGACCATAGGTGTGTGGATTCATTTCCGGATCTTCAATTCTATTCCATTGGTTCACTTGTCTGTCACTGTGCCAATACCATGCAGTTTTTAACACTATTGCTCTGTAGTATTGCTTGAAGTCAGGGATACTGATTCCCCCAGAATTTCTTTTGTTGTTGAGAATAGTTTTAGCTATCCTGGGTTTCTTGTTATTCCAGATGAATTTGAGAATTGTTTTTTCTAACTGTGAAGAACTGAGTACGGAGTTTGATGGGGATTGTATTGAATCTGTAGATTGCTTTTGGCAAGATGGCCATTTTAACTATATTAATCCTGCCAATCCATGAGCATGGCAGATTTTTCCATTTTCTGAGGTCTTCTTTGATTTACTTCTTCAGAGACCTGAAGTTCTTGTCATATAGATCTTTCACTTGTTTGGTAAGAGTCACACCAAGATACTTTATATTGTTTGTGGCTATTTTGAAGGGTGTCATTTCCCTAACTTCTTTCTCAGCCTGCTTATCCTTTGAGTATAGGAAGGCAACTGATTTGCTTGAGTTGATTTTATAACCAGCCACTTTGCTGAAGTTGTTTATCAGTTGTAGGAGCTCTCTGGTGGAGGTTTTCAGGTCACTTAAGTAGACTATCATATCATCTGCAAATAGTGAAAATTTGACTTCTTCCTTTCCAATTTGTATCCCCTTGACCTACTTATGTTGTCTGATTGCTCTAGCTAGAACTTCAAGTACTATATTGAAAAGATATGAAGAGAGAGGACAGCCTTCTCTAGTCCCTGATTTTAGTGGGACTGCTTCAAGTTTCCTTCCATTTAGTTTGATGTTGGCTACAGGTTTGCTGTACATTGTTTTAACAATGTTTAGGTATGGGCCTTAAATTCAAATACTTTAGCATGAAAGGATGCTGGATTTTGTCAAATGCTTTTTCTGCATCTATTGAGATGATCATATGTTTTTTTCTTTGAGTTTGTTTATGTAGTGGATAGCATTGATGGATTTCCTTATATTGAACCATCCCTGCATCCCTGGGATGAAGCCTACTTGATCATGGTGGATGATCGTTTTAGTGTGTTCTGGGTTCAGTTGGCAAGAATTTTATTATGTATTTTTGCATCAATATTCATAAGAGAAATTGGCCTGAAGTTCTCTTTCTTTGTTGGATCTTTGTGTGGTTTTGGTATCAGCGTAATTGTGGCTTCATAGAACGAGTTGGGTAGAGTTCCTTCTGTTTCTATTTTGTGGAATAGTTTGAAGAGTATTGGTGTTAGGTCTTCTATGAAGGTCTGATAGAACTCTGCACTGAAGCCATCTGGTCCCGTTGTTTTGTTTTGTTTGTTTTTTGTTGTTGTTGTGAGACTTTCTATGAACCTTTTTATTTCTTCTGGTGTTATGGGACTATTTAGTTGATCTATTTGATCCTGATTTAGTTTTGGTGTTGGATATCTGTCTAGGAAACTGTCCATTTCCTCCAGATTCTCCAGTTGTGTTGAGTATAGGCTTTTGTAGTAGGATCTAATGATTTTTTGAATTTCCTCAGTTTTTGTTCTTATATCTCCCTTTTCATTTCTAAGTTTGTTAATCTGGATACTGTCTCTGTGTCCTTTGGTTAGTCTGGCTAAGGGTTTATCTATCTTGTTGATTTTCTCAAAAAAAAAAAAAAAAAAAAACAGATCCTGGTTTTGTTGGTTCTTTGTACTGTACTCTTTGTTTCTACTTGATTGATTTCGGCCCTGAGTTTGATGATTTCCTGCCTTCTACTCCTCCTGGGTGAAATAGCTTCTTTTTGTTCCAGGGCTTTCAGGTGTGTCATTAAGCTGGTAATGTATGCTTTCTCCATTTTCTTTTTTGGAGGCACTCAGGGCTATGGGTTTTCCTCTTAGCACTGCTTTCATTGTGTCCCATAGATTTGGGTATGTTGTGTCTTCATTTTCATTGTATTCTAAAAAGTCTTTAATTTCTTTCTTTATTTCTTCCTTGACCAAGGTATCATTGAGTAGAATATTGTTCAGATTCCTCGTGTATGTGGGTTTTCTGTTGTTTTTGTTGCTATTGAAGACCACTTTTACTCCATAGTGATCTGATAGGAGGCATGGGATTATTTCTACCTTCTTATATTTGTTGAGGTCTGTCTTGTGACCAATTATATGGTCGATTTTGGAGACGGTACCATGAGGTGCTGAGAAAAAGGTATATTCTTTTGCTTTAGGATAGAATGTTATATATATATATATATATATATATATATATATATATATATATGTATGTATATATGTTCAATCTAATTGGTCCAAAGCTTCAATTAGTTTCATTGTGTCCCTGTTGAGTTTCTGTTTTCCTGATCGGTCCATTGAGGAAAGTGAAGTGTTGAAGTCACCCACAATTATTGTGTTAGGTGCAATGTGTGCTTTGAGCTTTAATAAAATTTCTTTTATGAATGTGGGTGCCCTTGCATTTGGAGCATACATGTTCAGGATTGAGAGTTCTTCTTGGTGTATTTTTCCTGTGACGAGCAAGAAGTGTCCCTTAGAGTCTCTTTTGATGACTTTGGGTTGAAAGTCAATTTTATCTGATATTAGAATGACTACTCCAGCTTGTTTCCTGAGGCCATTTGCTTGTAAAATTGTATTCCAGCCTTTTACTCTAAGATAGTGTTTGTCTTTGACCCTGAGGTGTGTTTCCTGTATGCAGCAAATTGTAGGGTCCTGTTTACGTATCCAGTCAGATAGTCTATGTCTTTTTATTGGGGCATTGAGTCCACTGATGTTGAGAGATATTAAGGAATAGTGATTGTTACTTCCTGTCATTTTTGACGTTATTTTTTTAATTTGATTGTTAACTTCTTTTGGGTTTGATGAAAGGTTAGTATCTTGCTTTTTCCCAGGTGAAGTTTCCCTCTTGTATTGGTGTTTTCCTCCTATTATCCTTTGTAGGGCTGGGTTTGTGGATAGATATTGGGTAAACTTGGTTTTGTCATGGAATATCTTAGTTTCTCCATCTATGGTGATTGAGAGTTTTGCTGGGTATAGTAGTTTTGGCTGGCATTTGTGTTCTCTTAGAGTCTGCATGAGATCAGCCCAGGATCTTCTAGCCTTCGTAGTCTCAGGTGAAAAGTCTGCTGTGATTCTGATAGGTCTTCCTTTATATGTTACTTGGCCTTTTTCTCTTACTGCCTTTAATATTCTTTCTTTGTTTAGCACATTTGGGGTTTTGATTATTATGTGACGGGAGGTATTTCTGTTCTGGTCCAGTCTGTTTGGAGTTCTGTAGGCTTCTTGTATATTCATGGGCATCTCTCTCTTTAGGTTAGGGAAGTTTTCTTCCATCATTTTATTGAAAATATTTGCTGGCCCTTTAAGTTGTAAATCTTCACTCTAATCTATGCCTATAATCCTTAGGCTTGGTCTTCTCATTGTGTCCTGGATTTCCTGGATATTTTGGGTTACAAGCTTTTTGCATTTTGCATTTTCTTTAACTGTTGAGTCCATGGTTTCTATGGTATCTTCAGCATCTGAGATTCTTTCTTCTATCTCTTGTATTCTGTTGTTGATATTTGCATCTATGTCCCGTGATTTCTTCCCAAGGCTTTCTATCTCCAATGTTGTCTCCCTTTGAGTTTTCTTAGTTGTTTCTACTTCTGATTTTAGATCCTGGATGATTTTGCTTTGCTCCTTCACTTGCTTGTTTGTGCTTTCCTGTAATTCTTTAAGAGATTTTTGTGTTTCCTCTTTCATGACCTCAGCCTGTTGACCAAAGTTCTCCTGTATTTCTTTAAGTGAATTTTGTGTTTCCTCCTGATTGGCTTTTGTATTCTCCTGAATTTCTTTAAGTATGTCCTTCATGTGTTCCTGTACCAGCATCATGACCAGTGATTTTAAATTCAAATCTTGTTTTACTGGTGTGATGGGGTATCCAGGATATGCTGTTAAAGGATAACTGCGTTCAGATGTTGCCATATTGTCTTGATTTCTGTTAGTAATGTTCCTGCGTTTGCCTTTTGCCATCTAGTTCTCACTGGTGTTAGTTGGTCTTGTCAGTGCTGGACTCACCAGTGCAAGCTGCCTCTTCCCGGGTGGCCTCTGGTGCACAGCTTAACTCCTGCACTACCTGGAGACAGTGTGCTGTGGCCCAGGCCGTTCAGATCCTGAAGCAGACACCTGAAGGCTCCTGCTGGGGCCTGCTGGATTCACCAGAGCACACTGACTCCTCCCAGCCGGCCTCCCGGAAGCCCCTCTTGCCCCTTGCAGGACCTGGAGATGTGGTGTTTCCGCCCAGGCTGTTCTGGATCCAGAAGCAGAGAGATCTGAGGGGTCCTGCCAGAGGCCTCAGGACTGGTACCTAAGCTCTGTGCCACTGGAGCAATCTGTGCACTCCCAGTCTGCCTCCGGGTGCACATCAGGTCTCCAGTACTTCCTGGAGACCGCATGCTGTGGCCCAGGCTGTTCAGATCCCGAAGCAGACACCTGAAGGGTCCCACTGGGGCCTGCTGGATTCACCAGAGCACACTGACTCCTTCCAGCCGGCCTCCGGGAAGCCCCCTCTTTGCTTGTTCTTATGTGAAGCATCTTCCCTTCACACACTCCCCTAATATGAATAAATTTTATAATCCAACCTTTGCAAGAAAAATAGAAATCACAACCAAACTAGGTTTTACACCAGATCTGATGAGCTCCTCTTTTTCAATAAATTATGCTTCTACTCCATCAATACATAACATAAATTATATTTTAACATACATAAAATCTATTCTTAGATATAAAAACTTATTCTTTTCCCAACCTTAAAAGGTGTTAAGTCAGTCAATCTTTCTTAATTTTGAGCTAGTCGTAAATGATACCAACATATATTCTTGCTCTAACACTAAAAACATTTAAATAATTCATTTTAAGGTTAATGTTAGCCTGCATTATTTCCAGTTTAAAAATATACCATTCTCTGAATCCTTCCTAAAACATATAATTTTCCCATGTCAGGTGGACTAAATGGATGTCCCTGGCCTTCCCATGCTTGCTCTGAATATTTTGTACTGGATCTTGACCTTTTGGTTTTGTTATTGGTTGTTTGCTTTTCTTTTTCCTTTTTGTTTTTTATTTGAAGTTTTGTTTTGTTTAGCTTTTTCCTTGGTGCTTATTTAAGTATAGAGCCCCACATATGCTAACTAAATGAGATACCTTGCTACCTTTCCTAGGTTTTCTCTCTACTCAAGCCAGGACTTTTAAACTTCCATGGAGCCTTTTATTAGAAACTAGAGAGATTATTTTCTGCCCTTCAAGCATTTTATTAGCAATGATTTCTGAAAGTTTTGGGAACAAGTTGGCTTGTCTTTGAAAAGAGAAATTGTTACTTTCCCAGAGATATCTAGGTCACACATTTTATTTATTTATTTTTCCTCAGTAACTGTCACAATACATCTGAGACCCCTTCCTACCATCCATGCCTAGGTCTTCTGATTTGCCATTTAGTCTCACTTCATTAACTAGAGAGTAACAATTGGTTACAAAGCTGCCAATTTTGCTGTGTCTCACCAGTCCCTTCTGTTGTGCATGTTGCAATCTTAGTTCAGGTTTCATCCAACTGTTATAGGTAAAGCCCCTCAAAGAACTCAAGAATTTCAGCATCAGAAGAGCTTCTCTCTCTCTCTCTCTCTCTCTCTCTCTCTCTCTCTCTCTCTCTCTCTCTCTCTCTCTCTTTCTCTCCCTCCCTCCCTCCCTCCCTCCCTCTCCCTCTCCCTCTCCCTCTCCCTCTCTCTGCCCTGCCCTGCCCTGCCCTGCCCTGCCCTGCCCTGCCCTGCCCTGCCCTAATAGTGGACACTGTTTAAGTCAGGTTTCCTTATGGCACAGCACCAAGGTTTGCTATTCATCACTCCAGTGTTGCAGGCCTAAGGTTACATTTCTCATTGGCTTTGCCACAAAAAGAAAACCCTATATGTATATTTTAGCTTTCTTAATGGCCAAAATATCTAGCCATATTCAAAGCTTGAAGAGATGTTAAATTCCACTCATTCTCTCTAATTTTTACCACCATATTGTGATTAGTCCCAAGAAAAAGAACAAAACAGGTGACCTAGATTTCAGAGGGAAAATACCATTTCTGTTCTCAAAAGGAGGCCTGCTTTTCACCCCAGACTTTCAGAAAACATTGCTAGTGAATTGTTTTCAGGACAATGAAATATCTACTCTATAGTAAAAGGTTCTATCTTAGTTGGACTTTCTATTGCTGTGAAGAAACACCATGATCATGGCAACTCTTATAAAAAGAAAACATTTAAATGAGACTGGCTTACAGTTTAAGAGGTTGAGTCTATTGCATTATGGTTGGAATCATGATGCCAAGCAGGCAGACATAGTGCTAGATAAATAACAGGGACTTCTATGTCTGGATCCACAGACATCAAGAAGTATCAGACTCTGGTCTTAGAATTGGCTTTTTGAAACTTTTAAGACCACCCCAATGAAACTCTTCCTCCAGCAAGGCAGGACTTCTTAAAACCTTCAAATGGTGCACTCTCTTGCAAGCAATGAATCTACATGGAGTCATTTTCATTCAAACTATCACAGGTTCCATGGAAGCTTAAAAGTCCTGACTTTTCAGAATGGCTAAGATTAAAAATTCAGGAGACAGCAGGTGTTGGAGAGGGTGTGGAGAAAGAGGAACACTCCTCCACTGCTGGAGGGATTGCAAATTGGTACAACCACTCTGGAAATCAGTCTGGCGGTTCCTCCCAAAACGGGGCACCTCACTTCCAGAAGATCCTGCTATACCACTCCTGGGCATATACCCAGAGGATTCCCCACCATGTAATAAGGATACATGCTCTACTATGTTCATAGCAGCCCTATTTATAATTGCCAGAAGCTGGAAAGAACCCAGGTATCCCTCAACAGAATAGTGGATGCAAAAAATGTGGTATATATACACAATGGAGTACTATTCAGCCATTAGAAACAATGAATTCATGAAATTCTTAGGCAAATGGATGGAACTAGAGAACATCATACTAAGTGAGGTAACCCAGACTCAAAAGGTGAATCATGGTATGCACTCACTAATAAGTGGATATTAACCTAGAAAACTGGAATACCCAAAACAATCCACACATCAAATGAGGTACAAGAAGAAAGGAAAGTGGCCCCTTGTTCTGAAAAGACTCAGTGAAGCAGTATTCGGCAAAACCAGAACGGGGAAGTGGGAAGGGGTGGGTAGGAGGACAGGGGAAGAGAAGGGGGCTTACGGGACTTTCGGGGAGTGGGGGGCTAGAAAAGGGGAAATCATTTGAAATGTAAATAAAAAAATATATATCGAATAAAAAAAAAAAAAAGTCCTGACTTTTAAAGACCTGAGTCCCTATCTAGAGTATATACCTAGCATGTTTACAATTTTTTTAACTAGGAAATAAAAACAATGCAGACTTTGTGAGGTAACTGTGAAAAGTAAATTAAATAATGAGAATGAAAGAACTCTTGTCAACTACACATGCCAACTGTTGACATTATGAATATTTCACAAATATTCCCCCATCTCTACTACAAAAAATGCTACAATTGTTCAAGGGACAGAATGAGTATTTTAAAACTAATTATTCAAATTGATCAAGGGGATTATATACTTTTATTTTAACATGTTAAAATAAATCATTTCTTTATAATCCTGTCCATAAAATTTTATTTTATACAGATTTGTCTAATTAAACTTGCAAATAATAGGTTTGCCTTTTCTTACAGATTCTTTGAACCACCTTCCCTAAAAGCATTAGCCAAAACTTGTGTATATTTATATTGTAAATCATACACTAACAATATCCCAAAGGTAGTCACCTCTTTTATGACTCAGTCTCTGATTTCCAAGATTCAGTTAACCTCCGTACTTCTATTTTCCATCACCCACAGACAAAACTGTTACAACAGTTATAGTAAGGTACTGTTAAATAACATTTTTTGACTCTCATCCACTAGAAATTATTAGCAACTATAGCCCAGAGGTTTATTCTTTGTTTTCTCATTCATAGAACACAGTAGATAATTGATATGTACTTACTGGCACAGAAAAGGGAATATAAGGAGGACCAGGCTACATTCAGGAACATTACTCTAATGAATTCCATGTAGCTTAAAAGATATACATATATAATACTATATATATATATATATATATATATATGTATATATGTATATGTATATATAATACTATAGCATAAAATGTTGGTTGGTCTAGATGTGATATAAAGTACACTAATTTTAAACATCTCAAACTAGAGAAATATGAAAGGAAAGACAGTTTATTCGGGCCTCTCAACCCATGAGTGAAGTGCTGTTTCTTCTAGAAACATGGCACCACACCATGGACTTTACTTAAAGAACTAGTACATGGTGAATATAAGTATGTCATGAGGGAAGATCAGAGTGAAAGGAAGATCAGAAAGCTGTTTCTACAAGGATTTTAATTGCATTATTTCATCATCTGTCATAATATCTGCATGTCTTTCCTGACATTTGAGCTAAATTTAGTACGTGGAACCCTTGCAGTCTAAAATTTTCTGTGCTGAGTGATATTTTTTAAAGTATTCATGCTGATGGAAAAAATGGTTTTCTCCAGTGATCTGACAATTTAGAATTTCAAGAACTACTCATCTCTTTCTTTCTTGTATCTTTCTCCAGTGCTAAAATTTATCCCTTGGAGAATCACAGAAATGCATAGCCTAATTCACTGCATGCAGGGGAGATTTGAGTCTTTAAATTTCAAATAACTTTCTAGATGCTACACCAGAATATGACTATCAGACCACACACAGAATAACAGGATCCTAGTAGATACTGTGAATAAGAAAATGCATCATCAGTGGCTTCAGCAAGGTAATTGCTACCTTATTTCCCTTATGGCAGTAGTTACAGACCTTGTCTCTATTAATAACTTTTATTTAAGAGTCTAATTGATTTAATAAACAACCTTCAAACACTGAACCCTTCAGTTAACCTTAATTTGACCACAGTGTAAAATGCAGCTTGTATAATGGAAAAAAATGGTAATATCCTTGACAGACAAAGCAAATCATGTTTATCCTACATTTCTTTTTATTAAAAGCCCTTTAATATGTGTCACTTTGCATATGGCTTCTGAGAGTTGTTACTGAAGGTATATTTATGAATGATGTAACCATTCAGCAGTCTCATCCCACAGCAAAGGTGAAATGTACACTACAAAGAAAGGCAATTGAGAGTTATCCCATTTCCTAGTAATTATAGACCTTGGGATCAGGAGTAGACAGAAGAGCCAATCAAAATTTTGCTAACCAATAGTGAGAAACTAAACATCATTCCACATAAAAGAGGATATTTTCCCAATGTTCCACATCTTTCTTCATAACTTTAGTTAAAGACTCAAGGGGTAGACAACTAAAGAACAATATAACTACAACTTTTAGACAACATAAATTATTTTTAGCAGTATTCAAAATCTATAAGCCCTGCCTGTCACTCAGTTTGAAGGTTTTTCCTAGTAATTTTCCTATTCTTACTAATCCTCTTTGTTCTAAGTTCCTTCCTGCCTTAGTCAATTGACAGACTAAACAAAGTTGTGAATACACAAACTTTCATGAGAGAGACTCTATTTTGAGTATCCTTAAAATAAATTACTTGATTGTGTAATAAATTCTATGTAAGGAAATTCATCTTTATTTTCTATGTAATCATCCCCAAACACCCCCTAACATACTTTTCAAGATTCACTCTTCTTTTGCTAAGGTAGAATATTTATGCATTTACTTGTTGTATGAATCTTAAGTTTTACTATTTTGATTATTCCAAAAGAATCTAACTTCCATGGGATGTGCAGCTATCTGGAGCAAGCAAAAGCAGGAAGAGGTTACAACTATCAAAGCTGGAAATGCAAGGAGAGAGATCTACTGCCTAAGAACCAGAGGAAAAAAATTGACGTTAGGAAAGGGAATCTGTATTGACTTAGAGAAAAGGGAATCATTTCTAATGGAAAATTACAAATATCACTTTTATTTTCTAGATGTAATCATCATCTCTTAGGCTTAGTACTGAATAAGCCCATCGTTTCTGGTTCATTCCAAAGTATGACTGGCTAGCTCAACTTAGCTATTCTGGCTCAAATATCTCTCCAAGCTGACTGACTCAAACTAGCTTCTCTCAGCTTTTGACTGAATTGCTCTGTTTGGCCTCAAACTATCTCTGGCAATCTGTTCTAATCATCTGGCTCTTTATTTTCTGTATCATTCTGTCTTCACCTGCAACCAGTATTTATAAAGCTATCCCAGTAAAACTGCATCCTCCCTCCCCTACCTCTCTCTCTTTTTATGTGTCTGCACTGCATTCTTAAGTCCACTCTCTTTTCTGTTCTGTTCTATGAGTTGGGAGTCGGCCATATCCTATTTCTGACACATTCTGTCAAATCCTTCTCTGATTCATCATTTTGTCTATCTCTCAACTAGACATCATTTTCAAACATGGGTGCTTCCTTCTACAATCTAACTTTTCCTTCATCATTAGGGATTAAAAGTGTTTGCTAAGGGCATGTCTATATTCTAGTCAAATCATAATGTGATGCAGTGCATGTATGCACTGCAGTCAGATCACACAGATCTAGGTCTTTGGATGTGATCCCTTGCCAGAACGCCAATGTTGCTGAATTAAAATTCATCTACAGAAAATCTTGATTCTGATAATTGGTTTCCATTAATCTCATGTTCCTGAGACATGAAAAAACATAGACAAACATGAATATGTAAATATAGAGACAAAAAGAGCAACTAGAATATTGGCATGTACAAACAACATTCAGGAAAAGACAACTAGGAAAATATTTACTTACTATTTGGAAACCACCCATATTCTTCTCTGTAGTCACCTCAAGAATATCAGCAGGTTTTGATTCTTTAGGGAGGACACTGGTTGGTTTATTTCTGAGAAATGAAAAACATGTTTAAAATTACATGATAATTGGGATCGGGGTATATCGCAGTGGTATAGTGTTAGTTAACCTAGGATGCATGGAGTCTTTGGTTCTATCCTCAATACAAAAGTAAAAGAGAAAATATGGGGGAAATTCTAAAATATAATTAAAAGATAGAAGTAAAAATGAAAGAAAAAAGGAATATGTCAAAAGTTGCAGTAGTGGTAGAATTTCAAACAGATATGAAACACAATTGAAGAGAAGAAATCATTAAAAGTGCTTCAGGAAAACTTTGAAGATGGATTTCCAGAATGAGCCACAGACAAAAAATTTAAAAAAGGGTCTCAGCAACCAAACATTGTCATGAAACTGAAGACAATTGGGGCATGGCCTGGGGTGATGTATCAGCCATTGAGAGTTCATCTAGATATTCTTCTAGTTCATTAAATGTTTTTTTAGAGGACCTAGGCTTCAGTATCCACACACAATGATTCATAACCATTTGTAATTTGTGCAGGGTATTTGGTGGTGTCTTTTCTGGCCTCCTTGGGCTCTGGGTATCCAAATGGAGTGAATGCATGCAAATATTCAGGCAAGTTCATAAATGAACATTGGAGGGGGGGGGAGTACAAGCTTACAAAAGGGGAACAAATCAGGTCATATCCCAAAGATCAGAAATAAAAATGCTTGGATGAGATAGATGGCTGAGCCATTGAGAGAATTCAATGTTCTTGCAGAGGACCCTAGGTTGATACCCAGAAACCCACATGACTGTGCATCTGTAATTTGAGCCCCAGGGGATCTGATGCCTTTTACTTCTGTACTCTGTAGGGGCCAGGTACACACACACACACACACACACACACACACACACACACACATACACACACACACACACACACACACATACATACACACACACACACACACACACACACACACACATATATATATATATATATATGTATATACATGCAAACAAAACAACTTATTTATGGAAAATAAAATAAAAATGAACAAATATACCTAAAAGAATAAAGAATATAACTTCCGAGTTTTAAAAGAGCAAAAGAATCCACAAGGCAAGGGCACAATGGATCCAAACATTTGAAAGAAAGTCTTAGGTTAGGGAAGTTTTCTTCCATAATTTTGTTGAAGATATTTGCTGGCCCTTTAAGTTGTAAATCTTCACTCTCACCTATACCTCTAATCCTTAGGTTTAGTCTTATCATTGAGTCCTGAATTTCCTGGGTGTTTTAGGTTACAAGCTTTTTGCATTTTGGATTTTCTTTGACTGTTGAGTCAATGATTTCTATGGTATCTTCGGCATCTGAGATTCTTTCTTCTATCTCTTGCATTCTGTTGTTGATATTTGCGTCTATGGCCCCTGATTTCTTCCCAAATCTGGAAAGAACCCAGATGTCCCTCAACGGAGGAATGGATACAGAAAATGTGGTATATATACACAATGGAGTAATATTCAGCCATTAAAAACAATGAATTCATGAAATTATTAGACAAATGGATGGAACTGGAGAATATCATCCTAAGTGAGGTAGCCCAGTCTCAAAAGAACACTCATGGTATGCACTCACTGATAAATGGATATTAGCTTCAAAGCTTGGAGTACCCAAGATACAATCCACATGTCAAATGATATCCAAGAAGAAGGAAGGAGAGACCCCTCCCTGGTTCTGGAAAGGCTCAGTGCAGCAGTGTGGGAAATACCCGAACAGGGAAGTGGGAAGGGGTGGATGGGGGAATAGAGGGAGAGAAGAGGGCTTATGGGACTTCTGGGGAGGGGCGATCCAGGACTGGGGAAATCATGTAAAATATAAATAAAGAATATATCGAATAAAAAATGGACCATTTAACACAGTCCTCCCATAGATATCCAGAAAAACTGCAACTAAAAATTAAAAATAAAAAATAAAGCCTTATTTTTTCTGATAAATTTGCATTCAATTGCAACAAAATAAAACTAACATGAAGTGCTACAACTCAAAATTTCATCATTTACCATTTAATATTCATTTAGCTACTGAAATATGTGGTATACCAACAAAGAACCATTGAACCATTGAAGAGGGAACATAAAGTACAGGGATCACACTAAGATTTGATACATATTGATACAGTTTAGAAACATGTTTTCAAAGAATACTTAACAATGAAACTGAGCAACAAAGAAGAGTGATGGTGATTTTTAACAGATTTTAACAGTGCTTAGTTCCTGTCCAGTGCTCCAGAGAGAAGTAGTCTCACTGAAATTTAGACTAATTGTGGTTTCCTTTGCTTCAATCCCCTACCCTCTTCCAGGCCAAAGATCAGAAATAAAAATATTTTGATGGGATAGATGGTTCAGCCATTAAGAGTATTCAGGGTTCTTGCAGAGGACCCTAAGTTGATACCCAGAAACCTACATGACTGTGCATCGGTAATTTGAACCCCAGGGGATCTGATGCCATTTTCTTCTGTACTCTGTAGGAACCAAGTACATTATGCTCACATTATGCTCAGTCCTGGAATGCTCTTTGTTTCCCTTTGTTTCATTCTCTAAAATGTCTAGTTTTCTTCTTTTCTAGATTCTTCCTAGCTAAAGTTTCAATGTCTTCCCACTCTCCCACACCTTCAAGGTTAGATTTTCTTTAGTTAATTTGTGTTCCTTGAGAAGCTGGAGATCTATCTGTTGATGTTGCTAATTTGACAAATAAGTGCAAAACAAATATTTTTGATCTCACGAATTCTTGAACTTATTCCTCAAAATTAAAAGCATATCTATCAATCTCCAAGCATTATTTAAAATAATTAAATGAAGCATAAATAACAAGGAATTACATGGCAAAAATTTTAAAGCACATATTTCTTTTATATTTTGGGGTTGATTCTCTATATACTACTAGGAGTAGAGATGAGGATTTCAGTACTCCATCATCTTAAAGGAAACCTTACAGGGATTCTCTGTCTACTCATTTATTTTCACAACTACAAAGTAGACTGCTTATATGCTTGGTAGACAATGTTCGAAAACAAGTTGGATATTAACACACCCATCTCATTAAGTTTAAAGGTCCTTTGTTTCATTACTTCTTTTACCTGGGCATGCCCTGCCACAGATATTGTTTTTTTACTCCCTTGTCTCTTAGAACAAAGATTTTTACACTGGGTGAGAAACTTTTGTCACAGAGCAGGAATAAAAGTGATGTGCCCTTTTCCTGATTCAGTGACAATATTTTATGCATAATTTGGTGATATTGCTCTGAGGTTGATTTATTTAGCAAACCAAAATATTGTTTTAAAGCCCAAGTAAAAGTCTCTCAGTTGATATGTCCTTTCAAATTGAAGCAACCTGATTTTGTGTTGCCTTTAGTTTTTATTATCTTCATGTTTACAGGAATAATTTTCCATGTGAAAATTGTGGTCAGTGCTGGGGTTTCCCATTGAGTACCCCCAGCACTCCTTTTTTGTTCCATTGTTTGTCTCCCCCTCTTGATCTTCATTTTTAAATAGTTGTTTCTCTTCAAAGCATTTTCCCCTAGAGTATATTTCATGTAGCATAGGCTAGCCTTGAACTATCTATTTAGTTGAAGAATACCTTGAATTTCTGATCTTCCTGTCTCTACTTTTTGCAAGCTAGCATTACAGGCTTATGCCACCATGCCTGGTTTATGTTGTCCTGGAGAGGATCAATTAAATCTTATGTTCTATGCAAGTTAGGCAAAAACTCTATCAGCTGAGCAACATCCTCAACTCTAAAGCTTGTGAAAAATCTACAATGCGGAAATTAATGGGCACATTCCCCACTTCTTTGGGGCTTATGTGACTTTCGGGGAGTGGGGAACCAGAAAAGGGGAAATCATTTGAAATGTAAATAAAAAATATATCGAATAAAATTAAAAAAAAAGAACTCTCCAATATCATTCTTGAGGGCAGTGTAAATTTGATTTGTCAAATAAACTCCTACTTAATCTGAAACAAACAAACAAAATTGACAAAATACCTGAGATGCTTATATGTATTAAGGAGAAATTAAGATAATTAAGAAGAAATGTTCTAAGGAGAAGTACATAAAAACATTAGTAGCAGCTCTAGGATTCTACCAGGACCTTCACTTTCTCCCAGAAACCACAGATTCCTACTCCCTCATCTTTACCATCCATGCTTTCTTCCCATCATGTGTAGTAGGCCCCACATCAATTGCACAGGTTTGACTGGGCATCCTTATCCACATAGCAATCTATCTCTATGCTTGTCAGTACACAAACTACCTAATCTCTAAACTAGAATACCCTTCCATACCAAATACAACTTTTGTATTCATTCAGATTTACTCTCACAAACAAGGCTTAGACAAGGAGGCACACCCTGTATGACATCACAGCCTACTTTGTCCATTTGACTTAGTTCTGCCCAAATCATTTCAAAAATCTAGGTCTAGCTTTACCCACACATCTAGTGACTAGCTTTAGTCACTTAGAACTAACAAAGGAAGACCTCAATGACAAAATATGAATAAATGTGAAAGATTAAGCAAGTATCTTCTCTACAAAAGCTATTAGTCTTGCAGAACTGTTTGGTAATGATAATTATGAAGGAAAAAACTGCTACAAAGATTTTAAGGTAACAGTGATAAGCTCCATCAAAAAACACAAAAAGTTTAAAGAAGACATAGAGAAACAGCACAATGATATTAAGGAGAAAGAGCTTAAGAAAAATAAATGCCTGAATAATGCCCAAGAAAACACAAACACAAGGCTGATGGGAGTGACAAGAATAATCCAAGATTTGAGATTGGAATTCAATAAGGAGACAGAAACTTTAAAGGGGACTCAAGTTTGTATGAAGATGGAAATAAAAAATCCAATAGCCCAACTAGAAAACTCAAAGGAAAGCCATATAAGTAGAATGAATCAGGTGGAAGATAGAATACCAAGATCTGAAAGCAAGGTAGAGGATCCAGACCATATACACAAGAAGATTTTTAAAAAGTACAGGGGAAAACCACATAAGTAATGGGGAACACCATCAGTCAAAATAAAGGCATAGATGAGGGAAATGAATTCCAAGTTAAGTGAATTGTATAGGCCAGATCTTCAACAAGATCAAGAAGGAGAAAATAAAATCAAATGACATAATGACACAATTCAAAAATTGGAAAACAAAACAAACAAGACTCCAAATCCAGTTAATCAGAAACAATAATAAGATTGAAATAATAATATAAAGTTTAAATATTTGGGGGCCAGATAGATTTATAGCAGAATTCTACCAGAATTTCAAGGAAGTCCTACAATCAGTCCTTTCTAAAACAGCTATAAATTAAGAAATAAGCAAATAAACAAAGGAAGAAAGAGAGGAAAGAAGAAAGAAAGATGGAGAGAGAGAAAGAAAAAGAAAGAAAGAAAGAAAGAAAGAAAGAAAGAAAGAAAGAAAGAAAGAAAGAAAGAAAGAAAGAAAACCAGAAGTAGCAACCGCCAACTTTACCTGCCAAAATAGTATCACTCAAATATGCAAGGCTAATAAAAACTGCAGGCAAATATAACTGATCACAACAAACTTGAAGCAAGTTGGCTCTCTTACTGATATTTAAGGATGGTTCTATGAATGCAAGTCATTAATGTACTAAACCATATAAATGGGCATAAAAGACAAAGATCACATGGTCATCTCAGTAGATGCAGAAAAAAAGCTTTTACAAAATCCAATACATCTTCATGATAAAAATTCTAGGCAATATACATCTATAGGAAAACCATCATGTACTTCTCATGTACTTTTGTAAATATAATGACTTTAGTCTTTATAATGTTACTTGTATGTATGTTTTTCAGGGCGAAGAATTTGGGATTGGATAAACAATCAGTGTGGTACAGAGGGCCCTGAAGTAGAACTGACCTGAATGCTTCCTCTCTAAGGACAAGCTTACATGGTGACAGATGGCATCATAAAATTTCCAAAGGAGGAAAGCAGCAAAATGTCCTACCCTGCCAATATACCTTTGAGCTAAGACAGCATGCACAATGGTATAATAACTTTAAAGGTGTAGTAGAGGTACATGTATTATGTTAGTTACTAACAGCTCACTAATTGAACTTAAAATCCAATCAACAAGAGGGAAACTGCCTTTGTAGTAGGATCTAATGATTTTTTGAATTTCCTTAGTTTCTGTTGTTATATCTCCCTTTTCATTTCTAATTTTTTTAATTGAGATACTGTCTCTGTGCCCTTGGGTTAGTCTGGCTAAGGGTTTATCTATCTTGTTGATTTTCTCAAAAAAACATCTCCGGGATTCAATGATTCTTTGTATGGTTCTCTTTGTTTCTACTTGATTGATTTCAGCCCTGAGTTTGATGATTTCCTGTCTTCTACTCCTCCTGGGTGAATTGGCTTCTTTTTGTTCCAGGGCTTTCAGGTGTGTCATTAAGCTGCTAGTGTATGCTCTCTCCATTTTCATTTTGGAGGCACTCAGGGCTATGAGTTTTCCTCTTAGCACTCCTTTCATTGTGTCCCAAAGATTTGGGTATGTTGTGCCTTCATTATCATTAAATTCTAAAAAGTCTTTGATTTCTTTCTTTATTTCTTCCTTGATCAAGGTATCAGTGAGTAGTATATTGTTCAGTTTCCACGTGTATGTGGGCTTTCTGTTGTTTTTGTTGCTATTGAAGACCACTTTTACTCCATAGTGATCTGATAGGAGGCATGGGATTATTTTGATCTTTTTATATTTGTTGAAGTCTGTATTGTGACCAATTATATGATCGATTTTGGAGAAGGTACCATTAGGTGCTGAGAAAAAGGTATATTCTTTTGCTTTAGGATAGAATGTTCTATATATATATCTGTTAAATCTAATTGGTCCAAAGCTTCAATTAGTTTCATTGTGTCCCTGCTCAGTTTCTGTTTTCCTGATCGGTCCATTGAGGAAAGTGCAGTGTTGAAGTCACCCACAATTATTGTGTTAGGTGCAATGTGTGCTTGAGCTTTAGTAAAGTTACTTTTACGAAAGAGGGTGCCCTTGCATTAGGAGCATAGATGTTCAGGATTAAGAGTTCTTCTTGTTGTATTTTTCCTTTGACCAGCAAGAAGTGTCCCTCAGAGTCTCTTTTGATGACTTTGGGTTGAAAGTCAATTTTATCTGATATTAGAATGGCTACTACAGCTTGTTTCCTGAGACCATTTGCTTATAAAATTGTCTTCCAGCCTTTTACTCTAAGGTGGTGTTTGTCTTTGACACTGAGGTGTGTTTCCTGTATGAAGCAAAATGTAGGGTCCTGTTTTTGTATCCAGTCTGTTAGTCTATGTCTTTTTATTGGGGAATTGAGTCCATTGATGTTAAGAGATATTAAGGAATAGTTCTTATTACTTCCCATCATTTTTGATGTTATTTTTATATTTGATTGTTTATCTTCTTTTGGGTTTGATGAAAGAAGGTTACTATCTTGCTTTTTCCAGAGTATAGTTTCCCTCCTTGGATTGGTGTTTCCCCCCTATTATCCTTTGTAGGGCTTGGTTTGTGAAAAGATATTGTGTAAATTTGGTTTTGTCATGGAATATCTTGGTTTCTCAAACTATGATGATTGAGAGTTTTGCTAGATATAGACAGATATCAGACACCAAAGAAAATCAGACACCCTAAAGAAATAAAAGGGGTCATAGAAAGTCTCCCAACCAAAAAAAGCACGGGATCAGATGGCTTCAGTGCAGAATTCTATCAGTCCTTCAAAGAAGACCTAACACCAATAGTCTTAAAACTTTTCCACAAAATAGAAACAGAAGGAACACTACCCAACTCGTTCTATGAAGCCACAATTACACTGATAACAAAACCACACAAAGATACAACAAAGAAAGAGAACATCAGGACAAATTCCTTTATGAATATCGATGCAAAAATACTGAATAAATTTCTTGCCAACCGAGTCCAAGAACACATCAAAACGATCATCCACCATGATCAAGTAGGCTTCATTTCAGGGATGCAGGAATGATTCAATATAAGGAAATCCATCAATCCAATCCACTACATAAACAAACTCAAAGTTAAAAACCATATGATCTCCCGTAATGCCTAAAGAAATAGAAGGAGTCATAGAAAGTCTTCCAACCAAAAAAAGCACAGGACCAGATGGTTTCAGTGCAGAATTCTATCAGACCTTCAAAGAAGAGTTAACACCAATACTCTTCAAACTATTCCACAAAATAGAAACGGAAGGAACACTACCCAATTCCTTCTATGAAGCCACAATTACGCTGATACCAAAGCCACACAAAGATCCAACAAAGAAAGAGAACTTCAGACCAATTTCCCTTATGAACATCGATGCAAAAATACTCAATAAAATTCTTGCCAACCGAATCCAAGAACACATCAAAACAATCATCCACCATGATCAAGTAGGCTTTACCCCAGGAATGCAGGGTTGGTTCAATATACAGAAATCCATCAATGCAATCCACTACATAACCAAACTCAAAGAACAAAACCACACGGTCATTTCATTGGATGCTGAAAAAGCATTTGACAAAATTCAGCAGCCTTTCATGCTTAAAGTCTTGGAGAGAACAGGAATTCAAGGCCCATACCTAAACATAGTAAAAGCAATATACAGCAAACCGGTAGCCAGCATCAAACTAAATGGAGAGAAATTTGAAGCAATCCTACTGAAATCAGGGACCAGACAAGGCTGCCCCCTTTCTCCTTATCTTTTCAATATTGTACTTGAGGTACTAGCTCAGGCAATTCGACAACATAAGGAGGTCAAAGGGATACAAATTGGAAAGGAAGAAGTCAAACTATCATTATTTGCAGACGGCATGATAGTCTAACTAAGTGACCCAAAAACTCCACAAGAGAGCACCTACAGCTGATAAACAACTTCAGCAAAGTGGCAGGTTATAAAATCAACACAAGCAAATTAGTGGCCTTCCTATTCTCAAAGGATAAGCAGGCTGAGAAATAAATTAGGGAAATGACCCCCTTCACAATAGCCACAAACAGTATAAAGTATCTTGGGGTGACTCTTACCAAACATGTGAAAGATCTGTATGACAAGAACTTCAAGACTCTGAATAAGGAAATGGAAGAAGACCTCAAAAAATGGGAAAACCTCCCATGCTCATGGATCTGTAGAATCAATATAGTTAAAATGGCCATTTTGCCAAAAGCAATATACAGATTCAATGCAATACCCATCAAAATCCCAACTCAATTCTTCACAGAGTTAGAAAGAGCAATTATCAAATTCATCTGGACCAACAAAAAACCCAGGATAGTTAAAACTATTCTCAGCAACAAAAGAAAGTCTGGGGGAATCAGTATCCCTGACCTCAAGCAATACTACAGAGCAATAGTGTTAAAAACTGCATGGTATTGGTACAGTGACAGGCAGGAGGATCAATGGAACAGTTTTGAAGATCCAGAAATGAACCCACACACCTATGGACACTTGATCATCGACCAAGGGGCTGAAAACATCCAATGGAAAAAAGATAGCCTTTTCAACAAATGGTGCTGGTTCAACTGGAGGTCAGCATGCAGAAGAATGCGAAATGATCCATCCTTGTCTCCTTGTACTAAGCTCAAATCCAAATGGATCAAGGACCTCCACATAAAGCCAGACACTCTGAAGCTAATAGAAAAGAAACTGGGGAAGACCCTTGAGGACATCGGTACAGGGAGAAAGTTTCTGAACAGAACACCAATAACGTATGCTCTAGATCAAAAATTGACAAATGGGACCTCATAAAATTACAAAGTTTCTGTAAGGCAAAGGACACCATCAAGAGGACAAATCGGCAACCAACAAATTGGGAAAAGATCTTCACCAATCCTACATCAGATAGAGGGCTAATATCCAATATATATAAAGAACTCAAGAAGTTAGACTCCAGAAAACTGAACAACCCTATTAAAAATAGAGTACAGAGTTAAACAAAGAATTCCTACCTGAAGATCTTCGGATGGCAGAGTAGCATCTTAAAAAATGCTCAACTTCATTAGTCATTAGGGAAATGCAAATCAAAACAACCCTGAGATTTCATCTTACACCAGTCAGAATGGCTAAGATTAAAAATTCAGGAGACAGCAGGTGTTGGAGAGGGTGTGGAGAAAGAGGAACTCTCCTCCACTGCTGGTGGGGTTGCAAATTAGTACAACCACTCTGGAAATCAGTCTGGCGGTTCCTCTGAAAACTGGGCACCTCACTTCTGGACGATCCTGCTATACCACTCCTGGGCATATACCCAGAGGATTCCCCACCATGTAATAAGGATACATGCTCTACTATGTTCATAGCAGCCCCATTTATAGTTGCCAGATGCTGGAAAGAACCCAGGTATCCCTCTACAAAAGAGTGGATGCAAAAAATGTGGTATATATACACAATGGAGTACTATTCAGCCATTAGAAAGAATGAATTCATGAAATTCTTAGGCAAATGGATGGAGATAGAGAACATCATACTAAGTGAGGTAACCCAGACTCAAAAGGTGAATCATGGTATGCACTCACTAATAAGTGGATATTAACCTAGAAAACTGGAATACCCAAAACATAATCCACACATCAAATGAGGTACAAGAAGAAAGGAGTGGCCCCTGGTTCTAGAAAGACTCAGTGAAGCAGTATTCGGCAAAACCAGAACGGGGAAGTGGGAAGGGGTGGGTGGGAGGACAGGGGAAGAGAAGGGGGCTTATGGGACTTTCGGGGAGTGGAGGGCTAGAAAAGGGGAAATCATTTGAAATGTAAATAAATTATATCGAATAAAAAAAACAAAAAATAAAACAAACAAACAAAAAAAAACATATGATCTCCTGATTTTTTTAATCTTAGCCATTGTGACTGGTGTAAGGTGAAATCTCAGGGTTGTTTTGATTTGCATTTCCCTAATGACTAATGAGGTTGAGCATTTTTAAGATGCTTCTCCACCATCTGAAGTTCTTCAGGTGAAAATTATTTGTTTAACTCTGTACCCCTTTTTTAATAGGGTTATTTGGTTTTCTGTGGTCTAACTTCTTGAGTTCTTTGTATATATTGGATATTAGCCCTCTATCTGATGTAGGGGTGATGAAGATCTTTTCCCAATTTTTTGGTTGCCAATTTGCCCTTTTGATCGTGTCCTTTGCCTTACAGAAACTTTGAAATTTTATGAATTCCCCCCATTTGTCAATTCTTGATCTTACAGCATAAGCTATTGGTTATCTGTTCAGAAACTTACCCTCTGTACTGATGTCCTCAAGGTCTTCCCCAGTTTCTTTTCTATTAGCTTCCGAGTGTCTGGCTTTATGTGGAGGTCCTTGATCCATTTGGAGTTGAGCTTAGTTAGTACAAGGATACAAGGATGGATCAATTCGCATTCTTCTGTATGCTGACCTCCAGTTAAACCAGCACCATTTATTGAAAAGGATATCTTTTTTCCATTGGATGTTTTCAGCCTCTTTGTCAAGGTGTGTGGGTTCATTTCTGGATCTTCAGTCCTGTTCCATTGATCTGCCTGCCTGTCACTGTACCAATTCCATGCAGTTGTTAACACTATTGCTCTGTAGTATTGCTTGAGGTCAGGGATACTAAAATTTGAGAGACAGCAGGTGTTGGCGAGGATGTGGAGAAAGAGGAACACTCCTTCACTTCTGGTGGGGTTGCAAATTGGTACAACCACTCTGGAAATCAGTCTGGCAGTTCCTCAGAAAACTGGGCACGTCACTTCCAGAAGATCCTGTTATACCACTCCTGGGCATATACCCAGAAGATTCCCCAGCATGTAATAAGGATACATGCTCCACTATGTTCATAGCTGCCCTACTAATAATAGCCAGAAGCTGGAAAGAACCCAGGGATCCCTCAACAATAGAATGGATGCAAAAAAGTGGTATATCTACACAATGGAGTACTATTCAGCTATTAGAAACAATGAATTCATGATATTCTTAGGCAAATGGATGGAGCTGGAGAACATCATCCTAAGTGATGTAACCCAGTCTCAAAAGATCAATCATCGTATGCACTCACTAATAAGTGAATATTAACCTAGAAAACTAGAATACCCAAAACATAATCCACACATCAAATGAGGTACAAGAAGAACAGAGGAGTGGCTTCTTTTTCTAGAAAGACTAAGTGTAGCAGTATAAGGCAAAACCAGAACAGGGAAGTGGGAAGGGGTGGGTGGGAAAACAGGGGGAGGGAAGGGGGCTTATGTGACTTTCGGGGAGTGGGGGGGCCAGAAAAGGGGAAATCATTTGAAATGTAAATAAAAATATATTGAATATAAAAAGAGTATCTTCCCCCCAAAAAAAACATATGATCATTTCATTAGATGCTGAAAAAGCATTTGACAAAATTCAGCATCCTTTCATGTTAAAAGTCTTGGAAAGAACAGGAATTCAAGGCCCATACCTAAACATAATAAAAACAATATACAGCAAACTGGTAGCCAACATCAAACTAAATGGAGAGAAACTTGAATCAATCCCACTGATATCAGGGACTAGACAAGGATGTCTTCTTTCTCCATATCTTTTCAATACAGTACTTGAAGTTCTAGCTTCAAATTCAAAGGGATACAAATTGGAAAGGAAAAAGTCAAATGATCACTATTTGCAAATGACATGATAGTATACCTAAGTGACCCAAAAAACTCCACCAGACAACTATAGCTAATAATCAACTTCAGCAAAGTGGCTGGTTATAAAATCAACTCAAGCAAATCAGTTGCCTTCCTATACTGAAAGGATAAGCAGGCTGAAAAGGAAGTTAGGGAAACGACACCTTTCACAATAGCCACTAACAATATAAAGTATCTTGGTGTGACTCTAACCAAACATGTGAAAGATCTGTATGGCAAGAACTTCAGGTCTCTGAAGAAGGAAATGGAAGAAGACCTCAGAAAATGGAAAAATCTTCCATGCTCGTGGATTGTCAGGATTAATATAGTTAAAATGGCCATTTTAACTTGCCAAAAGCAATCTACAGATTCAATGCAATCCCCCTCAAAATACCAACTCAGTTTTTCACATAGTTAGAAAAAGCAATTCTCAATAAACAGTTGGCGGCGGTGGCGGCGGCGGCGGCGGCAGTGCAGCAGTGGCTAGTCCAGTGAAGGGCCATCAGCAGTGGAACCAAGGAGACACAGGGTCCAGTTAGGCCCTGCACCCACAACCACTGACCTTCGCTGACCAGCCGGGCTGCAAGCTGCTGCGGTTTTGCGGCGCCTTTTGCTGCACAGGAGCCACTTCAGAACTCGGCCTCCTGCCAGTCAGGAGAGGCTCACCTCCATCTTGGTTTCCGACTCTAGAGAGATCGGACAGACTGAGATCCAGATCAGCCTGGGCAGCAGCACCACATCTCCAGGTCCTGCAAGAAGCTAGAGGGGCTTCCGGGCGGCCAGCTGGGAGAAGTTGGTGTGCTCCGGTGAATCCAGCGGGCCCCAGCGGGAGCCTTCGGGTGCCTGCTTCGGGATCTGAACAGCCTGGGCAGCAGCAACCTGTCTACAGGCAGTGCAGGAGGTAAGCTGTGCACCAGAGGCCACCTGGGAAGGGGCAGCTTGCACTGGTGAGTCCAGCACTGACAAGACAAACTAACACCAGTGAGAACTAGATGGCAAAAGGCAGACACAGGAACATCACAAACAGAAATCAAGGCAATATGGCAACATCTGAACCCAATTCTCCTCTACCAACATGTCCTGGATACCCCATCACACCAGTAAAACAAGATTTGGATTTAAAATCACTGGTCATGATGCTGGTACAGGAACACATGAAGGACATACTTAATGAAATTCAGGAGAAAATGGATCAAAAGTTAGAAGCCCTTGCAAGGGAAACACAAAAATCATTGAAAGAAATCCAGGAGAATACAAAAGCCAACAATGAGGAAACGCAAAAAACACTTAAAGAAATACAGGAGAACTTTGGTCAACAGGCTGAGGTCATGAAAGAGGAAACACAAAAATCTCTTAAAGAATTACAGGAAAGCACAAAGAAGCAAGTGAAGGAGCTAAGCAAAACCATCCAGGATCTAAAATCAGAAGTAGAAACAACTAAGAAAACTCAAAGGGAGACAACTTTGGAGATAGAAAGCCTTGGGAAGAAATCAGGGGACAGAGATGCAAATATCAACAACAGAATACAAGAGATAGAAGAAAGAATCTCAGATGCTGAAGATTCCAAAGAAACCATGGACTCAACAGTTAAAGAAAATGCAAAAAGCAAAAAGCTTGTAACCCAAAATATCCAGGAAATCCAGGACACAATGAGAAGACCAAACCTAAGGATTATAGGCATAGATGAGAGTGAAGATTTACAACTTAAAGGGCCAGCAAATATCTTCAATAAAATTATGGAAGAAAACTTCCCTAACCTAAAGAGAGAGATGCCCATGAATATACAAGAAGCCTACAGAACTCCAAACAGACTGGACCAGAACAGAAATACTTCCTGTCACATAATAATCAAAACACCAAATGTTCTAAACAAAGAAAGAATATTAAAGGCAGTAAGAGAAAAAGGCCAAGTAACAAATAAAGGAAGACGTATCAGAATCACAGCAGACTTTTCACCTGAGACTATGAAGGCTAGAAGATCCTGGGCTGATCTCATGCAGACTCTAAGAGAACACAAATGCCAACCAAAACTACTATATCCAGCAAAACTCTCAATCACCGTAGATGGAGAAACTAAGATATTCCATGACAAAACCAAGTTTACCCAATATCTATCCACAAACACAGCCCTACAAAGGATAATAGGAGGAAAACACCAATACAAGGAAGAAAACTTCACCCGGGAAAAAGCAAGATACTAACCTTTCATCAAACCCAAAAGAAGTTAACAATCAAATTAAAAAAAATAACGTCAAAAATGACAGGAAGTAACAATCACAATTCCTTAATATCTCTTAACATCAATGGACTCAATGCCCCAATAAAAAGAAACAGACTAACTGACTGGATACATAAATAGGACCCTACATTTTGCTGCTTATAGGAAACACACCTCAGGGTCAAAGACAATCACTACCTTAGAGTAAAAGGCTGGAAGACAATTTTATAAGCAAATGGTCTCAGGAAACAAGCTGGAGTAGCCATTTTAATATCAGATAAAATTGACTTTCAACCCAATGTCATCAAAAGAGACTCTGAGGGACACTTCTTGCTGGTCAAAGGAAAAATACACCAAGAAGAACTCTCAGTCCTGAACATCTATGCTCCAAATGCAAGGGCACCCTCTTTCAGAAAAGAAACTTTATTGAAACTCAAAGCACACATTGCACCTAACACAATAATTGTGGGTGACTTCAACAGTGCACTTTCCTCAATGGACCGATCAGGAAAACAGAAACTAACAGGGACACAATGAAACAAATTGAAGCTTTGGACCAATTAGATTTAACAGATATATATAGAACATTCTATCCTAAAACAAAAGAATATACCTTTTTCTCAGCACCCCATGGTACCTTCTCCAAAATCGACCATATAATTGGTCACAAGACAGACCTCAACAAATATAAGAAGATCGAACTAATCCCATGCCTCCTATCAGATCACTATGGAGTAAAAGTGGTCTTCAATAGCAACAAAAACAACAGAAAACCCACATACACGTGGAACCTGAACAATATTCTACTCAATGATACCTGGGTCAAGGAAGAAATAAAGAAAGAAATTAAAGACTTTTTAGAACACAATGAAAATGAAAACACAACATACCCAAATCTATGGGACACAATGAAAGCAGTGCTAAGAGGAAAACTCATGGCCCTGAGTGCCTCCAAAAAGAAAATGGAGAGAGCACACATTACCAACTTAATGACACACATGAAAGCCCTGGAACAAAAAGAAGCTATTTCACCCAGGAGGAGTAGAAGGCAGTAAATCATCAAACTCAGGGCCGAAATCAATCAAGTAGAAACAAAGAGAACCATACAAAAAATCAGCAAAACCAGGAGCTGGTTCTTTGAGAAAATCAACAAGATAGATAAACCCTTAGCCAGACTGACCAAAGGCCACAGAGAAAGTATCCAAATTAACAAACTAAGAAATGAAAAGGGAGATATAACAATGGAAACTGAGGAAATCCAAAAAATCATCAGATCCTACTACAAGAGCCTGTACTCATCACAACTGGAGAATCTGGAGGAAATGGACAATTTCCTTGACAGATACCAAATACCAAAATTAAATCAGGGCCAACTAGACCATCTAAACAGTACCATAATGCCTAAAGAAATAGAAGGAGTCATAGAAAGTCTTCCAACCAAAAAAAGCACAGGACCAGATGGTTTCAGTGCAGAATTCTATCAGACCTTCAAAGAAGAGTTAACACCAATACTCTTCAAACTATTCCACAAAATAGAAACAGAAGGAACACTACCCAATTTCTTCTACGAAGCCACAATTACGCTGATACCAAGGCCACACAAAGATCCAACAAAGAAAGAGAACTTCAGACCAATTTCCCTTATGAACATCGATGCAAAAATACTCAATAAAATTCTTGCCAACCGAATCCAAGAACACATCAAAATGATCATCCATCATGATCCAGTAGGCTTTATCCCGGGAATGCAGGATTGGTTCAATATATGGAAATCCATCAATGCAATCCACTACATAAACAAACTCAAAGAACAAAACCACACGGTCATTTCATTGGATGCTGAAAAAGCATTTGACAAAATTCAGCATCCTTTCATGCTTAAAGTCTTGGAGAGAACAGGAATTCAAGGCCCATACCTAAACATAGTAAAAGCAATATACAGCAAACCGGTAGCCAGCATCAAACTAAATGGAGAGAAACTTGAAGCAATCCCACTGAAATCAGGGACCAGACAAGGCTGCCCCCTTTCTCCTTATCTTTTCAATATTGTACTTGAAGTACTAGCTCGGGCAATTCGACAACATAAGGAGGTCAAAGGGATACAAATTGGAAAGGAAGAAGTCAAACTATCATTATTTGCAGACGACATGATAGTATACCTAAGTGACCCAAAAAACTCCACTAGAGAGCTCCTACAGCTGATAAACAACTTCAGCAAAGTGGCAGGTTATAAAATCAACTCAAGCAAGTCAGTGGCCTTCCTATACTCAAAGGATAAGCAGGCTGAGAAAGCAATTAGGGAAATGACCCCCTTCACAATAGCCACAAACAGTATAAAGTATCTTGGAGTGACTCTTACCAAACATGTGAAAGATCTTTATGACAAGAACTTCAAGACTCTGAAGAAGGAAATGGAAGAAGACCTCAAAAAATGGGGAACCTCCCATTCTCATGGATTGGTATAATCAATATAGTTAAAATGGCCATTTTGCCAAAAGCAATATACAGATTCAATGCAATACCCATCAAAATCCCAACTCAATTCTTCACAGAGTTAGAAAGAGCAATTCTCAAATTCATCTGGAACAACAAAAAACCCAGGATAGCTAAAACTATTCTCAGCAACAAAAAAATCTGGGTGAATCAGTATCCCTGACCTCAAGCAATACTACAGAGCAATAGTGTTAAAAACTGCATGGTATTGGTACAATGACAGGCAGGAGGATCAATGGAACAGGATTGAAGATCCAGAAATGAACCCACACAACTATGGCCACTTGATCCTCGACAAAGAGGCTGAAAACATCCAATGGAAACAAGATAGCCTTTTCAACAAATGGTGCTGGTTCAACTGGAGGTCAGCATGCAGAAGAATGCGAATTGATCCATCCTTGTCTCCTTGTACTAAGCTCAAATCCAAATGGTTCAAGGACCTCGACATAAAGCCAGACACTCTGAAGCTAATAGAAAAGAAACTGGGGAAGACCCTTGAGGACATCGGTACAGGGAGAAAGTTTCTGAACAGAACACCAATAGCATATGCTCTAAGAGCAAGAATTGACAAATGGGACCTCATAAAATTACAAAGTTTCTGTAAGGCAAAGGACACCATCAAGAGGACAAATCGGCAACCAACAAATTGGGAAAAGATCTTCACCAATCCTACATCAGATAGAGGGCTTATATCCAATATATATATAGAACTCAAGAAGTTAGACTCCAGAAAACCAAACAACCCTATTAAAAAATGGGGTACAGAGTTAAACAAAGAATTCTCACCTGAAGAACTTCGGATGGCGGAGAAGCATCTTAAAAAATGCTCAACTTCATTAGTCATTAGGGAAATGCAAATCAAAACAACCCTGAGATTTCATCTTACACCAGTCAGAATGGCTAAGATTAAAAACTCAGGAGACAGCAGGTGTTGGAGAGGGTGTGGAGAAAGAGGAACTCTCCTCCACTGCTGGTGGGGTTGCAAATTGGTACATCCACTCTGGAAATCAGTCTGGCGGTTCCTCAGAAATCTGGGCACCTCACTTCCAGAAGATCCTGCTATACCACTCCTGGGCATATACCCAGAGGATTCCCCACAATGTAATAATGATACATGCTCTACTATGTTCATAGTAGCCCTATTTATAATTGCCAGAAGCTGGAAAGAACCCAGGTATCCCTCAACAGAAGAGTGGATGCAAAAAATGTGGTATATCTACAAAATGGAGTACTATTCAGCCATTAGAAACAATGTATTTATGAAATTCTTAGGCAAATGGATGGAGCTAGAGAACATCATACTAAGTAAGGTAACCCAGACTCAGAAGGTGAATCATGGTATGCACTCACTAATAAGTGGATATTAACCTAGAAAACTGGAATACCCAAAACATAATCCACACATCAAATGAGGTACAAGAAGAAAGGAGGAGTGGCCCCTGGTTCTGGAAAGACTCAGTGAAGCAGTATTTGGCAAAACCAGAACGGGGAAGTGGGAAGGGGTGGGTGGGAAGACAGGGGAAGAGAAGGGGGCTTACGGGAATTTCGGGGAGTGGGGGGCTAGAAAAGGGGAAATCATTTGAAATGTAAATAAATTATATCGAATAAAAAAAAAGAAAAAAATTTTGCATTAACAGTTCAGCTACAAAAAAAAAAAAAAAAAAAAAAAACAAAGAAAGAAAAAAAAAAACAAAGAAAAAGCAATTCTCAAATTCATCAGGAATAACAAAAAACCCAGGATAGCTAAAACTATTATTTACAGTAATAGAACTTCAGGGGGAATCAGTATCCCAGACCTCAAGCAAAACTACAGAGCAATACTAGTTACAACTGCATGGTATTGGCACAGTGAAAGGCAAGTGGACCAATGGAATAGAATTGAAGACCAAGAAATGAATCCACACACTTGATCTTCGACAAAGGAGCAGAAAACATCCAGTGGAAAAAAGATAGCCTTTTCAACAAATGGTGCTGGTTCAACTGGAGGTCAGTATGCAGAAGATTGCGAATTGATCTATTCTTATCTCCATGTACTAAGCTCAACTCCAAATGGATCAAGGACCTCCACATAAAACCTGACATACTGAAACTAATAGAAAAGAAACTGGGGAAGACCCTTGAGGACATGGGCACAGGGGGAAAGTTCCTGAACAGAACACCAGTAGCTTATGCTCTAAGATCAAGGATTAACAAATGGGACCTCATAGAATTACAAAGTTTCTGTAAGGCAAAGAACACTGTCAAAAGGACAATAGGCAACCAACAAATTGGGAAATGATTTTCACCAACCCTACATTAGAGAGCTAATATCCAATATATACAAAGAACTCAAGAAGTTAGTCCCTGGGGAACCAAATATCCCTTAAGAAATGCTGAACTTCATTAGTCATTAGGGAAATGCAAATCAAAACAACCCTGAGATTTCACCCCACACCAGTCAGAATGGCTAAATTTAAAAACACAGGAGACAGCAGGTGTTGGGGAGGATGTGGAGAAAGAGGAACACTCCTCCACTGCTGGTGGGGTGGTAAGATGGTACAACGACTTTGGAAATCAGTCTGGCGGTTCCTCAGAAAACTGGACATTACACTTACTGAGGACCCTGCTATGCCTCTACCAGGCATATACCCAAAGGATTCCCTGGCATGTAATAAGGACACATGCTCCATTATGTTCATAGCAGCCTTATTTATAATAGCCAGAAGCTGGAAAGAACACAGATGTCCCTCAATGGAGGAATGGATACAGAATATGTGGTATATTTCCACAATGGAATACTACTCAGCAATTAAAAACAATGAATTCATGAATTTTTTAGGCAAATGGTTGGATCTGGAAAATATCATCCTAAGTGAGGCAACCCAATTACAAAAGAATACATATGGAATGCAATCTCTGATAAGTCGATATTAATTTGCCCAGAAGCTCTGAATACCCAAGGCACAATTTAGCATAACAAATGACTCCCATGAAGAGGTAAGGAGAGGGTCCTAATCCTGGAAAGGCCTGAACTAGTATTGGAGGGGAGTATCAGGACAGAGAAAAAGAGAGAGGTGATTGGTGAATGGGTGGAGAGAAGGTTTATGGGACATATGGGGAGGGGGAACTGGGAAAGGGGAAATCATTTGGAATGTAAAAAAAGAATATAGAAAATAAAAATATATAATAAAAAATAGGGAAACTGCCTGGTTCTGGAAACCTAGCTAACTACTCAGTAGTAGTAAAGTCATGGATATGGTAGGAGAACCTACAACCACTACTTTACCAAACCAGCCAAATCCTTAACAGTATTCTAGACATTTCCCTTTATACTCACAGATAAGTGTAGTTTTTACTCATCAGCAGGGAAACTTCTCATTGCAACAGATGGATACCACTACAATCACACTAATTACAGAGTTGTATAACCACATCCTGCTGGATATATCTACAAAACACTCCTACTCTTAAGGCTCAGATAACTTTTCAGAAGCAGAGCTGGTAAAAGCTAGAACACCAGGAAGTTTGCTTTGAGAATTTGTCTTCTAGTAATGTCAGAAGCTACACCTATAAACCTGTACCAACATGACTGTTTAAACATGAGTTGAAGAGGAACAGAGGAAACCCGATAGGTCTAAATCCCCCACAAAGAACTACAGACATCTACGGAGTAGGCTATCACATGGGAAGGAGTAAATGTAATTATATTATAATATCAAAGATAAAAAGAACTAATAATGAAAGTCCTGAATAGCCTTAAGAAAATGCAATTGCAAAAGGGATGCTTGGACTGTCCTTGCTCTCTTGCCACTTATCCTCTTGTTCTCTTACTCTTGACTCTCTGTCTTGCCTTTCTGGGCTCTTCTCTCTCTCCATTGCCTTTCCCCCTTCTCTCCACATTATCATGGCCCGCTTCTACTTCTCTACCCTCTCTTTCTCTCTGCCTTTCTCTGCCTCTAATACTCTCTTAACTCCCCTTCCCATGCCATAAATAAACTCTAGTCTATATAGAAGAAGAGGAGGAGGAGGAGGAGAAAATGCAATTGACACAACTCCAAAAGACTCTTGCTTTACCACAGGCCATGATAGTACTAGGAAACCCAGGTAAGGCACCTCCCACCCTACCACCTCTACCTGATGCTAATGCTTCTTAAAGCCTGTCCAACAATCCGCAACAACACCTAGTCACCTAGATCTATATCCTTGCCCACAACTCTGGCAGGTGATTTCTGCTTTCCCAAAGGACATATTCATACTAGGAAATATAGCAAAGATACTGTCCATTTTCACTGACACTCATTACAGCCCCCAAACAGTCCCTAATATCACCTCTCCCCTGGGCTCCATATCCCCATTGACCAAGAACTCTAGCAGAAGATTTCTATTTATCTGAGACCACTGCACAGTAATATGAGTTCCAGATAAATAGAGGCCAGCATAAGAATAAAACGAATAACAGGACAATATGACACAACCGAAGCCCAACTCTACTACAACAGCAAGTCCTGAACATTAAAACACAATTGAAGAAAGAAAAAAAAAACAACATTAAATCCAATCTTATGAAGATGATAGAGGCCCTAAAAGAAGAGAGTAAATTCCTTAAAGAAAACCAGGAAAATACATACAGATGAAAGAAATGAATAAAATTCTTCAAGGCCTTAAAGTGGTAATAGAAGTAATACAGAAAACACAAACTGTTTCCTGGAGATGGAAAATCTGGGTAAGTGAACAGGAACTACAGACTTAAGCATCACCAACAGAATAAAAGAGGTGGAAAAGAGAATTTCAGGTATAGAAGATAAATTAGAAAAAAAATGATACATTGTTCAAAGAAAATGTTAAATCTAAATCTATCACAAAACATCCCAGAAATCTGGGACACTTTGAAAAGACTATTATGAATAGAACGAGAAGATTCCCAGATCAAAGGCCCAGAAAATATTGTCAACAAAATGACAGAAAAATTTCTGAACCCAAAGAAAGAGATGCATATAAATGTAGAAGAACCTTATAAAACACCAAATATATTGGCACAGAAATGAAAATCCTCCTGCAAAATAATGATCAAAATGTGAATTATACAGAATAAAAGAAAGAATATTAAAATTAGAAAGAGAAAAATGCCAAGTAACAAATAAAGGCAGATATATTAAACTTATGTTCAGCTTCATAACAGAGTCTCTAAAAGCCAGAAGGACTTAGACAGATGTTTTCAGATGCTAAGAGAACGAAGATGCCAGCTAAATGTTCAATCCCTACAGCTGGAGAAAACAAGGTATTCCATGACAGAACGAAATTTATACAATATCTTTCCACAAATATAGCCCTACAAAAAGTACTAGAAGGAAAACTAAGCCAAGGAAGTATATATATATATATACCTTCTCAGCATCTCACAGAACATTCTCAAAATTTGTTCACAGACTTGGTCACAAATCAAGGCTCAAAATAAGAAATTTGTAGTAATCTCATCTTTGTTATTGGGTGATAATAGATTAAAGCTAGATTTCAACAACAGAAAGTCTACAAACTCATGGAATTGAACAACACTCTACTGAATGACCATGGGCCATAGAAGAAATAAATCAAAGCCTTCCAAGAATTCAATGAAAATAAATGCGCAACATATCCAATCACACAGTGTAAGTGGTGCTTAGAGGAAAGTTCTTAACACTAAGCGCTTTCATAAAGAAATTAGAAAGATCTCATGCTAGCAACTTGACAGCACACTGGAAATCTATAGAACATAAAGAAGCAAACATATCCAAGAGGACTAAACTGCAGGAAATAATCAAACCCAGAGCTGAAAAGAATAAAACAGAAGCAAAGAGAACAATAAAATGCATCAAGGAAACAAAGAGTTCTTCCTTTGAGAAAATCAACAATGTAGACAAACCTTTATCCAAACTAACTAAATTCTGAGAGAGAATATCCAAATTAACAAAATCAGAAATAAAAAGGAGGGTTTAACAATAAACACTGGGAAAATCCAAAGAATAATTAGGTCATATTTCAAAAACCTGTACTCCATAAAATTGGAAAATCAAAAAGAAATGGACAATTTTCTCTATAGATAATACTTTTTAAAATTAAGTCAAGATCAGAATAACAATTTTACTTAATTTATTTATTTACATGCCAAATGCTGCCCCTCCCAGTCCCCTTCATAGAGTTCTTCCCTCATTTCCCATCCCCATCCCAATTCCCTTTGCCTCTAAGAAGGCAACTTCCCCCACCCTGGAGCATCAGGTTTCTTCAGGATTAGAAGCATTTTCTCCCACTGCGGCCACACATGACAACCCTATACTCCATATGTGTTGGAGGCTTCAGATCAGTCTGTGTATGCCCATTGGTTGGTAGTCTATGGGTATTCCCAAGGGTCCACATTAGTTGTCACAGATGGTTTTTCTGTGGGAATGCCATCACCTGGAGGGCCTTCAATCCTTCACTTATCTTTTCCATAGAGGGTCTCTGTCTTCCATCCAATATTTGTCTGTGAGTATCTGCATCTGTCTCAGTCATCTACCAAGCAGAGCTTCTCAGATGGCAGCTATGCTTCGCATGTAAGCACAACATAGGATCATCAATAGTGTGAGGGATTAGTGCCAGCCTTTGGATGGGTCTCACACTGAGCCAGTCACTGCTTGGCCATTCCTTCAGTCTCTGCTTCATCTTTGTCATTGCATTTATTTTATGCAGGACCAATTTTTGGTTAAAATTTTTGTAGATGGGTTGGGGTCCCCATCCCTCTGCTGGAGGTCCTGTCTGGCTACTGGAGAGGGTCTCTTCATGTTCCATATTCTGACTGTTGTGCATTTTAATTAAAGTCACTGGTATTGACTCCTGCAAGATTCCCTCATCCTGGGTCTCTGGGACTTACCAGAGAATCCCCCCTCACTTCACCCTCAGCAACAGCATATTTCCATTAATTTTCCTGGCACTCTTGTACTCCATTCTGTCTCTTACCATGCCTGATCCTGTCCCGTTATTCTCCTCTCCCATCCAGGCCTCTCCTTTTCCCAGCCACCCATGACTATTTTGTTGCCCCTCCTAAGTGGGATTCAAGCACCTTCCCCTGGTTCTTCCTTCTGTGGAGTATAACATGGGTATTCTGAACTTTTTGGATAATATCTACTTATCAGTGAGTACATAGCATGCATGTTCTTTTGGGTCTGAGTTAACTTACTTGGAAGGATATTTTCTAGTTCCATCTATTTGCCTGTGAAATTCATGATGTTCATATTTTGAATATCTGAATAGTATTCCATTGTGCAAATGTACCACATTTTCTATATCCAGTCTTCTGTTGAGGGACATCGTGGTTGCTGACACTTTCTTGTTATTATGAATAAATATACTATGAACGTAGTCCTTGGGGTATGTTGGAACATCATTTGGGTATATGTCTAAGAACTGTATAGCTTGGTCTTTATGTAGAACTATTTATAATTTTCTGAGACACTACCAGATTAAGTTCCAGAGTGGTTTTACAAGTTTGCAATCCCACCAGCAATTGGGGAGTGCTCCTCTTTCTGTACATCTTTACCAGCATATACTGTCACTTGAGATTTTGATCTTAGCCATTCTGATTGGTGTAAGGTGGAATCTCAGGGTCTTTTTGATTTGCATTTCCCTAATGACCAATGATGCTGAACATTTCTTTAAGTGATTCTTGGCCCTTTGAGATTCCTCTGTTGAGAATTCTTTGTTTATTTCTGTTTAGTTCTATACTCTATTTTTTTGTTTGGGCTTTTTTGGTTGGTTGGTTGGTTGTTTTTTGCTGTTGTTGTTGTTGTTTTGGTTTTTGGAGTCCAACTTCTTGAGTTCTTTATTTTGTATATTAGTATTCTATTAGATGAGGGTTAGTGAAGATCTTTACATCATAGTGAGAATAATTAGGTCATACTACAAAAACCTGTATTCCACAAAATTGGAAAACCTAAAAAAATGGACAGAATTTTGAGACCCATTAAAACAAGTTTAACGAGAATAAAAACAATTTATCTGTAGACAGATACCACCTACCAAATTTAAGTCAAGATCAGATAAACAATTTACATAGACCTATAACCTCTAAGGAAATAGAAGCAATCATTAAAAGTCCCCCAATCAAAGAAAGTCCAGAGCCAAATAGTTTTAGGACGGAATTATACTACATTTTCAAAGAAGAGCCAATACAAATACTCCTCAAACTATTCCACAAAATAGAAACAGAAGGAGCATTGTCAATCTCATTCAATGAGGTCCTAGATACCCTGATACCTGAACGAAAATAAGACGCAACAAGGTAAATGAATTTCAGACTCATTTCAGTTATGAACATTGTTGCAAAAATAATCACTGAAATACTATCCAATGGAATCCAAGAACACATCAAAGACATCATCTACCTTAATCAAGTATAATTTATCCAGGAAATGCAAGATGGTTGAAAAGAAGTCTTTCAATATATCATCTGCCATATAAACAAACTGAAAGAAAAAAACATGATCATATTATTAGATGATGGAAACATGTATATCCAGCATACCTTTGTGATAAAAGTCTTGGAGAGATCAGGGATACTAGTAACATAACTAAATATAATAAAGGCAATATACAGCAATCTGATAACCTAACATCAAATTAAATGGACAGAAATTCGAAGAAATTCCACCAAAATCATGAATAAGACAAGCCTGCCATTTATCTCCATATCTATTCAATATGGTAGTTGAAGTTCTAGCTAACAACAGTAAGACAACCAAAGGAGATCAAAGGTACACAAATTGGAAAGAAGCCAAAATATCATTGTTTGCAGGTGATATGATTATATACATAAGCAACCATAAAAACTCTACCAGGGAACTCCTATAACTGATAAACACCTTTGGCAATGTGGACAGATATAAAATAAACTAAAAGAAAGAATCACTAGCCATCCTATATATAAATTATAAATGTATCAAGATAGAAATTATAGAAAAATACCCTTTATAATAGCCACAAATATATATCTTGATATAACTCTAACTAAGCAAGGGAAATATCTGTATGACAAGAACTTCAACTCTCTGAAGGAAGAAATTGAAGAATATATCAGAAGATACAAATATCTCCCATTCTCATGGATCTGTAAGATTAGAAGAGTAAAAGTAGCCATTTTATCAAAAGCAATCTATATATTCAACATAATTTCATCAAAACTTCAACACAATTTTTTACAGACCTTGAACCAATAATAGGCAACTTGATATGTAAAAGCAAACAAACAAACAAAGATAGATAGATAAAACAACCCTGTGTAGAGAGAATGTTTTATAACCATCACCTGTCAATAAAAAGGCAATGGCCAATGAGCTCAGGTAGGAAATAGGACTTGGGACACTGGCAGAAAGAGATGATTTGGGGAAATATGAAGAGATAAAAGAGAGATACAGGGAGAGCCTGGAGAGCCACAGGAGAGACAGACCAAGGGATTGACTAAGAATATGGACATAAACCTACAGGAAGATCTTGAAGAGACTTGAAAGAAGGAGGGGCCTGGGACTGAAGAGAGGAAATAACTACATGGTAGACTCAGAAAAAAATTGAATGTGTTAAATAAATTACAAGATAGTCAGGAAATGATACAAAACTTATGACTTAGGCATTTAATAATAAATAATTAATCTCAAAGAGTAATTCCAGGAAGTTGGCAGGAGGAGTGGATGCAGGGGACAAAGGACAGGCAAAGCACTGGGAGGAGAGAAGGGAAGAAAAAAAGCATGGTTAGGATGGAAAAAGAAAGCAAAAGTAACTCAGTTTTGGGAAAAAATGTTAGGAGAAAGGAAATAATAAGTGTATCACATTCTATCCCTCAGTTTCTTATCCTTGGCAAGACTCAGTACTGCACAGTCAATAGTCTAGATGAGCAGAATAAAGGAAAAGGAAGTTTGAGCCCATGTAGGACAGAAAGAGAACTATATTCTAGGGATATGAATATATAATATTTAAAAATGGAAAGCCAAAAGAAGGAAAAAGGTGATGATGGGAAATATTCAAAGGTGCAAATCAAAAATTATACAATTTTTCTGTAATAATTTGCACAGAACTTAATCTGTGAGACTATGTATCTACATACAAAACTGTAAAGAAAAATTTTAAAGTTCAGATTATATTTTACAATTTGATGTTGATTACTTCAGAAATTCCAACATGGCATTCCTTTTGTCTCATGCCTTTTATCTTTTTTCCCTGAGGTACAAATATAAATGACTTACAGAATATGCTTTACTAAAACAATGATCTTTATTACATAACTGGCCTGTATATTTTCAGGGCTGATAGTTTGCCCTGCATTTATATTATAATTTGTTAAAAGGGGATCTAAATGAATGTTTGAGAATTACTGTCATATTAATTAATCCTTATGTTGTGATTTGTGATTCTTTAATATATAGAGTTTGAAAATGGAAATTATTAGCTATGAAATAAATATAAATTTTAATTTTTAGCTTCTAAAATGAAATTCCTTTGTCAGGACTGTGGTAAATGCTTTCTGACAGGAGCATTTTTCTAGACCAGTTGGAACACTGTACTTTGGAGCTCCTAAGTAATTACCAACTTTTCTTTTATTACATGTTTGTTTTTATAGCTAATATTTCATTTTATTAATAGTACATTATGTATACAACTTACATTTCTATATATTTTTCCTTAAATATGAATGCCTTGAATAAAAAAAATTTGTTTTATTTTTCATTAAAGTATTTGTAGGTCAAACAATGCCTAGTACATATTAAGCATATAATTCTTACTAAGTAAATTAACTTCTTCTTTTTTAATATTTATTGATATTTTTGTTTATTTACATATCAACTGTTATTCCTCTTTCACGTTTACCCTCCACAAACCTCCTCTCATTCCCCTTCCCCCTTGCTTCTATGAAGCTGCTCCCCCACCCACGCCCCCACCTACCCACTCCTGCTTCCCTTTCCTGGCAGTCCCCTCTGCTGGGGCATCAAGCCTTCACAGGACCAAGGGCCTCCCCTCCCACTGATGCCAGATAAGGCCATTCTCTGCTACATATGTACCCGAGGCCATGGATGCCTCTATGTTTATTCTTTGGTATAAATTAACTTTTTCATCTATCATGAACTTTCTTTATAGATACTAAGGAGATAGTCAAGGCACCATAGTACATTAGTATTAGATTTATCTATATTATAAAAATAAATGTTTACATATATGTGATATGCATGTTATATATATTGCAGATGTTATAAAGTTCCATGAATTGTATTGAACTTTGTGTTTGTGTGTGTGTGTGTATGTGTGTGTGTGTCTGTGCATGTGTGAGCGTGAGTGCTCATGCGCTCTGATGCATGTACTTATGTGTACCACATAAACAACTGATAGTATCAGAAGTCTGAAGCAGTCTAAAATTCCTAGAACAGTAGTTACAGATGGTTGTGAGCCACCAGGTGGGTGCTAGGAAATGAACCAGGTCCTCTGGAAGAGCATACAGTGTTCTTAAGCACTGAGACATTGCTACAACCCCTGTAATTGGTTTTTAATATAAATTCCTGATAACTGAGAATAAACAAATTAGTAAGTTTGTCCTACATTGATGTAATCACATCTGTAAGAAATATTGCCTTTCATACTCATTTTACAATAGCAGTGTTTCATTATAAAACTCATAAACAATATTATCTAAATAAGAGAGTGTGGCTTTAAATATTTTTTGTTTACAATTCATGTTAGCTCTGTATAGATACAGGAAGAGGCACGTAGATTGAGAACTGTTATAAAATGAATTTCTTCTTTCTTACATACAATTTACTACCTTTTCATTATATCCCCAGTATTTTTATCACACATATGCTATGCTCTAAGCATTTTGGTGAGAGGTATTTCATGAATAAAATGTGCCAGTGTCAGTATAATTTGTAAGGAGGAGACCTCAGGCATACTTGAAATACAGAACATTTCTGGCACTTCACAGTTATAATAATTCATACTCCAGGGGGTCCTCTTTCATTTTGTATATTGGCAAGCTTGAAAACCAACACAGACAAGATGGGTATATTTTCTATGACCATGAGCCACATTTCTCAAAAAAAAATGTGATAAGGCTTCTTTTTACATATATGTGACATTTTCAAAAGATCAGATCAATGAATGTCTCCTCAAACACAAACTCTTTGCCCTTTGGTGATGTCATAACACTGCTGAAATGTTCTCATAATTCATAAATATAAATTTATATTATATTATTTACAGGGACCAAAAAAGTAAAATTCTATGGCTTACATTAGTCTAGACCTAATTTGGGGTCACTTCTTAAAACAACCATTTAGCTTTTTAAGATAAATCATCCATATAAAAAATGTGGAGATTTTTAATGTGAAAATATATAGCATAGTGACCCACTGCAATTCAATTCCACTACAGTTCAATGTTCATGAAGATAGAATAAATACCTAGACTATAAACATGTTCCTCATCCCATTCATCTTCCCATTTGTTTGACAGGATGATCCAAACCATTCACTCTTGCCCCACCAGTCCTTTGTAATCCCTAGAGTCTCAAGTCTCTCAAGGGTTAGGTTCTTCTCTCACTGAGGCTAGAATGGGCAGTCCTCTGCTATTAGGGGACTCAGACCAGTTCTTCTATGCTGCCTGGTTGTTAGCTCAGTTTCTGAGACACTCTGAGGGAGTCCAGGTTAGCTGAGACTGCTGGTCTTCCTATGGGTTCACCCTCCTCCTCAGCATCTTCAAACATTTCCCTAATTCAACCACAGGGGTCTCCAGCTTCTGTCCATTGGTTGGGTGTAGGTATCAGCATCTGTCTCAGTCAGCTTGTTGGGTCTCTTAGAGGACAGCCATGCTATGCTCCTGTATATAAGCACACCATAGCACCAGTAATAGTATCAGGTCTTAGAGCCTTCCCTTGAGCATGGATCCCAACTTGGGCCAGCCACTGAATCTACATTCCCTCAGTCTCTTTTCCATTTTTGTCCCTGTAGTTCTTTTAGACAGCAACAACTTTTGGTCAGAGTTTTTGACTATGAGATGGCAACCATATCCCTCCACTTGATGCTGGAGATAGACACTACAAGTTCCCTCTACCCACTCTAGGGTATTTTATCTAAGGTCCCTCCCTTTGAGTCCTGAGCATCTTTCACTTCCCAGGTCTCTGGAATATTCTAAAGGGTTCCCTCACCTCCTACCTCCTTAGGTTACCTATTTCCACACTTTCTGCTTGCCCTCAGGGCTTTACTCCTGTTCCCCCACCCATGCCTCATCACATTTCCCCTTTCTCCTCCCTGTTCCCTCTCCCACCCAGGTTTCTCCCGCCCTTTACCCTCCTGTTGCTTTCTTCTCCCTTCCAAGTGAGATTTAACATCCTTACTGCGGCTTTTTAACCTTCTGGAGTTCTATGGATTGTATTTTGAGTACTCTGTACGTTTTTTGTTTTTTGTTTTTTGGGTTTTTTGTTTGTTTGTTTGTTTTTTCTAGTACCCACTTATTAGGGAGTATATATCATGCATGTCCTTTTGGGTCTGAGTTACCTAATTCAGGATGATATTCCATCCATTTCCCTCAGATCTCATGTCATCCTCGTTCTTAATAGCTGAGTAGCATTCCATTGTATAAATGAAACACATTTTCTTTATTCATCCTTCTGTTCTGGGACATCTGATTTGTTTCCAGCTTCAGACTATCACAAATAAGGCTTCTATGAATATAGTGGAACACATGCTCCTGTAGCATAGTGGGGCATCTTTTGGGTATATGCGCAAGGGTAGTATAGCTGGATTTTCAGGTAGATCTATTTCCAATTTTCTGAGGAACCTTCAGATTGATTTCCAGAGTGCTTTACCAGTTTGCAATCCCACCAGCAATAGAAGAGTGCTCCTCATTCACCACATTCTTGCCAACATGTGCTGTCTGCTGAGTTTTTGATCTTAGCCAAAATCAAAATAATTGGTGTGAGGTGGAATTAAGCAAATGGTTGTCTTGATTTGCGTTTCTCTGATCACTAAGGACCTTGAACATTTCTTTAAGTGCTTCTCAACCATTTAAGATTCCTCTGTTGTAAATTCTCTGTTTATTCTATACCCCATTTTTTATTGGGTTGTTTAGCTTTTTGGAGGTTAGCTTCTTGAGTCCTTTATACATTTTAGAAATTAGACGTCTATTGGATGTGGGGTTAGTGAAGAGATTTTTTCCCAATCTTTAGGTTAACTATTTGTCCTATCGACTATGTTCTTTGCTTTTCACTTTCATGAGGTCTCATTTAACAATTCTTGGTCTTAGAGCCTAAGCCATTGGAGTTTTATTTAGGAAAATCGCCACTGTAATAATAAAAAAACAATGGAAAACTCAAATATTCATGAAAACTGAACAATTCTCTACTCAATAATAACTTGGTCAGGGAAGAAATAAAGAAATTAAAGACTTCCTAAAATGCAATGAAAATGATGACACAGTATAAACTCAAACTTATGGGACTCAACGAAAACAGTACTAAGAGGAAAATGCATAGCATTAAAGTGCCCTGGTAAAGAAACTGGAGATCCTACACTAGCAATCTAACAGCACACCTGAGAGCTCTAGAACAAAAAGAAGCAAACACACCCAAGAGGAGTAGATAAGAGGAAGTAGTCAAAATCAGGGCAGATATCAACCAAATAGAAAGAAAGAGAATGATATAAAGAATCAACAAAACCTATTTAGTTGTTTGAGAAAATCAACAAGATAGATAAATCCCTCTGTCCCACTAACTAGAGGGCTTAGAGACAGTATCCAAATTAACAAAATCAGAAATAGAAAGGGAGATATAACAACAGAAACCGAGGAAATGGAAAATATAGAAGAAATGGATGATTTTCTAGACAAATAAGAGATTCCAAAGTTAAACCAAGAGCAGGTAAACTATCTGAACAGGCCCATACCCCTAAGAAAATAGAAGCCATTAACCCCCCCCCCCAAAAAAATTCCAAGGCTAGATGAATTTAGTACATAATTCTACCAGATCTTCAAAGAAGGGCCAATACCAAAAACTCCTCAAACTATTCCATAACATATAAACAGAAGAAACACTACCTAATCCATTCTTTGAAGCCAAAATCACTCTGATATGTAAACCACACAGGACACAACAACAACAAAGAAAGAACTTCAGACCAATTTCATTTATGAATATCAATGTAAAAATATTCAATAAAATACTCATAAACTGAATCCAAGAACATGTCAAAACCATCATTCACCTCAATCAAGTAGGCTTCATCCCAGGGATGCATGAAAATCTATTAACAAAATCCACTATACAAACAAACGCAAAGAAAAAATCACATTATCAACACCTTAGATGCTAAAAAACCTTTGACAAAATACAATAGCCCATCATATTAAAATTATTGAAGAGATCAACAATTCAAGGCCCATACCTAAACATAATAAAAACAATATACAGCAAACCAACTAGCCAATATCAAATTAAATGGAGAGATACTTGAAGGAACCCCACTAAAAGGAACAGGGACAAGAGAAGGATGCCTACTCTCTCCCTATTTATTCAATATAGTACTCAAGTTTCTAGCCAGAAATACTGTATTTTTAAGTCATATTTCAAAGCTGACCCACCGTTACCAATAGTATGTGACTTTCTGAAGGATGCCTGCTATCATTAAAGTCATTGAAAACCCCCTAGTTGTAAACATCATCTTTAGCTACTTTCTATAGTCACTTATTTTAACACTGCCCCTGGTATTTGAATCTGATGAATGTTTGTTTGTTTAGTTTTTTTTGCTAGTGAATACTTTATTGCTTTATTTTTATTAGAAATATTCTTTTTTTAATAAGCTATAACTAAGAAAAATTTTATTGAGTATCTTCTTCACTTACATTGCCAATGGTAAAATCTTTCCCAATTTTCCCCCTCCCAAAAACCCCCCTCCCCAAAGATTCCCAACCCCTTCTCCTACCCCCAGCCTCCATGTATATGCCCCTCTACCCAACACACTCCCACCTCCCCCTCACAACCCCTTGTCCTTTTCCCTAGAATTCTGCACTGAAACCATCTGGTCCTGTGCTTTTTTTGGCTGGAAGATTTTCTATGACCCCTTCTATTTCTTTAGGGGTTATGGGACTGATTAGATGATCTATTTGGTCCTGATTTAATTTTGGTATTTGGTACCTGTCAAGGAAATTGTCCATTTCCTCCAGATTCTCCAGTTGTGTTGAGTATAGGCTTTTGTAGTAGGATCTGATGATTTTTTGGATTTCCTCAGTTTCTGTTGTTATATCTCCCTTTTCATTTCTAATTGTGTTAATTTGGATACTTTCTCTGTGCCCTTTGGTCAGTCTGGCTAAGGGTTTATCTATCTTGTTGATTTTCTCAAAGAACCAGTTCCTGGATTCATTGATTCTTTGAATGGTTCTCTTTGTTTCCACTTGATTGATTTCAGCCCTGAGTTTGATGATTTCCTGTCTTCTACTCCTCCTTGGGGAATTGGCTTCTTTTTGTTCCAGGGCTTTTAGGTGTGTTGTTCAGCTGGTAGTGTATGCTCTCTCCATTTTGTTTTGGGAGGCACTCAGGGCTATGAGTTTTCCTCTTAGCACTGCTCTCATTGTGTCCCAAAGATTTGGGTATGTTGCGCCTTCATTTTCATTAAATTCTAAAAAGTCTCTGATTTCTTTCTTTATTTCTTCCTTGGCCAAGGTGTCATTGAGTATTGTTCAGCATCCATGTGTATGTGGGCTTTCTGTTGTATTTGTTGGTATTGAAAACCACTCTTACACCATAGTGATCTGAAAGGAGGCATGGGATTAGTTCGATCTTGTATTTGTTGAGGTCTGTCTTGTGACCAATTATATGGTCGATTTTGGAGAAGGTACCATGAGGTGCTGAGAAAAAGGTATATTCTTTTGCTTTAGGGTGAAATGTTCTATAAATATCAGTCAAATCCAGTTGGTCCAAAGCTTCAATTAGTTTTACTGTGTCCCTGTTTAGTTTCTGTTTTCCTGATCGGTCTATTGAGGACAGTGGAGTGTTGAAGTCCCCCACAATTATTGTGTTAGGTGAAATGTGTGCTTTGAGCTTTAGTAAAGTTTCTTTTACGAATGAGGGTGCCCTTGCATTTGGAGCATAGATGTTCAGAATTGAAAGTTCTTCCTGGTGGATTTTTCCTTTGACCAAAAAGAAATGTCCCTCAGTGTCTCTTTTGATGACTTTAGGTTGAAAGTCAATTTTATCTGATATTAGAATGGCTACTCCAGCTCTTTTCCAGAGACCATTGGCTTGTAAAATTGTCTTCCAGCCTTTTACTCTAAGGTAGTTTTTGTCTTTGACATTTAGGTGTGTTTCCTGTATGCAGCAAAATGTAGGGTCCTGTTTCCTCATCCAGTCTGTTAGTCTATGTCTTTTTATTGGGGAATTGAGTCCATTGATGTTAAGAGATATTAAGGAATAGTGATTATTACTTCCTGTCATTTTTGATGTTATTTTTATATTTGAGTGGTTATCTTCTTTTGGGTTTGATAAAAGAAGGTAACTATCTTGCTTTTTCCAGGGTGTGGTTTTCCTCCTTGTATTGGAGTTTTCCTCCTATTATTCTTTGCAGAGGCACTGCAAGGGAAAAGGAAAAAATCCTGTCTCCGCATTTCCCTGAAAAGCACTTCCAGCTGCATGGGGGTTGACATTAAGAGACTGTCCTTAAATTAGTAAGGCAATTTATTTCCCCTCCCCTGAAAAAGATGTTGTTAATGTTTAAGGGGGTTGGACCTCTGTTTTCCCTCACTGGTGAAAGCCCTTCGTCCATTGGATGAATATACTTATATCCACTGAGTTGTTAAAAATTAATAATTAAGGGGGAATTTTCCCTTCCCCCCACAGCATTTAGCTGGCAACCCCCACTCTTCCCCTGGCATTATCTCTGGCCTATTCAAGCTGCGACATTCCTGGCCTACAGCCTCCACCCTTCCCCTGGCGTTATCTCTGACCCTTGTTCAGTTGGGAACTATACAGCCAATTTCACCTTAACTACCAGGGCCGCCGCAGTGCAGTTCCACCTGGAGACCAGCACAAAACTGCGTGACTAAAAGCAGGCAACCCACCGAGAAGAAAATCCAACGAATTCATGGCCATTTGGGGGGCAGGGTGGTTTTTCCAAAGACTATAAATATTGGCTAAATAATAGTAAAGTCAGGCTCTATGGGCAACTGTCCTCTTGACTCATTTCTCTTTCGCCCCCTTCCCATTACCCCCAGAATTCTCTTCCAGGTAATCCGGTTCGCATGTGGCCGCGGGCGGCTACAAGTCCAAAAGGACCCTTTCTCTCTCTCCTGCTTCCACTCTTCCCCTCTCCAAAGCAGAAGTCACCTACTCTCCCAGGGATTGGCTCCTTTATTCATTAGGGGATGGTTTACAAGAAGTCATCAGAGTATGTGACTCACTCTTCAGCAGCAGCCCCTCACAAGAAAGCAGGATTAACATCAAATACAAACAGCAACAGGCCCATCCACAACAGAATGTGACTTCTAGGATAAAACATCTATCTTTAATGCAAATGAATTGGATATGAATTTTGGTGATCTCTAAAATCCTAATTAGTGTTGTCTGTCATTGATTCTACAATCACTGAAACATCCATTTTAATATTTAGTTTTAAAGTGTGCCAGATGATCAGAGAACTCTATTATGTTTCTCCCCCATAGCCTTTATTTTCTAGGTCTGCAGATGTGATAGCAGCAATTCTTGCTAAATTGAACTATTTAAAACATTTACTGTTTACATATTGAAAGTAGAAAAAAGAAAGAAACATAATGAAGGATTACAAGTCTCCACAGAGATGAAGTAGCTAACCATACTCTTTTTCTTTTCTTTTCCTTTTTTTTTTTTTTCCTTGAGACAAGATCGTTGTATATACATAGGCCTGGCTGTCCTAGAACAGACTCTATGACTAGCAAAGCCTCTAAGCCACAGAGATCTATCTGTTCCTGCTCCCAAGTGCCCTACTCCATTTTCTAGACTGACCTTTGAACCAAGGCTTAAATTCTATTACCTAGTAGTGTTGTGAGGTACACACAGCTTCAGCATCTTATTGATGGGAGTTTTACCACTTCTAGAAAGCTATACAATATAATTTGGGAGCATTTTTAGCTGAGTGATGTTTAAACTGACTCCTCTAGGAATTTTCCAGGTCTGTTTTTTTGTTTGTTTGTTTGCTTGCTTTGTTCTGTCTGGTTTGATTCAGAACAACCTTTAATTTTCTACAAAATAGCATATGAAAAATAGATACACCCCTTTACCTTCCAAATCCAATTTTGCCCATTCCTTGTATTAGTGACCATGTAGTATATTTTTAAATCTCTTAATCAGTTTATTTGACCTAAGCCACTTCATTTACATTTCACAGATGTGATTGTAGCATCTAAATACAATGTTTATATATAACATCTTTACTATAACATAAAAACATCATATGTATGTATAAACAAACAAAAATAGAGCTGTGCTATGGCTCCCACAAAACATCAGTAACAAGGTATGAAAGCTTCTAGCCATTTTGAAGTACAAAAATTCAATTAAAACACAGCCAGATCTCCATGGACAACGAGTTTACACATGACACACAGACACCAACATAGCCATACATACATGTATATAAAATATTCATATAAACAGATATTGCTCCATTATCCATTTTAGCCTTAAAGATATTTTATTTCTAAGAAAAGGAGTGGAAAAAATTAAGTGAACAATGCAGTCAGCCCAGGAGATTTTACATCAAAAAAATAGATATAAACAAAATTTTTTTTCAAGTAGAAAGCAAACTACAGGTGTCATTCATGAAAGAGTGAATTTGTTTATTTTAAGTCTATGGTTTCAAGCTTCAGTCCAAGTGGAAATAATAATAGCAAATTAAACACTATACAATTATAACATGCCTATATTTTCAAAAGTAAAATGAAGTAACTATCTCTAGAACCAATGGATTTTTTTTTAAAAAAGGAGTTAACACTTCTTAAGAATAAACAAAATCTCCAACTTCTTCACAGTCCAAAAGACAAAAAGAAAACATTAAATATTCAAGATGAGGTTAAAAAACAGGTATAAAAATAAAATAGAGGTTTTATATATGAATAACATATTTATTCTAGTAAAGAAAAAAATTATTGGTGAAATGGATTTTTTCCCAAGAAAAGCAATTGACAAAAATTACTAAGAAAGGTAAAACATTCAGTAATGCAGGGTGCATAGTTTAAGAACATTATATGCTTGTGCTAAAACATTTCCATAGATCCTCATAATATGCACTATTAATATATGCAATTCAAAAAGCAAAGTAAGGAAAACAAAGGGTTTAAAATATTTTATTTGATATTCATACATGCATGTGGATTTTTATTTATTTTGGTATTTTCATTCATGAGTAATGTGTTTAGATCAATTCTGTCTCCTCTCCCCAATTCTTATTATGTTCTGTTTCAACTCCCTCTCAAGTTTAGAACTTCTTCTATAACCATTATTGTAACAAAATAAAAAAATAGTTAAATATGAGTCATAAGGAAATAAGTTTTAGTCCCCATATTTTAAAATTAATTAAAGACTATTTGTTAACTATTAGAAACAAAAATAATTTCAGGGTGATGTAAGTTTTCACAAAATGAAAAACTTGAGCTTTTCAATTTATGCCATGGAGCTAAAAAAAAATCTCAATATCAAAATCTTTAAAAGTGACAGTAAAATAAACTGGCTGAGTCATATACAAATATAAACTGAGTCTTATACAAATATGTAACTTTAAAGTACTAATAGCAATGTCAATCCATCACAAGATTGTAATTACCATGACTAAACCCAATTAATTTCAAATATGTAAATTAGTTTCAAGATTCCTATCAATGTATGAACTGGATAACAGGAGACCTGATAAATTTCAAAATGCTTCTTTAATATTAATATTATAAAACTCTATCTGAATGTACTTGCTTAACATTAAAACTATATCCATAAACAACATTTCTATAATTCTATTTAAGGATTAGAGCCATCATCATAATTATCATCATTACATCTTCATATTCTAATTACCCTGATGATCATTATATACTTATAAGATAGGTGTATACATCATTTAGTGTGTACAGTATCTATGCAATAGAATATTGTAGTATGCCTCATAAATTTCTATGTTTATATAAATTGAAAAATAAAAATGTATAGAAAAATAGAGGCACATTTAAACACTTGTGTTACTTGATATTTTTATTTGTACTATGTGATGTGCATATGTGTGTGTACATGCTTTGTGTACATATGAATGGCACATATCAACTTCATGTTCTCTATCATATCATCATCTTATTTTTGAGATGGGTTCACTCACTGATCTTGGAGCTCATCACTTAATCTACACTGGTTAGTCTGAAAGCCTTCAAGGCTCTCTTGTCTCCCCCACTATGTTTTGCTCTGGGAATGTCATTAAACATTTGCACCAAGCTTTGCCCAGTTTTCACATGGGTGCTCTGTATATGAACTATCTTTATTTGTAAACATCAAACATTTTATCTGTTGAGCTATCTTCTTGTCCACAAGAAATATGTTCAGACTAACCTAGATAACAGTGCATAGGAGACTAGAAAACAAGTTGGGTTTTGCTTACACTTTGATTCCTGGTGCCTAATAAAGTGGCAATTTTAAGTAGTATTTCTAGACACATTTGCATTTTATCTCATAAATTACAACCCAATTGAAGTTTCCTTTCCATGCTCCCCTCTCAGGTCTCTTACCCTCACTGCCATCCATTCCTCCTCCATTTCCCTTGAGAAAATGTCAGACCTTCCAGGGATATCAACCAAATATGGAATATCCAGTTACAATATGACTAGGCACATCCTCTCATATTAAGGCTGGATGAGGCAAGCCAGTAGGAAGAAAAGCATTCAAAAGGTAGACAAAGAGTCAGAGACAGCTCTCATTACCACTATTAGTTCCAAAAGAAGTCCCAAAAGAAGACCAAGATATAAACCATAGTGTGCATGCAGAGGGCTTAGGGCAGACCCTTGCAGGCACCCTGGTTGGTAGTTCAGTCTCTGTAAGCCTCTATGGGCCCAGGATAGATGATTTTGTGGGTTTTCATTTGGTGTCCTTGACCCATTTGGCTCCTATAGTCTTCCTTCCCCTTTTCTCAAAGGTTCCCTAAGTTTTGTCTAACATTTAGTTGATCTCGCTTGCTTTGTAGTCTCCTCATGCTATTACCTTCAAAATGATGTCTTCCAATATTTCCCTTTACTCTTAACATTTAATTAATGGGTGACCTCATCCAGCACAATCTACTTGAAGATCTATATACTGATTATTTCTCATTGTCTCAAGCATTACATATACTCTATAACCCAATATTTACAAAATATGTGTAAGATATGCTTTCAAGACTCTTCCATTCTTAGGAACTGGTACAATTTTCATATGTATGCCAAACTTACCAACTTTATGCAACATTGATTGGCAAATATTATTGCCATTAATAGCCAAATTTGGGTGACCCTGACCACTTTGATATTAGTGCTATTTAAGTATTTACCATATTGCACAAGCTACCTACTCCTCACTTTTTGGACAAGTATCAAATTAGCATTATCGTTAGTACTCTATTGTCTCTTCCATTTAATGGTCAGACAATTCTAATGTTATTAATGAATTATTTATAATATAATACATATTCAAAGCATTTTGAACATATTCATTCCCATTCCTCTCCCTAATTTCTCAAACATTTACTTGCTACCTCATTATACCACTGCTACCAACTTTTTGTTCTTTTTTTATAATTAAGTCAAATTTGTGTTGCCCTTAGGCTTGTGTATGTGATGCTACCTATTAAAGAATATGAAACCTACCAAAGATCATTTCCTTAAAAAACTGATTCACCCAGAAGCAATTGACTATAAGTGGGTCTTCTTCTTAGGGTAGGAACTCATAAGGCCTTTCCTTTAACATGGTAGAATGTGTACTAGATCTTATGGGGGTTACCATAGCTGCTGTGAGTTCATGAATAGGGTAACCCTGTCATGTACAAAACACAGTTGTGATTTGGTTCTTCTCAACCTGATTCTTACAACCTATCTTCTGCCACTTCTTCAATGTTTCCTAAGTACTTGGTAGGAATGAATGGGACACAGATATCCTTTATGTGGCTGAGCACCCCACAGACACATTCTTTGCACTTAGACCAGTTGGGAATTTCTGGGTTAACTATCATCTACTTCACAAAGAAATTTCTATGATGGGGTCTGAGAGATGAACTAATTTAGAGGTAGGGAAATTTCCATGTAGAAGACATTTGATACTATTTCAATTTAAAATAATAATAGCAGTAGGCTCACTCCTGGAACCTATGAGCTCTGCAACTATAAGTTCCTGGACAGAATTAACTGAGGACAAAAAATTCAAGTACCAGGCATGAATTTCCTCCTGTAGTATTGGACTTACATCTAAATAAAAAAGGAATTGTGCTACCATTGAACCTAAGGCCTTTCCATAGTTTGGTTCTCTGTTTCTGTGGTACCACCATGACCAAAAGCAAATTAAAGTTGAAAGGGTGTGTTTTAGAGTACATAATGTACTCTGTCATCCAGGGAAGCCAGGGCAAAAACTAAAGGCAGGGACTTTGGGGAAAGGAGTACAGGTTTGGAGAAGAAACTATGGAGGAATGGTCCTTAGCAATATTACTTATACAACTCAGAACCACCTTCTCAGGAACAGTAGCTGTATAGTAGGCCAGGACATCATCTATCAATTAGCAATCAAGAAAATGACCCCACAGTTATGCATGTCAGATGGGGACAATTTCTATACCAAGATTCCCATGTCAAAGGTGATTCTAATTTTGACAAGTTGACAAAACCTAACCAGCAAATATCTATTTTGTCAAGATATTTGTTGCAGCTTGAAGGGTTAACAGATGGGTAAAGTGGGTAAGACTATTGATTTTTTTCTACCCCACCAGTTTGAACAGCACTTTCTGGCACTATAAAAACAAGACATTAGGGGGAAATAATCTGGTCACTACTATTTTGCATATTCTATGTTCTGTGACCAAAGTATGTAGTGTTTTTAGCAAAATGGTCTTATTGAGTTACAGTGGGAATCCAAGAGCAATGATAATATACTGCACTGTTTTGAGGGCTTCTGGGATACCTTGTCAATGAATCAAAGAAAAGTATCTTGCAGAGCCAGGAGCCATCTAGGAGAAGCTAATAATTATAAGATGATCTTCCTGAGAAGGTTCTACTTTGGATTTAACAATCTATGATGGATTTGCTCCTGTGGGCAAGGCCCAGGTAAATTTCATTTTAGGAAAGATGCTTGCTATTAATATTCTTTATCTGTTGTTATTAAATATATATAATTACTAGGTATGAGCCCAAACTTTTGCACAGATATCTGCAGAACAATAAAGATGTTCTCCCTGTAGTGATGCTATATAGAAAAATAGATGACTTCTTAATTCCTAATGATGATCCTATGATCATTCCTAAACGTAAATTAGTAATTATTAAGCTCTTTTATAATAGGACTGCTATTAAATCTTTTCTGAAGTCAAAACTGCAATGAGAACTCTGATAGTCTTCAAGTGTCATGAATTAATTGCTTCTGAGATACCAAGCAGGGATCTACTACACAGAGCACATTGCAAGAGGCTGTAAAGCCATTAACCAAAGGTCATAAAAAGGAGGGAGAGGCCCCTGGTCTGAAGCGGGAGAGTGTTGATTGGGGAACAGGGGAGGCAAGAGGGCTTATGGGACTTTCCGGGAGGGGGGAACCAGGAAAGGGGAAATCATTTGAAACATAAAGAAAGAATATACCTAATTTAAAAAGTAAAGATCTAGTTTCTGCCTCTGTATTTGTAAGGCTCTGGCAGGGCCCCTCTGGAGACAGCCATGGCATGTTCCTTTTGGTACACGCTTCTTGCCATAGTGTCGGGGTTTGATGACTGTTTATAGGATGAATCCCCAGGTAGGGCAGTCACTGGGTGACCTTTACTTCAGACTCTGCTCCACATACTGCATCCCTTATTGCTCCTGTGAGGATTTTGTTCCCTTTCTCAGAGGAACCATAGCACCCTCACTTAAGTCCTCCTTCTTCTTGAGCTTCCTGTGCTGGGTGAATTGTAACTTGTTTATTTTGAGCTTTTGGACTAGCATCCGCTTATTAGTGAGTGCATACCATGTGTATTCTTTTGTGACTGGGTTAACTTCCTCAGGATGACACTTTCTAGGTGCATCAATTTGCTTAAGGATTTCATGAATTCATTGTTTTTAATAGCTGAATAGTACTCCATTGTGTATATATACCACAGTTTCTGTATCCATTCCTCTGTTGAGGGACATCTGGGTTCTTTCGAGCTTCTGGCTATTATAAATAAGGCAGCTATGAACATAGTGGAGCATGTGTCCTTATATGTAGGAGCACCTTCTGGGTATATACCCAGGAGTGGTATAGCTGGGTCCACAGGTATTCTATGTCTAATTTTCTGAGGAATTGCCAAACTGATTTCCAGAGTGGTTTTACCAGCTTGCAATCCCACCAACAATGGAGAAGTGTTCCTCTTTCCCCACATCCTCTCCAGCATCTGCTGTCCCCTGAGTTTTTCATCTTAGCCATTCTGACTAGTGTAAGGTGGAATCTCAGTGTTGTTTTGATTTGCATTTCCCTGATAACTAAGGATGTTGAGCATTTCTTTAGGTGCTTTAGAGTCATTTGAGTTTCCTCAGTTGAGCATTCCCTGTTTAGCTCTGTACCCCATTTTTTAATAGGGTATTTGATTCTCTGGAGACTAACTTCTTGAGTTCTTTGTATATGTTGGATAGAGGCAGAAACTAGCATCCAACTATTGGACTGGGCTTGGGGTCCCCAACAGAGGATCTGGAGGGTGGTCTGGAGGAGCTGAAGGGGTTTATAGCTCCATGGGAAGAGCAATGACTTTGGACACCGAGACACCCCAAGACTCCCAGGGACTGAAGCATCAACCAAGGGGTACACATGGTTCCAGCCAAAAATGTGGCAGAGGAATGCCTTGTTGGGCATCAGTGGGAGGAGTGGTCTTTGGTCAGGAGAAGGCTCAATAGAGGCCCCAACAAAGGGAAATGGAGTGGGTGGTGGTGGTAGGGAGGTGGGAGTGTGTTGGGTAGAGGGGCATATACAAGGAGGCAAGGGGTGGGAGGAGGGGTAAGGAATCATTGGGGAGGGGGCTTTTGGGAAGGGGGAAATTGGGAAAGGTTTAACACTGGCAATGTAAATGAAGAAGATACTCAATAAAAAAAATCAGTTAAAAAAAGAAAAAAAAAAGTAAAGATTTTTTTAAATTAAAAATAAGAACTAATGATTTACTGTAGGTACAAAGGCAAAAAGATTCATTTATACAAAACTTCACTAAGTACTTAGTAAGAAATGATATGGTTTTTAACTCTGCATGAACCTGTAGAAATTCGTGACAAATGATGAATGCTTAGCAAGATAATTACTCATACTTGATATGCATATAAACATTTTCTATTGTAAATTTCTTACTCAATTTATTATGAACTTCTAATGAACATTTGTAAAAAAAAAAATAAAGGGAAAAGAAAAATGGGGGAAGGGTGTTTGGAAAAAATCATGTTATCTATTCTCCTCAAAAAAGGAACCAAAGACTTTTGGAGTAAAGTATTGGGAACAAGAGCATTGTTACATAAGAGCAGTTAGGAGAGAACAAGATTAGAAAGAGAATGCAGGTATTGTTTTCCCTTTTCTACAAAGGACCTAAGGATCCATACTTTGTTTTCCTCCCTCTTGGGCATCATTTGATATGTTAATTGTGTCTTGCGTATCCCAAGCTTCTGGGCTAATATCCATTTATCAGCAAGTGCATACAATGAATGTTCATTTGTGAATGGGTTACCTCACTAAGGATGACATTCTCTATTTCAATCCATTGGTCAAAAAATTTAATGAATTCATTGTTTTTGCTAGCTGAATATTAGTACTCCATTGTCTATAGATACCACATTTTTCTGTATCCATTCCTCCATTTACAGACATCTGGGTTCTTTGCAGGTTCTGGCTATTATAAATAGCGCTACTATGAACATACTGGAGCATATGTCCTTATTACATGCTAGGGAATCTTCTGGGTATATGCCCAGGAGTGGTATAGCAGGGTCCTCCTGTAGTATTATGCCAAGTTTTCTGAGGAACTGCAAAACTGATTTCCCGAGTGGTTTTACCAGCTTGCAATCCCACCAGGAGTAGAGGAGTGCTCCTCTTTCTCCACAACCTCTCCAGCACATGATATCTCCTGAGTGTTTTATCTTAGCCACCTTAGAAATTATAAGGTAACATAAAAATTTGAGAGAGCAATATTCATAATGCAGAGGGAAATAGCAAAAAAGGAGAAGCTACAGAAAGAGCAGAAGGAACCATTAGTCATTAGGGAAATGCAAATCAAAACAACCCTGAGATTTCACCTTACACCAGTCAGAATGGCTAAGATTAAAAATTCAGGAGACAGCAGGTGTTGGCGAGGGTGTGGAGAAAGAGGAACACTCCTCCACTGCTGGTGGGGTTGCAAATTGGTACAACCACTCTGGAAATCAGTCTGGCGGTGCCTCCGAAAACTGGGCACCTCACTTCCAGAAGATCCTGCTATGCCACTCCTGGGCATATACCCAGAGGATTCCCCACCATGTAATAAGGATACATGCTCTACTAAGTTCATAGCAGCCCTATTTATAATTGCCAGATGCTGGAAAGAACCCAGGTATCCCTCAACAGAAGAGTGGATGCAAAAAATGTGGTATATCTACACAATGGAGTACTATTCAGCCATTAGAAACAATGAATTCATGAAATTCTTAGGCAAATGGATGGAGCTAGAGAACATCATACTAAGTGAGGTAACCCAGACTCAAAAGGTGAATCATGGTATGCACTCACTAATAAGTGGATATTAACCTAGAAAACTGGAATACCCAAAACATAACCCACACATCAAATGAGGTACAAGAAGAAAAGAGGAGTGGCCCCTTGTTCTGGAAAGACTCAGTGAAGCAGTATTCTGCAAAACCAGAACGGGGAAGTGGGAAGGGGTGGGTGGGAGGACAGGGGAAGAGAAAGGGGCTTATGGGACTTTCGGGGAGTGGGGGGCTAGAAAAGGGGAAATCATTTGAAATGTAAATAAAAAATTATATTGAATAAAAATAAAAAAAAAAAGAAGGAACCTGGAGGCTTCTGCTTACCATAGGACAGAACAGGTCTTTCTTTAAGCCAGGCTTAGTCTTACTAAAGAGAGCAAAGCTGTCTTCTTACAGACATGGGTTTAATTCATTTAGTAATAAAAGTGTAGAAGCCTTTTCATTCTCTATGTAATAAAGACTGGAGCTCATTTTTTTCATCCAGAATGAGTGAGTTCTCTCTGCATTGACACTTAGTTATTTGTGCCATATACATATGTGAGTATGTATATGTGTAAGTATGTAACTATAACATGTATGTAGACTGGGCTCAACTAGTTCAAATAGAGATTTATGAATATGTGTGTATGGATCTGTATATGAATTTATTTAAGTTTAACACATATTTGCTTGTGCAAAAGTTTTTTCCTTCTGTGAACATGATTCTTTTCTCCTGGTTCAATAGAAGTTTATTGCTCCAAACTTCCTGTAGCCTGACAAGGGAGAATCATTTTGACAAGATGCAAAAGACTCAAGCAATCAACCCTTTACTATATACCCTAATGTTTTACGATGAGGTATCAACTGCTAGAAATTGAAGATTTTGGCCCAAAAGGAACTCAGGCAGGTCAGCTACAGCAGCAAAGTGACTTAGACTTAAGATATGTGAACAAATTATAATTAAACAGCAACCGTCAAGGTAATTCACTATATAAACAACCCACAAGATCATCTCATTAGATGCTACTAAAAAAGCATTCGATAAGATCCAACACCCCTTAAGATAAAAGTCTTGGAAAGATCATGAATTCAAGGCCCATACTTAAACATAGTAAAGGCAATGTACAGCACACCAGTAGCCAACATCACACTAAATGGAGAGAAACTTGAAACAATGGCACTAAAATCAGGGACTAGACAAGGCTGCCCTCTCTCTATATATCTATTAAATATAATACTTGAAGTTTTAGCTAGAGCAATTAAACAACAAAAGGAGGTCAAACAGATACAAATTGGAAAGGAAGAAGCCAAAATATCACAATTTGCAGATAATATACTAGTATACTTAAGTACTCCAAAAACTCCACCACAGTACTCCTAAACCTGATAAAAAACTTCAGAAAAGTGGCTGGATATAAAATTAACTAAAACAAATCAGTGGGCTTCCTCTCCTCAAAGGATAAAGAGACTGAGAAGGAAATTATGAAAATGACAACCTTCACAACAGACACAAACATAAAATACCTTGCTGTGACTCTTACTAAGCAAGTGAAAGATCTGTATGACAAGTCTCTGCAGAAAGAAATTTAAGAAGACCTCAGAAGATGAAAAGACCTTCCATGCTCATGGATACATAAGATAAATATAGTAAAAATGGCCATCTTGCCAAAAGCAATCTACAGATTCAATGTAATCCCCATCAAAATTCCAACTCAATTCTTCATTGAGTCAGAAAGAGCAATTTCCAAATTCATTTGGAATAACAATAAACACAGGATAGCAAAAATGATTCTCAACAATAAAAGAAATTCTGGCAGAATCACCATCCCTGACCTCAAGCTATAATGCAGAGCAATTGTGTTAAAACATCATACTAAGTGAGGTAACCCAGACTCAAAAGATGAATCATGGTATGCACTCACTAATAAGAAGATATTAACCTAGAAAACTGGAATACCCAAAACATAATCCACACATCAAATGAGGTACACGAAGAACAGAGGAGTGGCCCCTTGTTCTGGAAAGACTCAGGGAAGCAGTATAGAGCAAAATCAGAACAGGGAAGTGAGAAGGGTTGGGTGAGAAAACAGGGGGAGGGAAGGGGACTGATGGGACTTTCACGGAGTGGGGGTCCAGAAAAGGGGAAATCATTTGAAATGTAAATAAATATATCAATAAATTAAAAAAAACTGCATGGTATTGGTACAGTGACAGGCAGGTAGATCAATGGAATAGAATTGAAGACTCAGAAATGAACTCACATACCTATGGTCACTTGATATTTGTGAAAGGAATTAAGCCATCCAGTGTAAAAAAGACAGCATTTTCAACAAATGACTCTAGTTCAGCTGTTGATCAGCATGTAGAATAATGCAAATCTATCCACTCTTATCTCTTTGTACAAAGCTCAAGCCCAAGTGGATCAAGGACCTCCACATAAAACCAGATGCACTAAAACTAATAGAAGAGAAAGTGGTGAAGAACCTCAAACACATGGGCACAGGGTAAATTTTCCCGAACAGAACACCCATAACTTATGCTCTAAGATCAAGAATAGACACATGGGACCACATAAAATTGCACAGCTTCTGTAAGGCAAAGGACACTGTCAATAGGGCAAAATGGCAACCAATAGATTGGGAAAATATCTTTACCAATCCTATATGTGATAGAGGGCTAATATCCAATATATTCAAAGAATTGAAGAAGTTAGACTCCAGAGAACCAAATAACCCTTTTAAAAAATGGGGTACAGAGCCAAACAAAGAATTCTCATCTGAGGAATACCAAATGGCTGTGAAGCACCTAAAGAAATGTTCAACATCCTTAATCATCAGGGAAATGAAAATCAGCACAAACCTGAGATTTCACCTCACACCAGTCTGAATGGCTAAAATCAAAAACTCAGGTAACAGCAGATTCTGGCAAGGATGTGGAGAAAGAGGAACAGTCCTCCATTGCTGGTGGGATTGCAAGCTGGTACAATCACTCGGGAAATCAGTTGGCGGTTGCTCAGAAAGTTGGACTTAGTACTACCTGTGGACCCAGCTATCTCACTGCTGGGCATATACCCAGAAGATCCTCCAACATGCAATAAGAACACATGCTCCACTATTTCATAGCAGCCTTATTTATAATAGCCAGATGCTGGAAAGAACCCAGAAGTCCCTCCATAGAAAAATAGATACAGAAAATGTGGTACATTTACAGAATGGAATACTACTCAGATATTAAAAACAATGAATTCAGGAACTTCACATGCAAATGGATAGAACTAGAAAATATCATCTTGAATAAGTTAAACCAATCATAAAATAACACACATGGTATGCACTCACTAAGAATTGGATATTAGCCCAGAATCTCAGAATACCCAAGATACAATTAACAGACCCCATGAAGCTCAAGGAGAAGGAAGACCAATCTATGGATACTTTGGTTTGTCTTAGAAGGGGGATCAAGTATTATATTGAATAGATAGGGAGACAGTGGGCAGCCTTGTCTGGTCCCCGATGTTAGTGGGATTTCTTCACTATTTTCTCCATTTAGTTTGATGTTGGCTAATGGTTTGCTGTATATTGCTTTCACTGTGTTTAGGTATGGACCTTGAATTCCTGACCTCTCCAAAGACATGAAGGGATGCTGAATTTTTTTAAATGCCTTTTCAGCATCTAATGAAAGGATCATGTGTTTTTTTTTTCTCCTTGAGTTTGTTTATGTATTAGATTACATTGATGGATTTCCATATATTGAACCAACATTGCATCCCTGGGATGAAACCTACCTGATTGTGGTGAAATATCGTTTTGATATATTCTTGTATTTGGTTGGTAAGAATTATTATTGAGTATTTTTGCATCAATGTTCCTAAGGGAAATTGGTCTGAGACTGAAGGAAAGGCCACCGAGATATTGTCCTATCTGGGGATTCATCCTATAAACAGTCACCAAATCCAGACACTATTATGGATGCCAAGAAGTGCTGGCAGAAAAAGGAGCCAGTTATAGCTGTCTCCTGAGGGGCCCTGCGATAGCCTTACAGATACAGAAGCAGATGCTAGCAGCCAATCATTGGACTGAGCCCAGGGTCCCCAATGGAGGAGTTGGAGGGAAGACTGGAGGAGCTGAAGGGATTTGTAGCCCCATGGGAAGAACGATAATATTCGCCAACAAACCTCCCCAGGGCTCCCAGTGACTAAGCCATCAACCACGTGGTACACATGATTCCAGCCAGAATTGTGGTGGAGGAATGCCTTGTAGGACATCAGTGAAAGGTGAGGTCCTTGGTCCTATGAAGGCTCCATAGTTGCCCCCAGGGCGAGAAAATTGAGGGTGTTGGGTGGGAGTGGGTTGGGCAGAGGGGTATCTTCTTAGAGAAGAGGAAGAAACCAGCAAAGGGTCTAACATTTGAAATGTAAATAAAGAATATATTCAATTAAAAAGAAGAAAAAGAAGAGGATTCAAAACACCCATGGGAAGATATACAGAAACAAAGTGTGGAGCAGAAACTGAAGGAAAGGCCATTAATAATCTGCCCCACCTGGGGATCCATCCCATAAAGTTACCAAACCAAGACACTTTTGTAGATGCTAACAAGTGCTTGCTGACAAGAGACTCATGAAGCTGTCTCCTGAGAGGTTCTGCCAGTGCCTGAAAAATACAGAGGTAGATGCTCATAGCCAACCAATGGACTTAGCTCAGGGTCCCCAATGGAGGATCTAAAGAAAGGACCCAAGAAGCTGAAGGGGTTTGCAGCCCCATAGGATGAACAACAATATGAAACAACCTGTGCCCCCAGAGTTCCCACCAACCAAAGAGTACACATAGATGGACCCATTGCTCTAGCCGCACATGTAGCAGAGGATGTCCTTATTGGAATTCAATGAGAGGAGTGGCCTTTGGTCCTGTGAAGGCTCATTGCTCCAGTGTAGGGGAATGCTAGGACAGGGAAGATGGAATGGGTGAGTTGGTAAGTGGAGTGATGGGGAATGAATAGGGGTTTTCAGAGGGAAAAGGGGGAAATAAGATTTTAAATGTAACTAAAGGAAATATCTAATAAAATACATAAATACATACATACATACATACATACATACATACATCCTAAATATGTCATCGCAACCAACACTCTTCCCATTCAGCTTACCTTTAAGAGGGAACCAAGAGAGAACAACTGGGTATGGCCATCAGCACTATAGCTATAATTGTTATTCTTATTTGGAAACCCATGTCTTCTAGAAGGAACATCATAATATATTTGGGATATATAGATATAGATACAGATACAGATACAGATACAGATACGGATACAGATATAGATATGTATGATATATATAAATTGTATGTTTCCATACAGCTTTCAGAAACAACACTAGTGTTAGTCATCAAAATTATCACAATTAAATTATATTCAGGGATAATGAAAACATGAAAAGTGAAGGTAAAGGGATAGAACTAGAAAACATTGTACTGAGTTAGATAACCTAGACACAGGGATATTTCATTGTTCATAAATTCACAATGTGAATCTTAGTATCAAACTTTAGATTTCTGTGTTTAATTTCTAGTCCCTGCATAATATTATTAAAAGCCAAATATCAATTTTTTCCTTATTAAATTATCTAGTAAATTACCTTGGTAGAGAAACATCTGCATTGTCTTTTTCAATATGGTATGTTTTTCATATAAAATAGTCATAATCTGGTTTTTAACATATGACATACATGTTCTAGCTCAGAGTGTTAACACTTACTGATCTTTTCTCACCAGGAATCTAGATCTAAACATCTCCTCCTCCAAAATCTAACATTATTAATAACCCTGGCCATGTCATATCCATTTTCTCTGCAATCTGCCAGGTCTACTCCAGGTTCCACATTCTAGGCCAAGCCTAGTCCGACTACTCCTACCTTCATTGCAGTTAAACATTAGGCTTTTTGGACCTTACCTGAAACCACCCATAGATGCCTTCTGCTCTGCCTCCTCATACCAATTGTTACACAGATTGTTAAGATACAATCCTAAACTTCATCAAAGAGTTCAAGGAGTTTAAAGAAGATACAATGAAACATCTTCTCAGTGAAATCAAAGGGGGAAAATGACTCTAAGGAGAACAAATGCCTGAGTGTTACCTAAGGAAATGCAAGCATAAGGTTGACAGATATGCCAAAAACAATCCAGGACTTGAAACTTAAACAAACAGAAATAATCCCCACTAAAGAGGAGTCAAACTAAAATAAAGACGGAAGTGAAAAACCCAACAGCCCAGCTAAACTCAAAGGAAAGCCTTGAAAATAGAATGAATCAAGCTGAAAACAGAATATAAGGTGTGAAGACAAAATCAAGAATCTAGAAAAATCTCAAATACATGTGGGAGAGAGCTAGCCTCCCAGGAGTGCAGACTGCGAGAGCAGGTAAGACCACCATTGCTGTTTATAGGGACCTCCTGGAACCCTCAGGACACAAAAAGCTAGGAAGAGCGTGGAACAGGAGCCTTCCAGTTTCTATCTGAGCCCAGAGCTAATCCTGTGCTACAGCGTTCCATACCCAAATACTGCCAGGAAAGAGTGCTAACATACAGGCTTACAAGAAGAACAAGCCACAGTCAAAGACATCAAGACCAGTTAACACCAGAGATAACCAGATGGCAAGAGGCAAGGGCAACAACACAAGCAAGAGAAACAAAGGCTATGTGGCATCTTCAGAACCCAGTTCTCTCACCACAGAGAGCCCTGGATAATCCAACATACAAGAAAAGCAAGACTCTGATTTAAAATCATGTCTCATGATGGTGACACAGGACTTTAAGAAGGACATAAACAACTTCCTTAAATAAGTACAAGAGAACACAGGTAAACAGGTAGAATCCCTTAAAGAGGAAACAAAAACTCTTAAAGAATTATAGTAAAACACAACTGAACAGGTGAAGAAATTGAACAAAACAATCCAAGATCTAAAACTGGAAATAGAAACAATAAAGAAATTGCAAAGGGAGACAACTCTGGAGATAGAAAACCTAGGAAAAATATAGAAGTCATAGAACATCACCAACAGAATGTAAGAGATAGAAGAGAGAATCTCAGCTACCATATAAAACATTGACACAAGAGTCAAAGAAAATACAAAATACAGAAAGGTCCACAGAGGGAGTATCAGTGGTAACAGGCCAGACCCTGAGAGTTCCTGGGACTGGACTACCAACCACAAAGAATACACATGGAGGGACCTATGGCACTGCCACATATGTGGGAGAGGATGGCCTTGTTGGACATCTGTAGGAGTAGAGGCCCTTGGGCCTGAGAGTGTTAGATGCCCCAGTGTAGGGGAATGCCAGAGTGGGAAGAGGGAACGGGCTCTGGGGTGGGGGGAGCACCCTCATACAGGAAAATGGAGGGGGGATGTGATTGAGAGTTTCCAAAAGGGAGACCTGGAAATGGGAAAACATTTGAAATGTAAATAAAGAAAATATCCCATAAAAATAAAATAAAAAGACACACCCTCAAAAAAAAGAATCTAGAATTATAAAGGACACACAGGAAATATGATACAATATAAAAACTCTGATTTATAAACATAGAACAGAGAAAGCAGTCTCAAGTCAATGGCATAGACCATATTTTCTTTCTTTCTTTCTTTTTTCTTTCTTTCTTTCTTTCTTTCTTTCTTTCTTTCTTTCTTTCTTTCTTTCTTTCTTTTTGTATTTTCGTTTTTTTTTTTTTTTTTTTTCGAGACAGGGTTTCTCTGTATAACCCTGGCTGTCCTGGAAATCACTTTGTAGACCAGGCTGGCCAGACTCAAAAATCTGCCTGCCTCTGCCTTCCAGAGTGCTGGGATTACAGGTGTGAGCCACCACTACCCAGCTATAGACCATATTTTGAACATGATCAGGGGCCAAAACTTCCCCAAAGTAAGGAAAGACACACTCATACAGGTAGAAAACCACATAGACCACCAAATAGACAAGACATGAAAAGAAAATCTGCATGGACTAGTATAATTAAAACACTAAGTATACATATTGAAGACAGTATATTGAAATCTAGAAGATAAAACACAAAAATCACATATAAAGAAAATTCCATCATAACAGCTGATTTCTCATTGGAAGTGTTGAAAGCCAGAATAGCTTTGAACAAAGGTCAAAAAAACTATTCCAGCCAACCTAGATTAACAAAATGAGCAAAATTATCTGTTATGATTGAAGGAGAAAAAACTTTCAACAAACGTAAACATAAAACAAACCTAAAGAAATCACAGGAGATATTATAATGATCTAAAGAGAGGAATGAGAATAGCAGACAGACTATGGCAAAAAATATGAAGACATAACTATTTAAACATAAAACACCACTGAAAACAAAAACAATAGAGACAAAAAACCAGAATGTCCACAATTAACACAAGAAATTAAAAAATACCTTTTAATATCAGTGGCTTCAATTATTCAATCAAAAGAAATTGACTAACTGAATGGATCAAAAACAAAATCCATCTATCTTTTTAGGACAAGAAATATATCTTAGCTTTAAAACTAGCAACCTTGTTTTTCAATTTTTAATTTTTCATTATTATTTTTCTTTAATCTTTTTTTTTTTTTTTTACAGTCCAGCCATTATCCTCCTCTGGGTTTGCCCTCTGACAATTCCTTATCCCATTCCTCCTCCTATTTGCAAGAGGATGTCCCCACCCCACCCCCATCCTGACATACTTCCCCACTCCCTGGGGCCTCAAGTTTCTCCAAGGTTAAGTGCATCTTCTCTCTCACTGAGGCCAAACCAAGTACTCATTTGCAATATATGTATCAGGGGCCTCATATCAGCTAGTGTTTGGTGCTTGGTTGGCAGTTTAGTGTCTGAGAGATCTGGAGGAACCTTCTTAATGTAAAAGGATAGACAAAAGTATTCCTGTCAAATGGGAACAGGGAGCAAGGAGGTATCACTACCCTAATATCTTACAGAATAGACTTTAAACTAAAACTAATTAGAAGAGATAAAGAAGGAAATTGCATTATAATTAAAGGAATTGCCAAAGACCAGCCTCAGCTAGTAGTGGGGTTCTGAGAAAGGGGTATCTAGGAGTTGCAAAATGAGTGACTTGAAGTCAAATCATGCATTACAAGCTGAAGGCCTATGTTCTACTTGAGACAGCTTTCCCTTAATATATATCTTGTAGATCAAAAACCCAGTCTTTTATCTACATATCAGTTAAGTTATTACTCAAAGTTTCCTTTTGATTATCTCATGAGTTAGTATCCCAAGATTCCAGGGTCCTTGATTTTTAGAAAGAGACAGCAAGCACATGTTTTTCGTTTTTTTTTGGTTTTTTTTTTTTAATATGCCTTTGTAAGCACAGGCAATGAGCTAACTGGGTGGCATCCTATCCTGATGTTACCATTTCCACACTGCTTGGGCCCAAACTAACTCTGTTCCAGTCTGACCTTGAACTCAGGAATCAGACTGCTTTAGTATGGTTCTGCTGTTGTAGCTCATAGTGCAGCTGCTTCTGTTCTTTTGGGTTTGTGAAGCCTCTCCTATAATTCATATTGCATCTGTATATTTTGCATAGTTGAAAAATTATATTGTTTGAACTCTTGTTTTAAGAGTTCTTTTCCATAAGGACTGCCCTGAATGTGTCAGCATTTTATGATTTTTGCTGAGGTATCAACCAGGAGGCACATGTAACTAAGAAAACAATACAGAGAATCAATGCTTCACTTTAAGACTTAATCAGTATTTATTTATTTCCAAGTTCAGACCTTCCCCTTTAGCTTGCCTCTTCATTCCTTTTCATGCCACACTTGGTTTTTGTTGTTATTGTTGTTGTTCAAATATTCCAGAAGTACAAATGCCCTAGCTACTCAATCTAAATGTTGCCACACCCAGTTCTCTACTGGCTGTACTTCAGTGGCTTCTTCTTAGGCTGTTGTACTCCTGTTTATTTTGAAGCAGACCCTAAGTCCCACTCATTTTATCCAGGACAGCATTTACAGGCAGTGGCTGCCTCATAACTATCTATTAAACTGTTTTGTTTTGCCAGCTGTCCTTTCTCCAGTTTTCTTGAACTTGCCTAGAATCCTGCCAGCTCTCCCTTCTTCCTTTCCAGTTGTTTGGTCTTTCCTAGCACCTGCCTTAAGCTGAACCAATCATAATCCTTCCCCTGTGACTAAATAAAGACGGATTAAGTCTTAAAGTGAAGGAAAAATATGGTTGAAACTTTTATGATAGGCTTAGTTGTCAGAGGCAGAACCAACTGACACAAAGCTCAGCACAGCAGCAAAGTCAAGGGAAATTTACTTGTGGAGGCATGAGGAAGTGTTGGGTAATCACCATCAGTATCAAGTAGGAGAGAAAATGAGATCAGACCACTTCTCCATGAGTAAGCATCTGTGCCTATTTCTTTTCATTCATATGCATGGTATCATTCATTATTGACATGACCTACTCCACAGAGAACATTCAAGGAAAAGAGATTGCATTAATGTTTTTATAGTTTTAGAGTTCTTTTAATAATATGTGAAGTGGTTATATATATATATATATATATATATATATATATATATTCTATGTATATATAATATATAATATATGTCATATGATATATATGGCATGTGATATATGGTATATGGGATGTGATATATAGAATATGATAGATGGAATATGATAGATGGAATATGATAGATGATTTGATATATGATGATATATATATATATATATATGTACATATACATAGCTTAAGAGGATATTAAAGAGTTTGTATGCTTTCTGTTTGTGAAGTTTAATCTTACTTTTAATTCAGGTCATCAAGTCCACTATTGTAAATGAATTTTATTAATAATATTTTTGTTAGGTTAGATCAAGTGATGTGCTAGAGATGAAATATAATACTTTGCACAGCCCATTATTTTCAGAAGATTATAATGCAAACAAAACTAAAATGTATCTCCACAAGTTGTACTTTGTGAAATGAGGATGCCATTGCACTGTCCCTCATACATTATGAAGCTTGCTCTTGTTTTCTGTAACCAGCATTTAGCTGGAAATGCAAGTGGAGAATTAATAAAGGCACATCCCAGTTCTTTAATTAAGCTTCTCCTTATTTATCTATTTATTTATTTATTTATATATTTATTTATTTATTTATTTACTTATTGCTCATTCTGTATGAACGTTGCTTTGGGAAAATAAACCACGACTTTTTACAGGTTATATATATGACATATAAACTGAACCTATACAAGGTACTAGAGCTTTTGGTGTAATAAAAATTGTATAATAAAAAAACAAAGAATCAATGAATCTAAGAGCTAGTTCTTTGAGAAAATAAACAATATTAACAAACTCTTGGCTTGGCACAAATAAACAAAAGAATAAAAGTAGCCAAATTAACACAATCAGATATGAACAGGGAAATGTCATAACAGACATCAAAGAAATTTCAATTATAAGAGAATATTTTAAAAACCCATACTCTGTGTAGCCTGAAAAGTTAAGAGAAATGAATGAAATTTTAGATTAAGAAAATCACCAAAATTAAACCAAGAAGTAGCCAACATCCAAAAACAAACCCAGGAGATTAAAACAGTTATAAAATTTCTTCATTCTAAAAGAAATCCAGGAACAGATGGAGTCAGAGCAGAATTACTTCAGTCAAAGAATATCTATAGCCAATCTTTCTTAAACTATTCAAAAAAGAGTCCAAAGAAGCACTCCCAAATTCTATCTAGGAAGCCAGTGTCACTCAAATATTCAAGCCAGGTAAAGACAGGGAAATAAAATGACAGACCTATATCCTTGATGAACATAGATTGAAAAGTATTCAATAAAATACTTACAAACAAATTATAGGCATACATAAAAATGATTGCAAGCCATGGTCAAGTTGGCCTTATCTAATATTTATAATTCAATGTGTGTAATAAGCCACACAATAGACTTAAATACCAAAACAATGTAATCTATTAAATACATGAAGAAAAGATCTTTAAAAAATAGAACATTCTTTCATACAAAAAAATCCTAGAGAATGTAAAGCTAGAGAAAATGTATCTCAAAAAGATAAAAGCTTTGCATGAGAGAAACAGCCAACATCATCCAAAATAGAGAAAAGTTTGATCCAACTCAACTGATGTCTGGAATAAAACAGGAATATCTTATCCCACTCCTTTTAATATTGTTTTCAAAATACTAGTTGAAGCAATAGGGCAAGAGAAGGAAATACAAGGGCTACAAATAAGAAAAGAAAGGGTAAAATTATCCCTATTTTCAGATGGTATGATAGTGTGTGTCAATCCAATTCCAAAAATTTCTACCAGAGAACTTCTAGGGATCATAAATTCATCAGTGGAGCAGAAAACACAATTGACATGCACAAATCAATGAATTTGATATAAATTAACAATACACATACAGAGAGAGAGAGAGCATGGAAAAACTTCTAGTCACAATAGCCTCAAAGGAGAAAATATAGGTACAAACCTAACAAAGGAAGTACAAGGCCTCTACAATGAAAACTTTAAATCCCCAAGGAAAGAGAAAAAGAAATGGAGAAAGATGCTAGAAAATAAAAAAAAAATGTCCCACACTCATGGATTGGTAAATTTAACATTGTGAAAATGACCACTATATCAAAACTTATATACATATTTGATATAATTGTAATCATCCATATAATTTTTACAAAAATAGAAATTAAATCCTAAAATGCATATGAAATCAGAAAAGTTACCAGATAGCCAAAACAATCTTGTGAGTAAAGAACATTGGTAGAAGGGTTATATTCCAGATTCTAAGAGCCCTCATAATTAAAACAGTATGAAACAAAAAAAAAAAAAAAAACAGACATGCACATAAGTGAAACAAAATGAAAGACCTGAGAACATGAGAACATGAAACCTCAATCATTTAATATTTGATAAAAATGTCAAAACCGAACTACAACACAGAACTAAGAAAGAATATTAAAAACTGTTTTAGGCAGAAATATCAGAATTACACAAGACTTCTTAACAGAGATTAAAATGCAGAAGATCTTGGGCAGATGTCATACAGACCCTAGGAGAACAAAATTTCTAGCCCAGGCTAATATAACCAGCAAACTCTCAATTACCATAGATGAAGAAACCAAGATATTTCATGACAAAGCCAAATCTACATAATATATTTCCACTAAACTAGGCCTACAGAGGAAAATAGAATGAAAACTAAAGGAAGGAAACTATGCCAAAGAAAATCCAAGAAATTAACCTTCTCATAATAATCCTAAAAGGGAGAGAACTACACAAGTATAATTCTACCTCTACCAACAAAAATAATAGGAAACAACAATCATTGGACTTTAATATCCCTCAACATCAATGGACTTAGTTTCCCCTCAAAAAGAACAAAGACTGGATACATAAACAGGACCAGCATTTTGCTGCATAAAAGAAAGACACCACAGTGATAAAGACAGACACTACCCCAGAGTATGAGGTTGGAAACAATTTTCCAAGCACATGGTCCCAAGAAACAAGTTGTAGTAGACATTCTTTTTTTTTAATTTATTGATATATTTATATACATTTCAAATGATTTCCCCTTTTCTGGACCCCCACTCCCTGAAAGTCCCATCAGTCCCCTTCCCTCCCCCTGTTTTCCCACCCAACCCTTCCCACTTCCCTGTTCTGATTTTGCTCTATACTGCTTCACTGAGTCTTTTCAGAACAAGGGGCCACTCCTCCATTCTTCTTGTACCTCATTTGATGTGTGGATTATGTTTTGGGTATTCCAGTTTTCTAGGTTAATATCCACTTATTAGTGAGTGCATACCATGAGTCACCTTTTGAGTCTGGGTTACTTCACTTAGTATGATGTTCTCTAGCTCGATCCATTTGCCTAGGAATTTCATGAATTCATTGTTTATAATGGCTGAATAGTACTCCATTGTGTAGATATACCACATTTTTTGCATCCACTCTTCTGTTGAGGGATACCTGGGTTCTTTCTAGCATCTGGCAATTATAAATAGGGCTGCTATGAACATAGTAGAACATGTATCCTTATTACATGGTGGGGAATCCTCTGGGTATATCCAGGAGTGGTATAGCAGGATCTTCTGGAAGTGAGGTGCCCAGTTTTTGGAGGAACCGCCAGACTGTTTTCCAGAGTGGTTGTACCAATTTGCAACCCCACCAGCAATCGGCAACCAACAAATTGGGAAAAGATCTTCACCAATCCTACATCAGATAGAGGGCTAATATCCAATATATATAAAGAACTCAAGAAGTTAGACTCCAGAAAACCAAACAACCCTATTAAAAAATGGGGTACAGAGTTAAACAAAGAATTCTCACCTGAAGAACTTCGGATGGCAGAGAAACACCTTAAAAAATGCTCAACTTCGTGGGGCGGCGGTGGCGGCGGCGGTAGCAGTGGCTGCTCCAGCTGAAGGGCCATCAGCAGTGGAACCAAGGCGACACAGGGTCCAGTTAGGCCCTGCGCCCACGACCACTGACCTTCGCTGACCAGCCGGGCGGCAAGCAGCTGCGGTTCTGCGGAGCCTTTCGCTGCACGGAAGCCACTTCAGAACTCGGCTTCCCGCCAGTCAGGAGAGACTCACCTCCATCTTGATCCCGGGCTCCAGAGATCGGTCAGACTGAGGTACACAAACATAATCCTAGGCCCAACACCGCAGGGGTCTGAGCCAGATGGGCGTTGGCCTGCACCCAGGCCCTGGGCTGTTCGAGTGGCCATCAGGGCGCCAACCCAGCCAGGAGTTTTTTTTTTGCCCTGGCCAGCGCACGCGCTGCCATTTTGCCTACAGGAGCCAGAGTGCTCGGGAGGGCAGAGACTGCTAACAAGCGTAGCCTGAGGCTAACAAAACGGGGGTCTAGGCCCCAAAAGGCACAGGACTGACCCCAAGAACTGGGCGGCTTGGTGGGCCATCTGTGTGTCAACCCGCCCAGGAGGTTATTAGCACAACAGACTCTCCTGGTGCTTTCAGGGAGCGCGGACGCGCACGCCCGCCATCCGGGTCACCTGGCGGACCCAAATAACAGTCATAGCCCTAGGGAAACTTTGCTCGGACCTTGGCCTCCCAGGCATTTGCCTGGACTCAGGGCCCGGGCGACAAGGCTAACCTAGTGTGCGCCAGCCCGGTTGGGGAAATCGGCTGCCCAGCGGAGTGAGCGGAACACAGGGGAGGTCACAGCAACATACACCTTCGGAGCTCCCTGGGGGTGCACACGGGTTCCATCTGGCCCACAGACACAATCTGGGGCAAGGCCTCAGGCAGAAGCCCTCAGGTCAACTCTCTCCGCTTCAGATCAGCCTGGGTGGCCGCCACATCTCCAGGTCCCTCAAGAGGCTAGTGGGGGCTTCCGGGCGGCCAGCTGGGAGAAGTCCGTGTGCTCCAATAAACCCTGCAGGCCCCAGCGGGAGCCTTCAGGTGCCTGCTTCGGGATCTGAACAGCCTGGACAACAGCACCCTGTCTACAGGCAGTGCAGAGTGTAAGCTGTGCACCAGAGGCCAACGGGGAAGGGGCAGCTTGCACTGGTGAGTCCAGCACTGACAAGACCAAGTAACACCAGTGAGAGCTAGATGGCAAAAGGCAAACGCAGGAACGTCACTAACAGAAATCAAGGCAATATGGCAACACCTGAACCAAATTCTCCTCTACCAGCAAGTCCTGGATACCCCATCACACCAGTAAAACAAGATTTGGATTTAAAATCACTGGTCATGATGCTGGTACAGGAACACATGAAGGACATTCAGGAGAAAATGGATCAAAAGTTAGAAGCCCTTGCAAGGGAAACACAAAAATCATTGAAAGAAATCCAGGAGAATACAAAAGCCAACAAGGAGGAAATGCAAAAAACACTTAAAGAAATACAGGAGAACTTTGGTCAACAGGCTGAGGTCATGAAAGACGAAACACAAAAATCTCTTAAAGAAATACAGGAGAACTTTGGTCAACAGGCTGAGGTCATGAGAGAAAAAACACAAAAATCTCTTAAAGAATTACAGGAAAGCACAAACAAGCAAGTGAAGGAGCTAAGCAAAACCATCCAGGATCTAAAATCAGAAGTAGAAACAACTAAGAAAACTCAAAAGGAGACAACTTTGGAGATAGAAAGCCTTGGGAAGAAATCAGGGGACAGAGATGCAAATATCAACAACAGAATACAAGAGATAGAAGAAAGAATCTCAGATGCTGAAGATTCCATAGAAACCATGGACTCAACAGTTAAAGAAAATGCAAAATGCAAAAAGCTTGTAACCCAAAATATCCAGGAAATCCAGGACACAATGAGAAGACCAAACCTAAGGATTATAGGCATAGATGAGAGTGAAGATTTACAACTTAAAGGGCCAGCAAATATCTTCAATAAAATTATGGAAGAAAACTTCCCTAACCTAAAGAGAGAGATGCCCATGAATATACAAGAAGCCTACAGAACTCCAAACAGACTGGACCAGAACAGAAATACTTCCCGTCACATAATAATCAAAACACCAAATGTTCGAAACAAAGAAAGAATATTAAAGGCAGTAAGAGAAAAAGGCCAAGTAACATATAAAGGAAGACCTATCAGAATCACAGCAGACTTTTCACCTGAGACTATGAAGGCTAGAAGGTCCTGGGCAGATCTCATGCAGACGCTAAGAGAACACAAATGCCAACCAAAACTACTATATCCAGCAAATCTCTCAATCACCATAGATGGAGAAACTAAGATATTTCACGACAAAACCAAGTTCACCCAATATCTAGCCACAAACCCAGCCCTAAAAAGGATAATAGGAGGACAACACCAATATAAGGAGGGAAACTTCACCCTGAAAAAAGCAAGATAGTAACCTTTCATCAAACCCAAAAGAAGTTAAGCAATCAAATTTAAAAAATAACGTCAAAAATGATAGGAAGTAACAATCACTATTCCTTAATATCTCTTAACATCAATGGACTCAATGCCCCAATAAAAAGACACAGACTAACTGACTGGATACGTAAACAGGACCCTACATTTTGCTGCTTACAGGAAACACACCTCAGGGTCAAAGACAAACACTACCTTAGAGTAAAAGGCTGGAAGACAATTTTACAAGCAAATGGTCTCAGGAAACAAGCTGGAGTAGCCATTTTAATATCAGATAAAATTGACTTTCAACCCAAAGTCATCAAAAGAGACTCTGAGGGACACTTCTTGCTGGTCAAAGGAAAAATACAACAAGAAGAACTCTCAATCCTGAACATCTATGCTCCAAATGCAAGGGCACCCTCTTTCATAAAAGAAACTTTATTAAAACTCAAAGCACACATTGCACCTAACACAATAATTGTGGGTGACTTCAACACTGCACTTTCCTCAATGGACCGATCAGGAAAACAGAAACTAAACAAGGACACAATGAAACTAATTGAAGCTTTGGACCAATTAGATTTAACTGATATATATAGACCATTCTATCCTAAAACAAAAGAATATAACTTTTTTTCAGCACCTCATGGTACCTTCTCCAAAATCGACCATATAATTGGTCACAAGACAGACCTCAACAAATATAAGAAGATAGAACTAATCCCATGCCTCCTATCTGATCACTATGGAATAAAAGTGGTCTTCAATAGCAACAGAAACAACAGAAAACCCACATACACGTGGAAAATGAACAATACTCTACTCAATGATACCTTGGTCAAGGAAGAAATAAAGAAAGAAATTAAAGACTTTTTAGAACACAATGAAAATGAAAACACAACATACCCAAATCTATGGGACACAATGAAAGCAGTGCTAAGAGGAAAACTCATAGCCCTGAGTGCCTCCAAAAAGAAAATGGAGAGAGCATACATTACCAACTTAATGACACACCTGAAAGCCCTAGAACAAAAAGAAGCTATTTCACCCAGGAGGAGTAGAAGGCAGGAAATCATCAAACTCAGGGCCGAAATCAATCAAGTAGAAATAAAGAGAACCATACAAAAAATCAACAAAACCAGGAGCTGGTTCTTTGAGAAAATCAACAAGATAGATAAACCCTTAGCCAGACTGACCAAAGGGCACAGAGAAAGTATCCAAATTAACAAACTTAGAAATGAAAAGGGAGACATAACAACGGAAACTGAGGAAATCCAAAAAATCATCAGATCCTACTACAAGAGCCTGTACTCAACACAACTGGAGAATCTGGAGGAAATGGACAATTTCCTTGACAGATACCAAATACCAAAATTAAATCAGGACCAACTAGACCATCTGAACAGTCCCATAAAGCCTAAAGAAATAGAAGGAGTCATAGAAAGTCTTCCAACCAAAAAAAGCACAGGACCAGATGGTTTCAGTGCAGAATTCTACCAGACCTTCAAAGAAGAGTTAACACCAATACTCTTCAAACTATTCCACAAAATAGAAACAGAAGGAACACTACCCAATTCCTTCTACGAAGCCACAATTACGCTGATACCAAAGCCACACAAAGATCCAACAAAGAAAGAGAACTTCAGACCAATTTCCCTTATGAACATCGATGCAAAAATACTCAATAAAATTCTTGCCAACCGAATGCAAGAACACATCAAAACGATCATCCACCATGATCAAGTAGGCTTTATCCCGGGAATGCAGGGTTGGTTCAATATACAGAAATCCATCAATACAATCCACTACATAAACAAACTCAAAGAACGAAACCACATGGTCATTTCATTGGATGCTGAAAAAGCATTTGACAAAATTCAGCATCCTTTCATGCTTAAAGTCTTGGAGAGAACAGGAATTCAAGGCCCATACCTAAACATAGTAAAAGCAATATACAGCAAACCGGTAGCCAGCATCAAACTAAACGGAGAGAAACTTGAAGCAATCCCTCTGAAATCAGGGACCAGACAAGGCTGCCTCCTTTCTCCTTATCTTTTCAATATTGTACTTGAGGTACTAGCTCGGGCAATTCGACAACATAAGGAGGTCAAAGGGATACAAATTGGAAAGGAGGAAGTCAAACTATCATTATTTGCAGACGACATGATCGTCTACCTAAGTGACCCAAAGAACTCCACTAGAGAGCTCCTACAGCTGATAAACAGCTTCAGCAAAGTGGCAGGTTATATAATCAACTCAAGCAAATCAGTGGCCTTCCTATACTCAAAGGATAAGCAGGCTGAGAAAGAAATTAGGTAAATGACCCCCTTCACAATAGCCACAAACAGTATAAAGTATCTTGGGGTGACTCTTACCAAACATGCGAAAGATCTGTATGACAAGAACTTCAAGACTCTGAAGAAGGAAATGGAAGAAGACCTCAAAAAATGGGAAAACCTCCCATGCTCATGGATCGGTAGAATCAATATAGTTAAAATGGCCATTTTGCCTAAAGCACTATACAGATTCAATGCAATACCCATCAAAATCCCAACTCAATTCTTCACAGAGTTAGAAAGAGCAATTATCAAATTCATCTGGAACAACAAAAAACCCAGGATAGCTAAAACTATTCTCAGCAACAAAAGAAAATCTGGGGGAATCAGTATCCCTGACCTCAAGCAATACTACAGAGCAATAGTGTTAAAAACTGCATGGTATTGGTACAGTGACAGGCAGGAGGATCCATGGAACAGGATTGAAGATCCAGAAATGAACCCACACACCTATGGCCACTTGATCCTCGACAAAGAGGCTGAAAACATCCAATGGAAAAAAGATAGCCTTTTCAACAAATGGTGCTGGTTCAACTGGAGGTCAGCATGCAGAAGAATGCGAATTGATCCATCCTTGTCTCCTTGTACTAAGCTCAAATCCAAATGGATCAAGGACCTCCACATAAAGCCAGACACTCTGAAGCTAATAGAAAAGAAACTGGGGAAGACCCTTGAGGACATCGGTACAGGGAGAAAGTTTCTGAACAGAACACCAATAGCGTATGCTCTAAGAGCAAGAATTGACAAATGGGACCTCATAAGGTTACAGAGTTTCTGTAAGGCAAAGGACACCATCAAGAGGACAGATCGGCAACCAACAAATTGGGAAAAGATCTTCACCAATCCTACATCAGATAGAGGGCTAATATCCAATATATATAAAGAACTCAAGAAGTTAGACTCCAGAAAACCAAACAACCCTATTAAAAAATGGGGTACAGAGTTAAACAAAGAATTCTCACCTGAAGAACTTCGGATGGTGGAGAAGCATCTTAAAAAATGCTCAACTTCATTAGTCATTAGGGAAATGCAAATCAAAACAACCCTAAGATTTCATCTTACACCAGTCAGAATGGCTAAGATTAAAAATTCAGGAGACAGCAGGTGTTGGAGAGGGTGCGGAGAAAGAGGAACACTCCTCCATTGCTGGTGGGGTTGCAAATTGGTACAACCACTCTGGAAAGCAGTCTGGCGGTTCCTCCGAAAACTGGGCACCTCACTTCCAGAAGATCCTGCTATACCACTCCTGGGCATATACCCAGAGGATTCCCCACCATGTAATAAGGATACATGCTCTACTATGTTCATAGCAGCCCTATTTATAATTGCCAGATGCTGGAAAGAACCCAGGTATCCCTCAACAGAAGAGTGGATACAAAAAATGTGGTATATCTACACAATGGAGTACTATTCAGCCATTAGAAACAATGAATTCATGAAATTCTTAGGCAAATGGATGGAGCTAGAGAACATCATACTAAGTGAGGTAACCCAGACTCAAAAGGTGAATCATGGTTTGCACTCACTAATAAGTGGTTATTAACCTAGAAAACTGGAATACCCAAAACATAATCCACACATCAAATGAGATACAAGAAGAAAGCAGGAGTGGTCCCTGGTTCTGGAAAGACTCAGTGAAACAGTATTTGGCAAAACCAGAACGGGGAACTGGGAAGGGGTGGGAGGGAGGACAGGGGAAGAGAAGGGGGCTTACGGGACTTTCGGGGAGTGGGGGGGGGGTAGAAAAGGGGAAATCATTTGAAATGTAAATAAATTATATCGAATAAAAAGAAAAGAATGAAAAAAAATGCTCAACTTCATTAGTCATTAGGGAAATGCAAATCAAAACAACCCTGAGATTTCACCTTACACCAGTCAGAATGGCTAAGATTAAAAATTCAGGAGACAGCAGGTGTTGGCGAGGATGTGTAGTAGACATCCTAATATCCTACAAAATAGACTTTCAAACAAAAGTTATCAAAAAAAGATGGGGGGATGATACTTCATAGTTATCAAGGGAAAAATCCACCAAAATGAAATCTCAACTGTGAACATAGGTGCCCCAAATGCAAGAGCACCCTCATTTGTAAAAGAAACTTTACTAAAGCTCAAAACACATATTGAATCTCACACAATAATAGTGGGAAACTTCAACACCCAAATCTCACCAATGGACAGATCAATGGAAACAGAAACTAAATGGAAACATAGTGAAACTAATAGAAGTTATCAACTGAATGGATTTAACAGACACCTACAGAACATTTCACCCAAAAACAAAATGACACACTTTCTCAGCACCTCATGGTACCTTCTCCAAAACTAATTATATTAAGGTTCAAAAAACAAGCCTCAAGGGATAGAAGAAGATTGAATTAATCCCATGCAGATCCCCACAAACTAAGGCTTGTCTTCAATAACAAAAACCAGGAGGAAGACTGAAAAAGGGGGGCCAGTTCAGACATGAGACAAGATGGGGGAGAAATATGGAGGGTCAGGAATTTGAAAAGAGGTGTGTAGTAATGGGGGAGGGGGAACTGGGAGTGGCCACTAGAAAGTCCCAGACGCCAGGGACCCAAGAGTTTCCCAGGACACAACAAGGAGGACTTTTGCTTAAATACCCAACAAAGGGGAGATAGAAGCTAAGATGTAGAGACTATATCCAATGGAAAGACATGGCCCAAGTTATGGTATGGGGTCACCCACTAACCTTAAAAACATCAACCCAGAATTTCTCCTGTCAAAAGGAAATGCAGAGACAGAGTAGAGCAAAGACTGAAGGAAAGGCCCTTCAGAGACTGCTCCACCTAGGGATCTATCCCATCTGCTGAACTCAAACCCAGACACCATTGCTGATGCCAAGAAATGCTTACTAACAGAAGCCCAGTATAGATGTCCCCTGAGAGGCTCTGCCAGAACTGGACCAATACAGATACAGATATACACAGCCAAACATTGGAATAAACATGGGGACCACAATGTGAAAGTTAGGGCAAGGACTATAGGAACTGAAGGGGTTTGCCACCTCATAGGAAGAAAATATCAACTGACAAGATCCCCCAAAGCTCCCTGGGTACCCATCGCTCCAGCTGGATATGTAGGAGAAGATTGACTTATCTGGTATAACTAGGCAGGGAGCCCCTTGGTCTTGTGGAGGTTTGATGACCAAAGATAGGGGAATGCTAGGCCACTGAGGCAGGAGTGGGTGGACAGGTTGGGGAGCACCATCATAGATACAGTCGAGAGGAAAAAGGGGATAACATTTTTTTTTCCTTTCGAGACAGGGTTTCTCTGTGTAGCTCTGGCTATCCCAGAACTCACTCTGTAGACCAGGACAGCCTCGAACTCGGAAATCTGCCTGCCTGCCTCTGCCTCCCAAGTGCAGGGATTAAAGCCGTGCACCACCACCGCCTGGCCCAGGGGGTAACATTTTATCCCATTATTTTAGATGGGAAACTGGGAAGGGGGATAAAATTTGAAATGTAAATAAATGAAATAAACAATTTTAAAAAGTTTTATTTAAAAAAAATGCTCAGCAATAACTTGTTCAGGAAGAAATAAAGAAAGAAATTAAAGACTTTATAAATTTTCAAATATGAAGACACAACATACCCAAACATACAGGACAAAATAGAAGCAGTGCTAATAGAAAACTGATAGAATTGAGTGTCTTCATAATGAAATTGGAGAGATCGTACACTAGCAGTTAACAGCACACCTGAAAGTTCTAGAACAAAGAGAAGCAAACATACCCAGGATGAGTGGATGGAGGGATATAATAAAGCACAAGGCTCAAGTCAATCAAGTAGAAACAAAAGAACTATACAAAAAAATCAATAACACTAGGAGATGGTTCTTTGGGAAAATCAAAATAAATAAATAAGTAAGTAAATAAATAAATAAACCCTTAGCCCATAACTTGAGGGCACAAAGATAGTATACAAATTAACGAAATCAGAAATGAAAAGTGAGACATAACAGAAACTGGGAAAATTTTAAAAATGATCAGAGCCTATTTCAAATGAAAATCTAGATAAAATGGATGATTTTCTAGACAGATACCATGTACCAATATTAAATCTGGATAAGATACACGATCTAAATAGTCCCAAAATCCCTAAGGAAAGACAAGCAGTCATTAAAATTATCTCAACCAATAAAAGTCCAGGACCAGATGAGTTCAGTGCAGAATTCTATCAGACCTTCAAAGAAGACCTAATGCCAATACTTCTCAAACTATTTCACAAAATGAAAACAAAAGGAACACTACCTAATGCATTCTATGAAGCCATAGTTATTCTGATACCTAAACCACACAAAGTCACAATAAAGAGAAATTCAGACCAATTTCCCTTATGAATATTGATGCAAAAATTCACAATGTAATTCTCTCAAGCCAAATCCAATAATAATATCATGATAAATGATAATTCATCATGACCAAGTATGCTTCATCCTAGGGATGCAGGGATGGTTCAATATATGGAAATCCAGTTTAAAAAATCCACCCTATAAAGAAACTCAAAGAGAAAAATTACAATATGATCATCTCATTAGATACTAAAAAAATAATCTTGGACAAAATACACCACTTCCTGTTAAAAGTATTTGAGAGATCAGGAATTCAAGGTCTATACCTAAAAATAATAAAAGCAACATGCAGTTAACCAATAACCAATATCAAATTAAATGGAGAAAAAGTTGAAGCAATCTCCCTAACATCAGGGACAAGATAGGGCTGCCCACTTTCTCTGTACTTATTCAATATAGTTCTTAATGTTCTAGCTAGAACAATTAGAAAACAAAAGGAGATAAAAGGGATACAAATGGGAAGGAAGAAATCAAAATATCACTATTTTCAGATGATATGATAATATATATAAGCAACCCCAAAATGTCTGCCATATATCTCCTATAGCTAATAAACTACTCCCTAAATGGGGATGTATATGAAATTAACTCAAACAAATCAGTAGCCTTCACCTACTCAAAGGATAAAAGGAATGAGAAAGAATGTAGGGAAACCAAACCCTTCACAATAGTCACAAATAATATAAACTACCTTGATATGACCCTAACAAAGCAAGTGAAAAATTCTGTATGACAAGAACTTCAAGTCTCTGAAAAAATAAATTGAAGAAGATCTCAGAAGATTGAAAGATCTCCAATGCTCATGGATCGATAGGATAAATATAGTAAAAATGTCCATCTTGCTGAAAGCAATCTACAGATTCAATGTAATCTTCATCAAAATTCCAACTCAATTTTTCATACAGCTAGAAAGAGCAATTTCAAAATTCATCTGGAATAACAAAAAAACCCACCATAGTGAAAACTATTCTCAATAATAAAAGAAGTTCTGGGAGAATCATCATCTCTGGCCTCAAGCTAAAGTACAGAGCAACAGTGATTAAAAGCTTCATGGTAATGGTACAGGGTCAGGCAGGTAGATCAAGGGAATAGAATTGAAGACCCAGAAATAAACCCGCACACCTATGGTCACCTGATCTTTGATAAAGAGGCCAAAACCAAGTGGAGGAAAACAGACAGCATTTTCAACAAATGGTGTATTTCAACTGGTGCTCAGCATGTAGAGGAATGCAAATTGACACATTTTTATCTCCTAGTACAAAGCTCAAATTTATGTGGATCAAAGACCACCACATAAAACCAGATATGCTGAATCTAATAGAAGAGAAAGTGGGAAAGAGCCTCATTGGCACAGGGGAAAATTTCCTGAACAGAACACAAATGGCTCAGGTTCTAATATCAGCAATTGAAAAACAGGACCTCATAAAATGAAAAGGCTGCTGATTTGTCCTTTTGATGGTGTCCTTTGCCTCACAGAAACTTTGTAATTTTATGAGGTCCCATTTGTCAATTCTTGGTCTTAGAGCATAAGCCATTGGTTTTCAGGAACTTTCTCCCTGTACCGATGGCCTCAAGGGTCTTCCCCAGTTTCTTTTCTATTAGTTTCAGTGTGTTTGGCTTTACGTGAAGGTCCTTGATCCACCTGGAGTTGAGCTTAGTACAAGGAGATAAGGATGGATCAATTCACATACTTCTGCATGCTGACCTCAAATTGAACCAGCACCATTTGTTGAAAAGGCTATCTTTTTATCCACTGGAAGTTGTCAGGTCCTTTGTCAAAGATCAAGTGGCCATAGGTGTGTGGATTCGTTTCTGGATTGTCAATTCTATTCCTTTGATTCACTTGCCTGACACTGTACAAAAACCATGCAGTTTTTAATACTATTGCTCTGTAGTATTGCTTGAAGGTCCTGGATACTGATTATACTGATTCCCCCAGAAGTTCTACTGTTGAGAATAGTTTTAGCTATCCTGGGTTTTTTTTTGTTATTCCAGATGAATTTGAGAATTGCTCTTTTTAACTCTATGAAGAACTGAGTTGCAATTTTGATGGGTATTGCAATGAATCTATATACTGCTTTTGACATGATAGAAATTTGAAGTATAATAATCCTGCCAATACATGAGCGTGGCAGATTTTTCCATTTTCTGAGGTCTTCTTCCATTTCCTTCTTCGAAGACCTGAAGTTCTTGTCATACAGATCTTTTATTTGTTTGGTCAGAGTCATACCAAGATACTTTATATTGTTTGTGGCAAAAGACAAATCGGCAACCAAGAATTTGGAAAAAGATCTTCACCAACCCTACATCCAACAGAGGGCTAATATCCAATATATAGGAAAAACTCAAGAAGTTAGACCCCAGAAAACCAAATAACCCTATTAAAAATGGGGTACAGAGCTAAAAAAGAATTTTCACCTGAAGAACTTTGGATGTCTGAGAAGCAACTTAAAAAATGTTCAGTAGCATTAGTCATTACAGAAATGCAAATCAAAACATCCTTGAGATTTTACCTTACACCAGTCAGAATGGCTAAGATTAAAAACTCAGGAGACAGCAGGTGCTGGCTAGGATGTGGAGAAATAGGAACACTCCTCCACTGCTGGTGGTGTTGTAAATTAGTACAACCACTATGAAAATCAGTCTGGTGGTTCCTCAAAAAACTGGGCAAGACACTTTCAGAGGACCCTGCTATACTACTCCTGGGCAAATACCCAGAGGATTCTCCAGCATGTAATAAGGATACATGCCCCACTATGTTCATAGCAGCCCTATTTATAATAGCCAGAAGCTGGAAAGAACCCAGGTGTCCCTCAACAGAGGAATGGATACAAAAAATGTGCTATATATACACAATGGAGTACTATTCAGCCATTAGAAACAATGAATTCATGAAATTCTTAGACAAATGGATGGAGCTGGAGAACATCATACTAAGTGAGGTAACCCAGTCTCAAAAGATCACTCATGGTATGCACTCACTGATAAGCAGATATTAGCCTAGAAAGTTGGAATACCCAAGACATAATCCACAGATCAAATGAGGTCTAAGAAGAAGGAAGGAGTGGCCCCGGGTTCTGGAAAGGCTCAGTGCAGCAGTGTAGGGGAATACCAGGACAGAGAAGTGGGAAGGGGTAGATGGGGGGATAGGGGGAGGAAAGGGGGCTTATGGGACTTTTGGGGAGTGGGAAGCCAGTAAAGGGGAATCATTTGGAATGTAAATAAAGAACATATCAAATAAAAAAAAAAAGAAAGAAAATACCATCCTGAGTGAGGTAACCCAGACTCACATGAACACACATGGAATGGGAAACTATGAAAGCAGTACTAAGAGGTAAACTCATAGCTCTGAGTGCCTCCAAAAAGAAGCTGGAGAGAGAATACACTAGCAGCTTAACAGCACAACTGAAAGCGCTAGAAGAGAAAGAAACTAATACACACAAGAAGAGTAGAAGGCAAGAAATCATCAAACTCAGGGCTGAAATCAACCAAGTAGAAACAAAAAGAACCATGCAAAGAATCACCAAAACCAGGAGGTGGTTCTTTGAGAAAATCAACAAAAAGGATAGATAAATCCTTAGCCAGACTAACCAGAGGACACAGAAACAGTATCCAAATTAACAAAATCAGAAATAAAAAGTGACATATAACAACAGAAACTGAGGAAATTAAAAAAAATCTTCAGATGCTCCAAAAAAAGCCTATACTTAACACGATTGGAAAATTAATGAACAATTTGCTAGACAGATACCAAATAACAAAGTAAAATAAGGACTAGATAGACCACCTAAACATTCTCATAATCCCTAAAGAAATAGAAGTGGTCATTGAAAGTCTCCCAACCAAAAAAAAAAAATAATAATAATAATAAATAAAAATAAATAAATAAATAAATAATTAATTAAATAAAAAAGAAAAAGAAAAAAAGCCTAGGACCAGATCTTTATAGTGCAGAATTCTATCAGACCTTCAAAGAAGACCTAACATCAATACTCTTCACAATATTCCATGAAATAGAAACAGAAGGAACACTACCCAACTCATTTTATAAAGCCACAATTATGCTGATACAAAACCACACAAAGATCCAACAAAGAAAGAGAACTTCAGACCAATTTCCCTTTCAAATATCGTTGCAAAAATACTCAATAAAATTCTTGCCAACTGAATCAAAGAATACATCAAAATGATCATTCACCACAATCAAGTAGGTTTCATCCCAGGTATGCAGGGATGGTTCAATATTCAGAAATCCATCAATGTAATCCACTATATAAACAAACTCAAAGAAAAAAAAACACATGGTAATTTCATTAGATGCTGAAAAGCATTTGAGGAAATTCAGCATCCTTTCATGTTAAAAGTCTTGGAAAGATGATGAATTCAGTGCCCATACCTAATCATAGTAAAAGCAATATACAGCAAACCAGTAGGCAACATCAAACTAAATGGAGAGAAACGTGAAGCAATCCCACTAAAATCACGGACAAGGCTGCCCTCTCTTTACCTATGCAATATAGTAATTGAAGTTCTAGCTAGATAGATTAGATAACAAGAGGAGGTAAAAAGGGATACAAATTGGGAAGGAAGAGGTCAAATTATCACTATTTTCAGATGATATGATTATATACATAAGTGACCCAAAAAGTCCACCAGAGAACTCCTACAACTGATAAACACCTTCAGCAAAATGGCCGGATATAAAATTAACTCATACAGATCAGTAGCCTTCCTATACTCAAAAGATAAACAGGCTGAGAAAGAAATTAGGGAAACTACATCCTTCACAATAGTCACAAACAATGTTAAGTATCTTGGTGTGACTGTAACCAAGCATGCAAAATATCTGTATGACAAGAACTTCAAGTCTCTTAAGAAAAAAATTAAAGAAGACCTCAGAAGATGAAAACATATCCCATGCTTGTGGATTGGTAAGATTAATATAGTAAAAATAGCCATTTTGCCAACAGTAATCTACAGATTCAATGTGATACCCCTCAAAATTCTAACTCAATTCTTCATAGAGTTAGATAGAGCAATTCTAAAATTCATCTGGAATAAAAATCAAAGCCCAGGATAGCAAAAAATGTTCTCAACAGTAAAAGAACTTCTGGGGGAATAAGTATCCCAGTATCCCAGTACTGCTTGAAGCAATACTACAGAACAATAGTATTAAAAACTGCATGGTATTGGCACAGTGACAGACAAGTGGACCAATGGAATAGAATTGAAGATCCAGAAATGAATCCACACACCTATGGTCACTTGATCTTTGAGAAAGGAGCCAAAAACCTCCAGTGGAAAAAAGAGCCTTTTCAACAAATGGTGCTGGTTCAATTGGAGGTCAGCATGCAGAAGAATGAGAATTGATCCATTCTTATCTCCATGTACTAAATTTCACTCCAAGTGGATCAAGGATCTCCACATAAAAACAGACACACTGAAACTAATAGAAAAGAAACTGGGGAAGACCCTTGAGGACATGGGCACAGGGAAAAATTTCCTGAACAGAAAACCGATAGCTTATGCTTTAAGATCAAGAATGACAAATAGGACCTCATAAAATTACAAAGTTTCTGTAAGGCAAAGGACACTGTCTATAGGTCAAAATGGCAACCAACAAATTGACAAAAGATTTTACCTACCAGACATCCAACAGAGGGCTAATATCAAATATATACAAAGACCTCAAGAAGTTAGACTCCAGAGAACCAAATAACCTTATTAAAAATTAGGGTACAGAGCTAAACAAAGAATTTTCACCTAAGGAATATCAAATGTCTGAGAAGCACCTAAGGAAATGTTCAACATCCTTACTCACTAGGGAAATGCAAATAAAAACAACCCTGTGATTTCACCTCACACCACTCAGAATGGCTAAAATCAAAAACTCAGGAGACAGCAGGTGCTGTCAAGGATGTGGAGAAAGAGGAACACTCCTCCACTGCTGGTGGGATTGCAAACTCGTACAACCACTCTGGAAATCAGTTTGGCGGTTCCTCAGAAAACTGGGCATCATACTAATGGAGGACCCTGTTATAGCACTTCTGGACATATACCCAGAGGATTCATCAGCATGTAATAAGGACACATGCTTCTCTATGTTCATAGCGGCCCTATTTATAATAGCCAGAGGCTGGAAAGAACCCAGATGTCCTTCAATGGAGGAATGGATAACGAAAATGTGGTACATTTACACTTTGGAATACTACTCAGCTATTAAAAACAATGAATTCATGAAATTTTTAGGCACATGGGTGGAACTTGAAAGTATCATCCTGAGTGAGGTAACCCAATCACAAAAGAACACACATGGTAAGCACTCACTGATAAGTGGATATTCGCCCAGAAGCTTACAATTCCCAAGCACAGTTCCCATATCAAATGATGCCCAAGAAGGAGGAAGAAGAAAGTATGGATACTCTGGTCCTTCTTAGAAGGGGGAACAAAATATCCACAAAAGAAGATACGGAGTCAATGTATGGAGCAGAGACTGAGGTAAAGACCATCCAGAGACTACCCCACCTAGTGATCCATCCCATATACAGTTACAAAACCCAGACTCTATTGTGGAAGCCCACAAGTGCTTGCTGACTGGAGCAGGATATAGCTATCACCTGTGAGGCTCTGCTAATGCATTACAAATACAGAGGGGGACACTCTCAGCTAGCCATTTAACTGAGCACAGCGTCCCCAAAGGAGGAGCTAAAGAATGGACCCAAGGAGCTGTAGTGGTTTGCAGCATCATAGGAGGAACAGCAATATGAGCCACCCAGTACTCCCAGAGCTCCCAGGGACAAAACCATCAACCAAAGAGAACACAGGGAGTTACCCATGGCTCCAGATGCATAGGCATCAGAGGATGGCCTTGTTAGACATCAAAGGGAGGAGTGGCTCCTGGTCCTGGAAAGGTTTGATGCTGCAATGCAGGGTGAGGGGAGATGGCTTATGGAATTTTCAGGGTGGGGGCAGAACCTGGAAAGGGGGCAACATTTGAAATGTAAGTAAAGAATATATCTAATAAAAAATGAGATTGTACTGTAATTACAACATTTCTCCCTTTGTCTTCCCTCTAAACATTTCCAAGTGCTGCTACCCGATTCCCTTCAAATTTGTGGCTTCTTCTTTTTCTTAATTGTTATTGCATGCATATATTTACATATGTATTTGCATGTATATTGTGAAATATAACCTGATAACTTAGTGTAATATTATTGTATGTATGTTTTCAGGGATGGGCATTTGATATTGGATAACAACTTCATGTGGTATTTCCGGAGAAGACAATTTCTTCAGCTTTCAGCATTCCTTAGTTGTCTCTACTTCTTTGTGTATAGTTGAGACCTTCTGTGCTTTTCCTAGTCCTCTTTGGTATGTCTGTTGATATAGCATTTATTCAGCCCATGTTCTATATAATATGACAAGTCCCTTGAAAAGACACAACATTTCCAATTAGTTGTTATCAAACCCCATATTATTTAAATCTATGTCATTTTAATTTTCTGTTCATTTATGAAACTGACAAAAGTTTGAAATGTTAATAATTAAAAGACACTCAGTATGTATATTCACATTGAATGCATAGAATTCAAAATTTCAAATCATTATTTAAATGATATGGAGTAAAACAACAACAATAACATCAGGAAATTGACCATAGAATAATTTAAATGAAAAATGCAAAATCTTGTATAATTTAAGAAACACATGCCAAAGGTTTTAGGCACACAGGAAAATGCCTAAAGCCTGACCAGTTGGGAGCAATTTTTTTTTTGAGGAATAGATTTCAATTTACATTGCAAGGAAGTTGCTATCAACTGCTCTGAGTCAGATAAAAGAAATGTGGGATGTCTGCACATGTGTTTTAATGATTCACTAGTCAAGGCAGAGTACAGAGCTACTCTCAAAAATTGCTCCAGGGGACACTACATATTTCATTTCAGCCTTAGTCAGGCTGAAAAAGGTTATAGGATGTACTCTTCAATTTGAATGACTGTTCTACTATTAAAATACTGTTTAGTTCAATGCAAGGAGTAAAATTTCAATTGCAAAGTTTTCCTTTGTATAGCACTTCTTGTTTAAAAACAAACTGTCATGTGCATGGAAGCTGATGAAGCTGGTTGGGGGAAAGGTGAGCTACTGCACTTCTATGAGAATATTAGCCACTAGATGATCTTACCAAACAGTCGTTCTATTGACTGAATGAACAGTCTGAACACCATTCAATGATATATCTAAGTTTACATATGTGTGTAAGAATCACAGCTCACTTACAGCTTAAAAGTACTATAAAAACCTATGAGTGATAGCTCTTTTATAAATAAATTTGTATTTAGATGTATGTACATTAAAAAGGAATTAAATATGTATTAAATATAGCTCAGGACATCCTTGCAATGTAATGTCAGGTAGAAAAGATGCAGCAATAGTTAAAGCTGTAAAGGCAATTGACTGCTAAATTCACTTTTAAAAATATAGTTCTGCTTTTGTTTGCTACTTTCCTGAAGTATCCCTCAAAGTGCTACAAAATGAAATGTCATGTAAGTTGAATTTTTCTAAGGTATGAAGCTTTAATTTTTAAAAGAAGAAGGAGTTACTTAATTAAAAAAAAAAAGAACATCAAAATTGAAGTCACTGTGGCTTATAGGTCTACCAAATGGATTCTGGTATTTTTTACCACATGAGTTTCCTACCTTTCCTTATTCACTCTTATTTGAAATTTAATGTAGAAAATAGTTTCAAAAAATGAAAGAATATGCAAAAGAGAAATAATCTATATAAGATACTAATGCTAAGTACCTTAGCAGCATTTTGTTACCCTGACAAACATCTAAGGGGAATCAAATTTAAATAGAAAAGGTTACATTTACTTATTGTTAATAGACTCAGTGCCTGGATAGTTGGTCCCAGGGTTTTAGGTCCTTTGCAAAGGCAACATATCATGCTGGAGAAGCACTGGAAAAAGAAGCTGCTTACTTTAGAGCAGCCAGGAACCAAAGAGAGAAAGAAAATTTTGTCATCCCATGATTACCTCTGGAGGTACATTCTCAGTAAATTTTTATCTTCCCAAACTCCTTATCTTACAGTTCCGCCACCTTGCAGTGTTTCCAAGCTCAAGACCAAGTCCAAGGACTTAAGAGGTCTCTGAGACTGTTGAAAGTACAAAGTATTCCAAGCTTGGAATACCCAAGACTTAATTCACAGACCAAATGAAGCTAAAGAAGAAGGAAGAACAAAGTGTGGATACTCTGGTCCTTCTTAGAAGTAGGAACAAAATACCCAGAGGAGGAGATACAGAGAAAAAGTGTGGAGCAGAGACTGAAGAAAAAAACATCCAGAGACTGCCCTTCCTAGTGATCCATCCCATACACAGTTGCCAAACCCAGACACTATTGTGGATGCCAACAAGTGCTTGCTAACAGGAGCCTGATATAGCTGTTCCTTGGGAGGCTCTGCCAGTGCATGACAAATACAGAGGGAGACACTCTCAGCCAACCATTGAACTGAACACAGGGTCTCCAGTGGAGTAGCTAGAGAAAGGACCCAAGGAACTCAAGGGTTCTGCACTGTCATAGGAAGAACAATAATTCGAACCACCCAGTACTCCCAGAGCTCCCAGGGACTAAACTACCATCCAAAGAGAACACATGGAGGGGCCTATGGTTTCAAATGCATATGCAGCAGAGGATGACCTTGTTGGACATCAAAGGGTGGAGAGGCCCTCAGTCCTGGGTCCTAAGAAGTCTAGATGCCCCAGTATAGGGGAATGCCAGGACAGGGAAGCAGGAGTGGGTGGATTGGTAAGCAGGGGGAGAGGGTAGGTTAGGGAATTTTCAGGGGGCAAACCAGGAAAGGGCACAACATTTGAAATACAAATAAAGAATATATCTAATAAAAAAAACCCTAAGGATGAAACAGTTACAATAGAAATCAACTATGATGAATCGAGAAAAAAAAAAGTAGAAAGTATAGTACCAGCTGTATAACAAACTCAAACCATCTTGTATCAGTGACTTATCTTGGGTTAACTAAGTTTTGTGTATAGAAAGAAGGCCTTAAATATTTTAATCCTGTGTTCCTTTTCTAAAATAAAAGGGTTTTGTGATTCAATGACAAATAATAAAGAAGGAAAGAATGAAAAGAAAAGGAAAAAAGGAATGAATAGTTAGATTCATGTATACTAATTAGCCTGCTCCAGGCACTAGAAATAAGTTAACAACCGTTCACCATTTCTTCCATCTTTAACATTCTTTACACTCACTCTTGTACGATGTCCACAGAACCACAGATTTGGGGTATGACATGGAAATCACAGTCATGAAGTCAAAAGAAGGTATGGTTGCCTGGCAAGATTAACCCTGATAATAGTTATGGATGGGAGAGCAACTTATGGGACCTTACTCGTCCCTCTTGAATTATTGGCTATTGACAGATCTTGGAGAGTTCAATCACTGTGTTAAGTCTCACCCACTGGTAATGTTGTCAAGATCCAATAGACAGTTCTAAACATATTCTCACACAGAGCATCCTGGTGACTTGGTTTAACTCTATTCAGATCATAAAGTAAATAAAAAGGCAAGAGGCTTGTAGTGATGAGGGAAGGTTGACATGAATAAGCAAAAATTAAAGAGTTTAGGAGAAGGGAGCAATAATAATCAGAATGCATTATATGTGTGCATAAAATTGATAAAGAAAAATTAATTCATAATAGCAATACTGAATAAAGAACACCTAATATTTTGATTTAATATGATCAATGTATTAATATTTTTATAGAAATAAAGATGAAACTCTTTTAAAGATCTTTATTGTTTGAAAATGATGCTGAGAGATTAACTTCTCATTTCCACCCATCTTCCCTGCTTGCCTGAGTGGGCATGTCAAGTTCTCCTAACAGCCTGCTGTCCCCTCTGGACCTCCATTTTCCTGCCACCTCTCCTCTCACCTTCATCAGACCTGCAGATCCTGCAACATACAGGTAAGCTTCCCTTACCCTCCCATTTTTTATTCCTTACTGTGTCCTCTGGGGGCAAACCAAACTTCCACAAGCAGGTATGTCAGGGGGACTTCCAGTCTTCTGACACCTCTTCCCCCACCATCATTAGACCTTATAAGCCTGAACCATACAGGTCAGCTTCTGTTCCTCCACCCATCTTCCCTGTTCACTAGGTCTCCTGAGGCAAGACTACTTGCCAGAGCAGCAGGCTATCCCAGGGAACCCCAATTCTCCTGCTACCTCTCGCACAACCCTTATCAGACCTGCAGATCCTGCATGATACAGACATGCAGATCCAAAACCGCCCTAGGATACCTACCCATCAGAGGCCAGTTACACGAGTACCATCCATTTTTACATGCCTCCCATTATCTATTACAACATAAATATACAGGGATGAAAGCCACCTAGATGGATAAAGGCCCTTGAAAACACACAATCAACAAAAGCTAGGGCAATATGACACCTTCAGAGCAAAGCTACCCTGCTATAGCAAGCCCTGGATATCCTAACACAACCAAAGCATAAGAAAATGACCTTAAATCTAATATTATAAAGATGGTAAAGGCCTTTAAGTGGGAAATGGATAAATTCCTTAAAGAAATAGAGGAAAACATAATCAAATAAGTAGAAGTCTTTAAAGAGGAAACAAATCCCTTAAAGATATACAGAAAAAAATAATTAAAAAGCTAAAGTAAAGAAATGAAACTTTACAGGACTTGAAAGTGGAAGCAGAAGCAATAACAAAAGCACAAAATAAAGGAATACGAGAGATAGAAAATCTAGGGAAGAGAACATGATCAACAGATGCAAGTATCACCAACAGAATACAGGAGATGGATGAGAGAATCTCAGGCATAGCACATACAATAGATGAAATTGATACATCAGTCAAAGAAAATGTTAAATCTAAAAAAATTCCTGACATGCTTTTGGATGGGAGAGTTGATAGAGGAGACAATGTAGGTTATGGAGCTCCCAGTTCAGGTGACAGATCCATTGGGATCCACTACTGGAGGATTTATAATTTAGAATGGCTTACAAACTGGGATGCTAGTTGCTATGCACAGTGATTGTGTTTCTATAATAAACAGATAAATAAATAAATAAATAAATAAATAAATAAATAAATAAATATCCTGACATAAAGCAACCAAGAAATATGAGATACCATGAAAAGACCTAACCTATGAATAATAAGAATAAAAGAAGATCCACTCTTAAAGACCCAGAATATATTTTCAGTAAAATCATAGAAGAAAGCATCTCCAACCTAAAATAAAAAAGATATGAATGTAAACATACAAGAAATTTATGAACACTAATTAAACTGGACCAGAAAAGAAAATCTTCCTGTCCCATAATAATCAAAACACAAAATCTACAGAACAACAACAATAAAAGAATATTAAAAGCAGCAAGGGGAAAGGCCAGGTAACATATGAAGGCATACCTATCAGAATTACACTCAGCTTCTTAAAAGAGACTCTAAAAGCTAGAAGGGCTCTTGCAGGAACGCTAAGGAGACAGCTATATCAGGCTCTTTTCAGCAAGCCTTTCTTACCATCCACAATAGTGTCAGTATTTGGTGACTGTATCTGGTATGAATGACCAGGTGAGATAGTCTCTAGATGGGCTTTCCTTCAATTTCTGCTCTGCACTTGGTCTACATATTTGCTTCCATGAGTATTTTGTTCTCTAAGAAGGACCTAACCACTCACGGTTAGGTCTTCCCTTCTTCTTGAGCTTCATGTGGTCTGTGAATTTAACCTTAGGTATTCTGAACTTTTGGACTAATATCCACTTATCAGTGAGTGCATACCATGTTTGTTGTTTTGTGATTGGGTCACCTCACTCAGGATGATATTTTTTAGATCCATCCATTTGCCTAAGAATTTGATGAAGTCAGCATTTTTAATACCTGAGTAGAACTCCATTGTGAAAATGTATGACATTTTCTGTAGCCGTTCTTCTGTTTAAGGACATCTCGGTGCATTCCAGCTTCTGGCTATTATGAATAAGTCTGCTATGAACAGATTGGAGCATGTGTCCTTGTAACACATTGTAGCATCTTTTGGATATATGCTCAGGAGTGGTATAGGTCCTCAGGTAATACTATATCCAATTTTCTGAGGAACCGCCAGACTGATTTCTAGAGTAGTTATATCAGCTTGAAATACCACCAACAATGGAAGAGTGTTCCCCCTTTTCCACATCCTCACCAGCATCTGCTGTCACCCAAGTTTTTGATCTTAGCCAGTCTGACCGGTGTGAGGTGGAATCTGTTTTGATGTTCATTTCCCTGATGACAAAGGATGTAGAACATTTCTTCAGGTACTTCTCAGCCCTTCAAGTTTCCTCAGTTGAGAATTCTCTGTTTAGCTCTGTTCCCCATTTTAATAGGGTTATTTGGTTCTCTGGCAACTAACATCTTGAGTTCTTGGCATTTATTGGATATTAACCCTCTATAGGATGTAGGGTTGGTAAAGATATTTCCCCAGTCTGTTGGTTGCTGTTTTGTTCTATTGGCAGTGTCATTTGTTGTACAGAAACTTTGTAATTTTATGAGGTCCCATTTGGCAATTCTTGATCTTAGAGCATAAGCCATTGGTATTCTGTTCAGCAACTTTTCCCCTGTGCCCATGTACTCAAGACTTTTCCCTACTTTCTCTTCTATTAGTTTTAGTGTATCTGGTTTTATGTGGAGGTCCTTCATCCACTTGGGCATGAGATTTGTACAGGGAGATAAGAATGGATCAATAATCAATCAAAACAAACTTGAAAATAATAATTATGTATATGTGCAAGGACCTTAAAGAGGTTATGAATAAATACAGTACTGAAGTATGAAAACACAAACAAAATAGAATATGATAAAGAAGAAAATAACTCAAGATAAGAACTCAAACACTGAAGACAAGGCAGAAGAAATGGATATGCTAGGCAAAGAAAATGTTATGTTTAATAAAAAATTAATTAATTGAAAAGCAACAACAACAACAAAAAACTTACATGATCACATAATCCAGAAGATGGGGACATTATTAAAACACCAGATCTTTGAGATTGTTTATGTGGTGGACTGCATTGATGGAGTTCCATATATTGAACCATCCCCCCATCCCTGGGATGAAGCCTACTTGATCATGGTGAACGATCATTTTGATGTGTTCTTGAATTCGATTGGCCAGAATTTTATTGAAGCAATCCCACTAAAATCAAGGGCTAGACAAAGCTGCCCCCTCTCTCCATATCTTTTCAATATAGCACTTGAAGTTCTAGCTAGGGCAATTAGACAACATAAGGAGGTCAAGGGGATACAAATTCGAAAGGAAGAAGTCATACTATCACTATTTGCAGACAATATGATAGTATACTTAAGTGACCCAAAAAACTCCACCATAGAACTCCTACTAAACAACTTCAGCAAAGTGGCTGGTTATAAAATCAACTCAAGTAAATCAGTAGCCTTCCTATACTCAAAGGATAAGCAGGCTGAGAAAGAAACTGGGGGAAATGATGTCCTTCAGAATAGCCACAAACAATATAAAGTACCTTGGGGTGACTGTAACCAAAAAAGTGAAAGATCTGAATGAGAAGAACAAAAGGTCTCTGAAGAAGGAAATCTAAGAAGACCTCAGAAAATGGAAAAACCTTCCATGCTCATGGATTGGCAGGATTAATATAGTAAAAATGGCCATCTTGCCAAAAGCAATATACAGATTCAATGCAATCGTCATCAAAATCACAACTCAGTTTTTCATAGAGTTAGAAAGAGCAATTCTCAAATTCATCTAGAATAACAAAAAACCCAAGATAGCTAAAACTATTCTCAACAGTAAAAGAACCTCCAGGGGAATCAGGATCCTGAACCTCAAGCAGTACTATAGAGCAATACTGTTAAAAACTGCATAGTATTGGTACAGTTACAGGCAAGTAGATCAATAGAATAGGATTGAAGACCCAGAAATGAACCCACACACCTATGGTCACTTGATCTTTGACAAAGGAGATGAAACCATCCAGTGGGAAAAAAGAAAGCCTTTTCAACAAATGGTGCTGGCTCAACTGGAGGTCAGCATGCAGAAGAATGCGAATTGATCCATTCTTATCTCCTTGTACTAAGCTCAACTCCAAGTGGATCAAGAACCTCCACATAAAACCAGACACACTGAAACTAATAGAAAAGAAACTGGGGAAGACCCTTGAGGACATGGGCACAGGGGAAAAGTTCCTGAACAGAACACCAATAGCTTATGCTCTAAGATCAGGAATTGAAAAATGGGACCTCATAAAATAACAAAGTTTCTGTCAGGCAAAGGGCACTGTCAAAAGGACAAAATGGCAACCAACAAATTGGGAAAGGATCTTCCCCAACCCTACACCCGACAGAGGGCTAATATCCAATATATACAAAGAACTCAAAAAGTTAGACTCCAAAGAGCCAAATAACCCTAGTAAACAATGGAGTACAGAGCTAAACAAAGAATTTTCACCTGAAGAATTTCGAATGGCTGAGAAGCACCTTAATAAATGCTCAGCATCAGTAGTCATTAGGAAAATGCAAATCAAAACAACCTTGAGATTTCACCTTACACCAGTCCGAATGGCTAAAATTAAAAACTCTGGAGACAGCAGGTGTTGGCGAGGATGTGGAGAAAGAGGAACACTCCTCCACTGCTGGTGAGAATGCAAGTTGGTACAACCACTCTGGAAATCAGTCTGGCAGTTCCTCAAAAAACTGGGCATAACAGTTCTGGAGGGCCCTGCAATATAACCAGAGGATTCCTCAGCATGCAGTAAGGACTAATGCTCCACTATGTTCATCACAGCCCTATTTATAATAGCCAGAAGCTGGATAGAACCCAGATGTCCCTCAATGGAGGAATGGATACAAAAATTGTGGTACATTTACACAATGGAATACTACTCAGCAATTAAAAACAATGAATTCATGAAATTCTTAGGCAAGTGGTTGGATCTGTAAAATATCATCCTAAGTGAGGTAACCCAATCACAAAAGAACATGCATGGAATGCAGTCACTGATAAGTGGACATTACCTCAGAAGCTCTGTGTACCCAAGACACAATTCACATATCAAATGACTCCCAAGAAGAAGGAAGCAGATGTCCCTGGTCCTGGAAAGCCTTGATGCAGCATTGTAAGGGAGTACCAAGACAGAGAAGTAGGAGGGGGTTGTTTGGAGAATGGGTGGAGGGAAGAGGGCTTATGGGACTTTTGGGGAAGGGGAATCCGGGAAAGGGAAAATCATTTGGAATGCAAACAAAGAATATAGAAAATAAAAAAAAAAAAAAATAAAACACCATATCTACAAATAACAATAATGGAAGAAGGAAAGTTCCCAGGTCAAAGCTACAGAAATATTTTCAATATTTTTATAGAAGAAAATGAACCTAACCTAAAATAGTACTAACCTAAAGAAAGAGATGCCTATCTATGAAAAAGAAAAATATAGAACACCAAATAGACTGGACCATAAAAGACATTCCCCAAGGAAATACTATTCAAAACACTAAATGTACAGAACAAGGAAAAGTAAAAGCTGCAAAGGATTAACTTGATGAGTCATAAAAGCCTGAAGGGTCATTTTATTATATTAACCCTACAAATCCATAAGAATTGGAGATCTTTCCATCTTTTGAGATCTTCTTCAATTTCTTTCTTCAGAGGCTTGAAGTTCATCTCATACAGATCTTTCACTTCCTTGGTTAGAGTCACACTTAGGTATGTAATATTGTTTGTGACTATTGTGAAGGGTGTCATTTCCCTAATTTCTTTCTCAGCTTGTTTATCCTTTAAGTAAAGGAAGGCCACTGATTTGTTTGAGTTAATTTTATATCCATCCACTTTGCTGAAGTTGTTCATAAGGTTTAGGAGTTCTCTGGTGGAATTTTTGGGGTCCCTTAAGTATACTATCACATCATCTGCAAATAGTGATATTTTGACTTATTCCTTTCCAATTTGTATCCATTTAACCTCCTTTTGTTGTCTAATTTCTCTGGCTAGAACTCTGAGGACTATATTGAACAGGTAGGGAGAGAGTGGACAGTCTTGTTTAGTTCCTGAATTCAATGTTATTACTTCAAGTTTCTCTCCATTTAGTTTAATTTTGGCTATTTATTTGCTGTATATTGATTTTACTATGTTTAGGTATGGGCCTTGAATACCCAAGATACAACTCACAGACTATGAAGCTCAAGAAGAAGGAAGACCAAAGTGTTGATACTTTGATACTTATTGGAAAGTAGATCAAAATACCCATGTCTCGAAATGAGCCAATGGACTGACCATAGGGTCCCTAATGGCACAGCTAGAGAAAGGACCCAAGGAGCTGAAGAGGTTTGCAGCCCCACAGGAAGAACAATAATATGTACCAACCAATACCCCCAGAGCTCCCAGGGACTAAACCACTAATCAAAGAGTACACATGGAGGGACCCATGGCTCCAGCTACATATGTGGCAAAAGATGGCCATTTCAGATATCAATGAGAGGAGAGACTGGCCATTGGTCCTGTGAAGGCTTGATTCCCCAGAGTAGGGGAATGCCAGTCAGCAAAGTGGGTGGTGGGAGGCTGGTGAGAAGGGGGAGGAGGATGGGATACAGGGTTTTTGGATGGGTAATGAGGAGAAGGGATACTATTTGAAATGTAAATAAAGCAAATATCTAATATTTTTTTTTAAAAAGCCTAAAGTGTTTGAATGGATGATCTATGGCCTCTAAGGAACCATATATGCAAATGTAAACAGCTACTGTCAGCCTAGACTACTTATTTTTTCTCAGCAAAACTTTTACTCACAATAGATGGTGAGAGAAAATTATTCTACAATAAAAACCATATTTAAGAAATACCTATCTATAAACCCAGCTGTACAGAAGGTGCTAAAATGAAACCCCAATCTGAGGAGTTTAAGCACACCAAGAAAACACAAGTAATAAATAATCTCAGACAGGTGAAACAAAAGATAGGAAAAAAACAATATCAAAGCAACAAAATGACATGAATAAATAAATAAATACTGCTAATAAATATCTCTCAATGCTAATCATTTCAATTCTTCAATAAAAATTCACAGATTGGATTTGCAAACAAGATCCCTCCTTCTATTCAATCAAACAAACACACCTTACGATCATGGATAGAAATCACCTCACATTAACATGATATTAAAAGCAAAGGGACCCAAGAATCAAGCTACTGCATCCATTTTATTATTTGATAAAATAGTTGAAACAAAATTAATCAGAAGAGATGTGGAAGAAGAGTAGATACACATAAAGGAAAAATACTATGACAATAAGACAACTGAAGGGGATCAAGTTGCAGTTTACATGATTATCTACATAAATGACCCTGTAAAATGTAGGAGAAAACTTCTAGACATAAACCATTTCATCAAAGTAACACAATACAAAATTAACACATAAAAAATCAGTATCCTTCCTACATACATACAAAAGACAAAGGAATGGAAAAAGAAGTCAAGGGAGCAATACCTTTCACAATAACCTCAAATAACATAAAATATCTTCAACTAACTCTAACCAAGCAAGGTAAAACTTTAAGACTTTGAAGAAAGAAATTCAACAAGATACAGAGAATGGAAAGCTCTCTCATGCTCATGGATCAATAAGATAAATGTAGTGAAAATAGCCACCCTACCAAATTCAACATAATCCCCATTAAAATTCCAATACAATTCTTCACAGACTTTTAAAGGACAATTTCCAATTTAAATTGTAATCTCAAAAATCCAGGATAGCTAAAACAGTCCTGAATAATAAAGAACTGCTGGAGATATCACCACTGTTGCTCTCAAATTGTACTACAATGCTATAGTAATAAAAACAGCATAGCACAAAACATTACTAGCACAAAAACAGGGACATTGATCAGTGGAGTTAACTTGAAGACTCAGAGGTCCATATAGACATGAACATCTGATTTTTCATAAAGAAGACAGAAATAAACACAGAAGAGAATGCAGTGTCTGTAGCAAATGAGGCTGGTCAATGTATATGACTGAATGACAAAAGAATACAAATAGATCCATACTTTTCATCCTGCACAAAACTTAACTCCCAGTTGATCAAGGACCTCAACATAAGGTCAGGTATACTGAATTTGATAGACAGAACATAGGGAATAGTCTGGAAATTGTGAAACATTCAGAATATGATTTCCTGAATCGCCATTGATAACTCAGATACTAAGATCAACAATCAATCAATGGGAACCTCATGAAACAGAAAAGCTTCTGTATGGCAAAAATATGTCATTTATATAAAAGTTGCAGGGTACATAATGGGACAAGGTCCTTACAATTGCACATCTTGTGGAGTGTTAATATTTAAAATATATAAAGATTTCAAAAATTCCAAACATCAACAAATAATGAATTTTGAATGATCTAAAAAGCATTATCAAAAGATGGAAAATATGCAAGTAATATCCATTTCTGAACTCAGAGACATTGTGGCAGCTTGTTCAGGTCTAAGTTTAATGGGGTCTCCTGGAGTTGAAAGGGGAAATAGACATAAACCACCATCCCTAACCCAAAAGCTATCTACAATTGATAAACATTTGTAAATGAAAAAGTAGCTTTTGCCAATGAAATCTCACTGGGTATACAAACCACACTTCAGCGAGGCCCATGTCCACTAATATATGGCAAACACAAAATGAATTCAATGATAATTTTGGAGATGTTATTTATATTGTTTTTGTTGTTTTGTTTTGTTTTATCTTACAGGTCTTGTACTTATTGTACTCATATTTTATGGTTTTCAGATTTGTGTTCGCATGAAATTTCTGTGAGTGAAGATGTATGTGTCCTACATCTATCTGCTTATGTTTCTTTTGGATCTTTTCTTTGTTTCATCTTATCATATTCTGGTTTGCTTTTATTTTTTTCTCAATTTTTTTATTCGATATATTTTTTTATTTACATTTCAAATGATTTCCCCTTTTCTGGCCCCCCACTCCCCGAAAGTCACATAAGCCCCCTTCCCTCCCTCTGTTCTCCCACCCATCCCTTCCCACTTCCCTGTTCTGGTTTTGCCCTATACTGCTACACTGAGTCTTTCCAGAACAAGGGGCCACTCCTCCGTTCTTGTACCTCATTTGATGTGTGCATTATGTTTTGGGTATTCCAGTTTTCTAGGTTAATATCCACTTATTAGTGAGTGCATACCATGATTGATCTTTTGAGACTGGGTTAACTCACTTAGTATGATGTTCTCCAGCTCCATCCATTTGTCTAAGAATTTCATGAATTCATTGTTTCTAATGGCTGTATAGTACTCCATTGTGTATATATACCACATTTTTTGTATCCATTCCTCTGTTGAGGGATACCTGGGTTCTTTCCAGCTTCTGGCAATTATAAATAGGGCTACTATGAACATAGTGGAGTATGTATCCTTATTACATGCTGGAAATCCTCTGGGTATATGTCCAGGAGTGGTATAGCAGGATCTTTCAGAAGTGACATGTCCAGTTTTCTGAGGAACTGCCACACTGATTTCCAGAGTGGTTGTTTTGGTTTGCTTTTAATTTACTCTCTCTCTCTCTCTCTCTCTCTCTCTCTCTCTCTCTCTCTCTCTCTCCCTCTCCCTCTCCCTCTCCCTTTAAATGTCTGTTTGTTTTCTAACAAGAACAAGAAAGGGTGCAGATTTTTGTGGGTAGGGAGGATCTAAAAACAGCTGAAAGAGGAAATTTTAACAAAACATTCTGCATGAAAAGAGTGTATTTTTATTAAAAATGGGAGAAAAATAGAAAGTTGAATGGCTTTTCTAAAACCATCCCTATAACCACAGGTAAGCCAGTCTAGCTTATATATATATATATATATATATATATATATATATATATATATATATATATATATATATATATATAAGTGTGTGTGTGTGTGTGTGTGTGTGTGTGTGTGTGTGTGTGTAAAATTTTGTGGCATATATGTAATATTATGTGGTAATAAAATCTTTAAAAGATTTAGGGTGGAAATGTCAACCACAGTAAATTGATTATATATTGTATGCTTTATCAAATTAGCATACTATACACCACAAAAATGAAGATACTTCAATAAGCAGAAGAATCAATGTTGAAAGTTGTGACAGCCATGGAGTCTTTTGCTGAGTCAATATAGAAGTGTTGTCATAGTTTTTAGCTGTTCCTCACAGCACAGAAGTGATTAGAGTGTGTCTTCATAGCTTTATTCATGAAGTTAAAATCCACCTATCTATATAGGGTTTTAATATTGCTAATCATCCATATTAATTTCAACAATATACCTGTAGGATCTTCTATAATTCCTTGTAGTTAAAATATCATATCATCTGAGAATGGTAGTTTTGTTTATTCATTGTCTTTATAACTGCTTTGGCTTCAGCTGTCTTAAAGGGTAGTTCTCCTAATATGTTGCATAGCAGTCACAAGTGAGGGCAGTCTTGACAGGATAATCTCTCATGATTTAAGCCCTGGCTAATTTTGAATTAATTTTCTCAGGTTATAAGATTCACTTTCACATTTATTTGGCTCAAAGTTTATTTTCATCAGGAATTGTTTAGTTTTATTTAAATTACTTTCTGCCCCTTCAGAATTGAATTTATCTGTTCATCTTTTTAAAGTGTTATTTTTTACATTTTTTATTTATTTGGGCAATGATAGAGAGTGGGTATTTATATGTGGATATATGAGGACAAGGTGCTAGAGCTAATTTTCTCCTCCTACCATGCAGTTTTGAGGATCAAATTCATTGGCTTCATTGCTAATAAATTTGTTAAAATTTTGCAACCAAATTTGTCAGTAAGGATGCCCTGTACTTTTGCCTTCTTACATAGTTCTGATATAAAAGGTTATGAATTTTGAATATTATTTACTTTTCTATTTTAATAAATCCAATTTAATATTTAAATTATTTTCATTACTTTGGCTTAGTATCTTGCTTATATATTGAATTAAATGTTAGTTTATCCATTTCAGCTTTTATTATGCCACTTTATGTTTATTAGGTTATGAATATATATCACTCTTGATTTCTATGTGTGACATAAATTTTATATATGGTATTCTGATCATAGTTCTTTTCTTATTTTTACTCTGCTTGCTTCCCTGAAACATAAGTATGTTTTAAGTTATATTTCATCTTAACTATATTAAGACAATGGAAATCATCTATACAAACTCAATTCATTGAAATTGAAATTGTGGAATACACATTTAATTGTTAAGTATGGGGTCAACTTGTGTGTGTCTGTGTGTGTGTGTGTGTGTGTGTTTGTGTGTGTGTGTGTGTGTTTTAACTGGGTATTTTCTTTATTTACATTTCAAATGCTATACCCTTTCTCAGTTTCCTCTTCAGAAACTCCCTGTCCCATTCTACCTCTCCCTGCTTCTATGAGGGTGTTCCCCCACCCAGTCCCCACCTGCCTGCCCTGCATTCCCCTACACTGGTATATCAAACCTTCCCAGGATCTTGTGTTTTCTAAACAGGCAATGAACTCTCTTCAGTTTGTAGTACATTTTCATGTAATTGATAAAATATTAAAGTAATGTTACTTGAATATAGCTAATAATGTAAAGCATTATTGCAACATGAAAATTTATTTTCAACATTCTTGGACTTTTTTTATTCAATATATTTTTTTATTTACGTTTCAAATGATTTCCCCTTTTCTGGTTTCCCACTCCCCGAAAGTCCCAAAGCCTTCTTCCCTCACCCTGTTCCCCCATCCACCCCTTCCCACTTCCCTGTTCTGGTATTCCTCTACACTGCTGAACTGAGCCTTTCCAGAACCAGGGAGCACTCCTTCCTTCATCTTGGGCATCATTTGATATGTGAATTGTGTCTTGGGTAATCCAAGCTTCTAGGCTAATATCCATTTATCAGTGAGTTCATACCATGAGTGTTCTTTTGAGACTGGGTTGCCTCACTTACTATGATGTTCTCCAGCTCCATCCTTTTGTCTAAGAATTTCATGAATTCATTGTTTCTAATGGCTGAATAGTACTCCATTGTGTAAATATACCACATTTTTTGTATCCATTCCTCTGTTGAGGGATACCTGGGTTCTTTCCAGCTTCTGGCTATTATAAATAGGGCTGCTATGAACATAGTGGAGCACGTATCCTTATTACATGCTGGGAAATCTTCTGGGTATATGCCCAGGAGTGGTATTGCAGGGTCCTCCAGAATTTTCGTGCCCAGGTTTCTGAGGAACCACCAGACTGATTTCCAGAGTGGTTGTACCAATTTGCAACCCCACCAGCAGTGGAGGAGTGTTCCTCTTTCTCCACATCCTCACCAACACCTGCTGTCTCCTGAGTTTTTAATCTTAGCCGTTCTGACTGGTGTAAGGTAAAATCTCAGGGTTGTTTTGATTTGCATTTCCCTAATGACTAATGATGTTGAGCATTTTTTAAGATGCTTCTCAGCCATCTGAAGTTCTTCGGGTGAAAATTCTTTGTTTAGCTCTGTACCCCATTTTTAATAGGGTTGTTTGGTTTTCTGGGGTCTAACTTCTTGAGTTCTGTGTATATATTGGATATTAGCCCTCTATCTGATGTAGGGTTGGTGAAGATCTTTTCCCAATTTGTTGGTTGCCGTTTTGTCCTCTTGATGGTGTCCTTTGCCTTACAGAAACTTTGTAATTTTGTGAGGTCTGATTTGTCAATTCTTGGTCTTAGAGCATAAGCTATTGGTTTTCTGTTCAGGAACTTTCCCCCTGTACCGATGTCCTCAAGGTTCTTCCCCAGTTTCTTTAATATTAGCTTCAGAGTGAATGGCTTTATGTGGAGGTCATTGATCCACTTGGATTTTTCTAATAATCAGCTAGATTGTTCATTAAAATCATTCCAGTTGTCTTCCAATTGTAAAGATTAATTTGTTTAGTAACATCTGTTATGATGTACACATACACACATATTTAAATGCGTATTATTTAAATAAAATCTTATATTTTAATTTACTATTTTCCTTATTTTCTATTTTTCTTCCTTACCTTCTTTACCAACTCCCCCCCCCCCCAGAATTAGCAATATGCTTTTCTTCTTCTTTTCAGTATTGGCAAGTTCAAATGTGCATATTTATTCTGTGATCATTGTGGGTAATCTACTGAGGACACTAATTCTTCTAATGTCTAATGAATCTACAATGTGTAGACTGCACACAACTTCAAATTTTTGGTATTTCCTCAATATTCTACCTGAATACACCACATACATATATAATTAAATATTATCTACGAAAAATGTAATTACATACATGCATACATAATTAAATATTAGCATTTGGGTATGTATGTATGTACATGTTTTGTGTACAGGTATACATCCTTGTATGTGGTCATATGGGTATGCAAGAGGTCAATTTATTGGTGTCATTTTTCAAAAGATGTTCAGTCAGCAGAAAAAATGGAAACAGGCAATCTCTGTATGCTCTTAAGTCACTTCACTTTCCAAGTCTCTCCTCATAACAGTTGGGCATATCCTATCTCTTACTCATTCTGTCAAACCTTTCTCTGATTCATCACTTTGGATGTCCCTCAATTAGATGCCACTTTCAACTATGGCTGCTTTCTTTTATAAACTAATTATGGGATTAAAGGTGTATAGTAAGGGCATGTCTATATTCCAGCTAGATCAGAAATACCTAATAGGTCTTTGGATATGATCTCTTTCCAAAGGAGCCATGTTTCTGGATTAAAATTCCTTTACAGGGATGAAGCTACAATTCAGATTCTCAGGTTTACAAGGCACATGCTTTCTTCACTGCGCTGTCTCCTCACAGCTATACATAACCATGTTGTATCATATTTATTTATACTGTGTACTCACACATACTTAAAGTTTTACTCTGATTTAAACTGAAAATTATGAATTAGTGTGCTATGAACATGATGGAGCACATGCCCTTGTGATATGGTAGAGCATTTTTTGGGTATATACCCAGGAGCAGAATAGCTGGATCTTCAGGTAGAATTGCTTCCAATTTTCTGAGAGACTGACAGATTTATTTCCAGAGTGGTTGCACCAGTTTGCAATACTACCAGCAATGAGGAGTGTTCTACTTTCTCTACATTCTTGCCAACATGTGCTGTCACTTGAGATTTTATCTTAGACTTTCTGATTGGTGTAAGGAGGATTCTCAGAGTAGTTTTGATTTGATTAGCATTTCCCTGATGACTAAGGATGTTGAACATTTAAGTGCTTCTTGGACATTCAAGATTCCTCTGTTGGGAATTCTCTGCTTAGCTTTTTTCCCCCAATATTTTTTAATGGTAGAATTTGGATTTTTGGAGTCTAACTTCTTGAGTTCTTTACATGTTTTAGATATTAGCCCTCTATCAGACATAGGGTTACTGAAGATCTTCTCCCAATCTGTAGGTTGCCATTTTGCCCTATTGATAGTGTCCTTTATCTTACAAAACTTTTTAGTTTCAAGAATTCCCATTTATCAATTGTTGATATTAGAGCCTGCACCATTGTTGTTCTCTTCAGGAAGGTGTCTCTTGTACCAATATGTTCAAGCCTTTTCCCTACTTTCTCTTATATTAGATTTAATATATCTTGTTTTATGTTTAAGTCCTTGATCTACTAGGACTTGAAATGAGCTTTGTGCAGGGTGGTAAATCTGAATCAATTTGCATTCTTCTATATGCAGTCAGTGAGTTAGATCAGCACCATCCGTTGAAGATATTTCCTTTTTCCACTGGTAGACAAAACCTCTAGAAAGTTCCAAAGAACTGGGATGGATGAGACTCCCAGGACTTAATGTGGGTGACTTTAGCCAAAATGCCCATTTTTAGCCAAAATGCCAAACAATGGGCATTTGTAACTTAAAGTGACCACCTTTAACAGAGAGGACCTCCAATGGAGGGATGGGAACACCAAACCACCATAAAACTTTCAAGCCCAAATTTTTCCTGTCTAAATGAAATGTGGACAAAAATGGAACAGAGACTGAAGGAATGGCCTACTAGTGACTGGTCCCAGTCATGATCCATCCCACAGGCAGGTTGGCAGTCCCTGACACTATTATTCATACTATTTTGTGCTTGCAGGCAGGAACCTATCATGGCTGTTCTCTGAGAGGCTCTTCCAGCAGTTGACTTAGACAAATACAGATACTCACAGCCAAGCACTGGACATAGGTCCAGGACGCCTATGGAAAAGTTAGGAGAAGGATTGGAGGAACTGAAGGGAATGGCAACCCATATGAAGACCAACAGTGTCAACTAACCTGAACCACTGGGAGCTCCCAGAGACTGAACCACCAACCAAAGAACATCCACCAGTTGCTCCAAGTCCCTCAGCACATATGTAGCAGAAGGATACCTTGTTTGGCCTCAGTGGGAGAGGATGCTCCTAATACTGTAGAGACTTGATAACCTTGCTTAGGGTTATAGGGGAAGCCTTCTCAGAGGCAAAGGGCATGGGAGAAGAATTCTGCAATGGTGGGTGGTGAGTAGGGCAACATTTGGGATGTAAATAAATAAAATAATTAAAGAAAAGATAAGAGAGAAAAAATAAAGTGAGAATTTTAAAAAGAATTTTAGGTAGGAGAGTGAGGCTGAAAAACACTTGGCATACCAAGATGCTGACCTTGATGAATTGCCTCAAAAATGTTTTCTTACCCTCTGGCTAGTTGAAACCATCAACAGGATATCATACAAATGTAGAGAAAATTTGAAGATTTTATTTTCGTATTTCCTCTATGAATTTATGTACTTTGGACTATAGATGTTATTGCAGAGGCCTTTAGGCATTCATATAGTTTTCACTTAGTTCTAACACCAATTTCATCCATTTTTCCTTTTAGACCAAGAGGTAGCAATGGCTTTTTGATGTTGTCAGTACACAGTACTTTGTTATCATTTGTTGATTCCATTAACCTTGCCAACACATTCATAATTAATAGTTTTCATAAAAGAAAAAACATGAAGAAACTTCTTCAATAACTATTTAAGGTTGGTCACCTGTTTCATGCTGTGTCTTCAGCAATATAAGGAAACAGACAATGAACCCTACTCTCTACTCATACATTTGTCGAACCAAATATTTCCCAGTCATATCGTCATATCTTATATACATCCTCAACTCCTAAAGTGTCTTTAAAAATAATGGTAGAGGAAAGGGGAAATCATTTGGAATGTAAACAAGGAATATAGAAAATAAAAATATTAAAAAATTATAATGGTAAAAATGCTCACTATTTTCAACTAAAGGGTAACTTTTGTGCAGTTTGAGGTGAAAGGAACTGGACATTTATTATGGTGTCATTATCACTGACAGTTTTCTTTCTTGTGTGAAGAAAAGATTATAGCTCTAATTAAAGTATGAATAGAGTTTTTAAGGCACTTTTCCCCCTATTCTGTCATTCATTATTTTGATGCCAAGTAGAGCAAATTGTAAATCAAGACTTGAGCTTCCTTCACAATCTTGTAAAGAATTTTAACAATAGTTAATCTAATCTCTTTTTCTGCTCAAATACTGCATGCACCTGAGGGTGTCAGAATGGCACACAGAAAATTTTGATGAAGCATGCCACTGCTGGTAGTAGGAAAACTGTAGCATTTTTTAAGTAGTATCTAGGATTGCTCTATTTCATAGCATATAATATCATCTATGCAAACATGCAAATATATAGACTTTTATCATTCTAGACTTAAAAATGCTTGGTAACAGTGCCACAATTTAATTTTTCAAATAAATAACATCTCCTGTAAGATATAGGAAAAGTAACCAGGCAGACATTATTTAAGCATTCCTAGAATGTTATGGAATATAGCACATTTTAACATTTTTAACAGGGTGTTTCTTATTTAAAACAAGTTTCCCTGTCTTAATCTAAAACTTACAATATCAAAATGGTCAAATTTTGGAGTCAGAAACAAACATTCATGGAAGAGCAAACAACTACATGTAAGAAATTTTCTCTCTCCTTTATGTTAACTTATTCCATTTCCAGAACTTGGCATATCATAGTTTCTCAAAAGAATTGAAGAATTTGAATGTTTCAAGTGTTTATCAACACCTATCAACTATCAATACCTCTTTAGAAAAATTATTCTCAATTATTTTAAATAATTTGAATGAGTTTCCCAAAATGATATAGATGAATACACTTCTTTGGAAAATTCTGTAGATGGTCATCGAAAAATATGCTTATCAAATTCAGGTAGCAGTTGACAATACAAAACTGCCCAATGCTTTTCTTTATTCATAATTCCACATTTCTAGAAATGAAGTCCAGGAATGCTCTAGTTTAAACAGCATATAGAAGCTGGGTTTGTTTGTTTTTGTTTGTTTGTTTTTGTTTTGCTGAAGAGCCATTGGCTTCTCAATTGAGCACACAAGAAAACTAAAATCAAGATAAAAAAAAAAAAAGCCTGTCACATGGGCCTTGCATTTGAACTTCCACTTTATTTTGAAGGAACACAAATAAGTTATTATACATAACCTTTCTTTAGTTACCTTTAATTCCAGGAAACCTAAAATCTGACAGGATAGTTACTCCTACATCCCAGGAGGACAATATCCTATAGAGTGAAGCTGCACCCTTAACAATTAACAGATGAGCAAGCCTGCAGCTTATTGGACCATCTTGCTGGACATACTACAATTCAGACAATAATAGGATAATGATGTGTGGCATCAACTCCATGACAAGGTCAGCTTATCTGTCCATATTTGTTGTCTAGCTGACCGAAAAGAAGGCACAGAAAATGAAAGTAGAGGCTTTCATCTTGACAGGAGTCTTTTGTGCTCTATATTACAAGCACATATCTCATTTCTACTTCATTTTGTATAAAGCATTCTACACATTGCTAATTGTTTGTTCTATATTAAGCTTCGTTTTAAGATATCATCAAATGGGAGATCCTCAAAACACAGAAGGATTGCAGTATTTAAACCTATCCCCAAGCTACACAGAAAAAGGTAAAATCCATGCTACCCATAGAATGGAAACAATAAGCAGAAAACCAAAATGACTATGAATGTCTGTAGCAATTCTGACAACTTAACTAAGGGACCAAGGCTGAACTTTATAATAAGTAATTGCCTTTGTTTACCTTACCTATATCATTTTATCATTACTGGTAAGATATAAGACAAATCATTGGTATGTTAGCCCACTGTTTTTGCAGATTGCTGGTTCTCTGAATTAGGTACAACTTCAAAATTCAATTCCTGGTTTGTTTTAGATTTTTCTTAATGGCAAGTAGTACAGACATAATTTGGTATTGAATCTCATTACATGTGGTTCCAAATGAAGAGTCGCTGTTTTTGTTTGTTTGTTTGTTTTTTTACAAAAGCAGCTTTTGATTCCTTATAATACAATACATTTCCGGTTTTTTTGTTTGTTTGTTTGTTTGTTTGTTTGATTGCTTGCTTGCTTGCTTATCCTGATTAAATCTGTTCACTAAGGAAAATGGTTAAGATCGGGGCATTACTTAAATTTTGTGGTAGAAGGGATACTGTTATTTTGTTTTCTTTGTTTTTGTTTTATTGTGCTCTTTTGCCAATTTATGAAGAAGTACCAATTTCTTAATATTTTTGTGGAAGGGAAAAGCACAATCCTCTCTCCTTCCCTCAATAGTCCCCTTGCTTCTATAAGCATTTTTTTTCTATTCATATGTCCCTAAAAATCAGAAACTCAAATGAGGCTCCAAAAATTAGTTCATCTAAGAATGTAATCTCTGCTGTGATTTCTTCCAACAATGAAAATCCTACAATGATTCTATGCAGATTTGATGTTATGTGTGGGAGAGCCATGTGTGTATTGAGAAACTGAAATAAGTTCCTAGCAACTGAAGTAAACATGCACAAAAAGGCTTTGACAATGCATGATGATCCAGGTCCATACTGAACATGAGCATTATATAATCATTCTTCTGGAAAGTGAAATCCCATTAAATCAGACCTATACGTAATGACTGCTTCACAATAATAATGCAAGATATTAATCAAACTGAAAAATCCTGGCCAATTGCCTTTAAAGCAATTTTCCCTTATTTAGCATCATCCAAGTCCAGAATGCTTTGGCTTTTAAAAGTGTCTTAAAAACTGCAGTAAACTAAGTAAACCTGTTTACAAGATGATAAAGAGAAAGAGACAGATAACAGTTTGTCAAAAATATCCTAATTACAATATGTTAAGGAGAGGAACAAAGGGAAGACTCGCACAGACATCCAGTCAGGAACTGCTCCATGCAAGACTCCAAACAGCGTCTTTAATGCTGGCTGCAGAGGAAAAGATCACTCAGATGTCTACCTTTGGCAAAAGTATACGTTGAACACCAAGGTGACATAAATCTGATTTTAAGACTGTTTTTCAGATGTAGGGTTGGAGAAGAACTTTTCCCAATTTGTTAGTTGCCGATTTCTCCTTTTGATGGTGTCCTTTGCCCCACGGAAACTTTATATTTTTGTGAGGTCCCATTTGTCAATTCTTGATCTCAGAGCATAAGCTATTGGTGTTCTGTTCAGGAACTTTCCCCCTGTATCAATGTCCTCAAGGGTCTTCGCCAGTTTCATTTCTATTAGCTTCAGTGTGTCTGGCTTTATGTGGAGGTCCTTGATCCATTTGGAGTTGAGCTTAATACAAGCAACAGTATAGGGCAATACCAGAACAGGGAAGTGGGAAGGGGTAGATGGGGGAACAGGGGGAGGGAAGAGGGCTTATGGGACTTTCGGAAAATGAGGAGCCAGAAAAGGGGAAATCATTTGAAATGTAAATAAAAAATATATCAAATAAAAAAATTTTTAAAGGACTTTAGAGGGCAATAAGCTAACTCAAAGATAGTGAGGTAGGAAGCTAAAAGTATACATTGTATTAAAGAAACCGTAACTCAGTATGATTTAACAAATAGTTAATTTCTGAGGGAAATCCTATTTTGCCTTTCAATAAATACCTGTTTCTTGGAAACCAGACTTGACTTTCCAAATAGATTTGTTTTCCTCCCTCTTTATATGCATCTATTTTACAATAAAGTTATTCTACCATCATAAGACCACCCTCAGTTTCTTCTGTTCACCATCCTTTCTGGCTTAGGAATTGTTTATTTATTGGGTTTTTTTCCCCTCAGGTTTAGAGCAGTATGGCAGGGAGAATGGGTCAATGAAGTCCTAAGCCATGGAGTATGTTGGTTGCTTTCTTTGGCAGAATATAGTCAATGATCAGAGATCTCAACTCTTAAGTTTAAAATTCTCTTGTTATCTTTAAGCATGTGCATTAAAACTTCTACGTTATTATTGAACCACCAGCCCAGTGTCCATTTGACTGACCAGAGCTCACCTAACAATTTACAATTTTATTGCCAGAATGACACATGGCTACTTTAAAATTACATTTCAGACTTTAGGCAGCATTTTAGATATGGGAAACTTTAGTGTAATGGGAAGTTCCATGAATACTCTTACAGTGATCCTGGTGTTTTGAACTTATTTATTTGTATTAATTTGTCAACAAATCATAGTGGAGCATTTTCTTAGGTCACCTCATGCCACTTATGTGAATAGCTCAAAATAATTCTGATTGTCTCTTATTCTACTTTCTAGCAGTTCACAAAATTTAATCTTTGTTATGCAGTCACATTACATTCAGTAGCTGGAATAATGTGTCTAAGCCAGAATTCAAACTAATTTGAGCTTCTCTGTATGAAGCTTAAATATCGTTGACTTCAATTAAAAATGTGCTGCTCTGTCCTAGGGAAACAGCGAGTTGGTCACTTCACCTAGTTCTCCTTACTAGAGATCCAGATTCATTGTATTTCCTTTCAGGTTGGCTTGGTCTTTTATCCAATAAAATAGTCTAAGAGATACATGCTATGCCTACCCTTAGTATACAAATGCCATCCTATATTTGACATCCCATGTCCAGTTTTCTTTGATATGTTATCTTTCAAGGTAATAAAGCATGGAAGAACATAGAACTACAACACAAAATAGTCCAGCCGTCCCCATCACCGAAAGGTGTGAAATGGCCTGCTAATAAGTCATTAGTGCTTTATGACAAAGAACTGAGATTTGTAATTTTTCTTCCAATGGTTGGCATCATAGCAACTAACATACTGCAGTCATGATCATTTTTGACAAATCACAAAAATGAAGACATCTCCTATTTCAGATTTGCCATAATCATAATTTAATCAAGACTATAACTGTAGGAGGCAAACATTGTTTCACAATGCAAGAGGAAGAAAAAGTGTTTCTTATGCTATCACAAATAAAGTATAATTCTTCATACACTGTAGATTTATTTGCCATCTACACGTCAGACAGTCCCTTCACATCTATACACCCACCTAAGAATAAATGCCATGCTACCTTCTTAAGATAAATATATAATATTTAAATTCTATCACTATGCTAACAAAAATATATGATTTCATACATAATATTAAATACATTGTAAGTGTGTAATATATGCCTATTACAAATACTATCCAACATATGTGTTATGACACATAACAAATACAATATATATGCTATATGTTATATATCTGTGTTATATATCATCTGGCTTTATATGTTATGTATGATAAATAACATATATCACTTGATATATAACATATCTCTGCAATATGTATATATTATAACATATGTCATATATATGATACACTAAATACATTCTTCAAAATCTTTTCATGATATCTTCTTACATGGTATAAATTTTAATTTTTCATTCAAATACTAAGTAGGTAATTAGGAATTCAGAAATAGTATCTCAAAAGTGACATGCAAATAACTGCCTTTAGTTTTTGAATAAATTTACCATTTTATGGAGAAAAGATAAACATAGCAAAATTTTTACATATAAAACATAGGCAAAACTAAGTAGTAAAGCAATTTTTAAAATATTTCAACTAAGTGGCCAAAAGTATTAAATAATATTTCAATATTTTAAAGAGAAAATATAGTGGTTTTATTTATAATAAATTTGTAATACCTAAAACACAAAATACTCAAAAAGTCCCTCACTTATGACAGCAATTATTTGAACTGTAAATAAATATTAGTATCTTTTAGGTAAACATTAAGTACTATAGAAAACATGAATATACATGTAAGAATTCTTTCTCTCAGGGAGTTTAATATCTTATAGGCAAAAACAGTAGCAAGGTTCCAACAAGGCAAATTAAAAAGGACATTTCTGAAGACCATATAACCCAGGGGTATGCTTCAATTTCAATAAAACATGTTAGTTAATTACTAGACTATAGGACTTTTGATGTGTACTAAATATTCCCTTAATCTCCATATTCTGTGTATGTGTATAAACAAACACAAATGTATGTATGTGTGTGTTTGGATGGATGGATACATGAATGTGTATATATACCTTGGAAGCAAAAAAGCATTGTTGTTGAAAATCATAATATATCATCCACTGAGAAGCTCTCATGAACCTTGGTAGGTAGGGAGTTGAGGAAGATCTGGGAGAAGTTGGGAGAAAGGAAAAAAATATGACCAAAATATGTTGTATGAAAATATTTTAAGTGAAATATATATAAAGAAAAGACTCTTTCTCTTCACATTTCTATAGTTATTTTTTTACATATACTACCATAATATAGGCAAGAGATTCATACTATTTTGAACTACCTGTAAATAATTGACCCCCCTCAATAACAGTCTTCCAAAGATATCATTATATCTTATTAATGTGCATATTATAATTATTATCAGCACTTGTTAGAGTTATTTGAACCAAATTATCTTTGGCATGTAATGTTTTTGACAAAGAAGTGATCAACACTGGTGAATTTCATGAATACATTAAACATATATTATGACATTAAAACAGTAAAATGGACAAGATTAAATTCTACCATTTGCTTCAGATTCAAATATAAAATTTAAAGACATAGGCCTTTTAGTCTTAGCTGCATAGAAGAAAAATAAAGCTCAATGTTATTTAATCAAAATTATTTCATATTTCTCCTATATCTGAAGTAAAAGAAAATGTAGAATTTAATTTTATTAGTAGAATACAACATTTTACAACACATTAAAGTTTTGATATTTGCTTCTCTATTAGTTTCTAAATTGGCTGGTCATTCTCCAGAGAAACACATGGATGCTTAATTATATTTTTTGACCAAATGTATCTGTATGCACATATGAAATGAAATATTCTTGCTTATCTGGAACTATCGGGTAAAGCGCATTTTTATTAATACAAATTACTTAACAGAAAATATCTTATGAGCATCATATTTTATAGAGAACTCCTACAGCTGATAAACAACTTCAGCAAAGTGGCTGGCTACAAAATCAACACAAGCAAATCAGTAGCCCTTATATATTCAAAGGATAAGCAGACTGAGAAAGAAATTAGGGAAATGACCCCCTTCACAATAGCTACAAACAACATAAAGTATCTTGGGGTGACTCTAACCAAACAAGTGAAAGACCTATATGACAAGAACTTCAGATCTCTGAAGAAGGAAATCGAAGAAGATCTCAGAAAATGGAAAAACCTTCCATGCTCATGGATTGGCAGGATTAATATAGTTAAAATGGCCATCTTGCCAAAGGCAATCTACAGATTCAATGCTATTCCCATAAAAATCCCAACCCAGTTCTTCATAGAGCTAGAAAGAGCAATTCTCAAATTCATCTGGAATAACAAAAAAAACCAGGATAGCTAAAACTATTCTCAACAGTAAAAGAACTTCAGGGGGATTCAATATCCCAGACCTTAAACTCTACTACAGAGCAATAGTGATAAAAACTGCATGGTATTGGTACAATATCAGGCAAGCGGATAAATGGAATAGGATTGAAGACCCAGAAATGAACCAACACACTTATGGTCACTTGGTCTTCGACAAAGGGGCTGAAAGCATCCAGTGGAAAAAAGATAGTCTTTTCAACAAATGGTGCTTGTTCAATTGGAGGTCAGCATGCAGAAGAATGCGCATTGATCCATTCTTATCTCCTTGTACCAAGCTCAACTCCAAATGGATCAAGGACCTCCACATAAAACCTGACACACTGAAACTAATTGAAAAAAAAAAACTGGGGAAGACCCTGGAGGACATGGGCACAGGGGAAAAGTTCCTGAATAGAACACCAATAGCTTACGCTCTAAGATCAAGAATTGACAAATGGAACCTCATAAAACTACAAAGTTTCTGTAAGGCAAAGGACACCATCAAAAGGACAAAACGTCAACCAACAGACTGGGAAAGAATCTTCACCAACCCTAAATCCGACAGAGGGCTAATATCTAATATATACAAAGAACTCAAGAAAGTAGAACCCAGAGATCCAAATAACCCCATTAAAAAGTGGGGTAAAAGAGCTAAACAAAGAATTTTCACATGAAGAACTTCGGAGAGCTGAGAAACACCTTAAGAAATGTTCAACATCATTAATCATTAGGGAAATGCAAATCAAAACAGCCCTGAGATTTCACCTCACACCAGTCAGAATGGCTAAGTTCAAAAACTCAGGAGACAGCAGGTGTTGGTGAGGATGTGGAGAAAGAGGAACACTCCTCCACTGCTGGTGGGATTGCAAGATGGTACAACCACTTTGGAAATCAGTCTGGCGGTTCCTCAGAAAACTGGGCATGTCACTTCCTGAGGATGCTGTTATACCACTACTGGGCATATATCCAGAGGATTCTTCAGCATGCAATAAGGACACATGTTCTACTATGTTCATATCAGCCCTATTTGTAATAGCCAGAAGCTGGAAAGAACCTAGATGTCCTTCAACGGAGGAATGGATACAAAAAACGTGGTATATTTACACAATGGAGTACTATTCAGCCATTAGAAACAATGAATTCATGAAATTCTTAGACAAATGGATGGAGCTGGAGAACATCATACTAAGTGAAGTAACCCAGTCTCAAAAGATCAATCATGGTATGCACTCACTGATAAGTGGTTATTAGCCTAGAAACTTTGAATACCCAGGACATAATCCACACATTAAATGATGTCCAAAAAGAATGGAAGAGTGGTCCCTGGTTCTGGAAAGACTCAGTGCAAGAGTATAGGGGAATTCCAGAACAGGGAAGTGGGAAGGGGTAGATGGAAGAATAGGGGGACGGAAGAGGGCTTATGGGACTTGTGGGGAGTGGGGACCCAGAAAAGGGGAAATCATTTGCAATGTAAATAAAATATAAATAAATAAAAATAAAAATGAAAAAAAAGAATTGTAAAAAAATGTTCATCTTTTTTTCTTATATAATCTAGTTTCACTAATTTTAAATTAAGGTTCATACAATTTGGGGTTTTTTTTTTTTTGTCTTAGATGGCAAATATATTTTTATGGATCAGTATTGTCTATAACTTTGCAATTTTAATGTTTGTACATCATCTCTGAGTTGAAGTATTATATATTCAAAGAATCTTTAAAAACTTTTTATATAGTTTAGTTTTAGTTTGAAGGGTTTTTTGTAATGCACTGACAAATGCTACAAGTTAAAAATTAATGCCATCAATAGGTATTATTTACCACCACACTTAGCCAAAGCTCAGACATCATCACTCATAAGACACCTAAAACAAAAAATCTTGTCACTTCAATCATGAACCAATGTTAAGATATCAATTATTAAAAGAGATTTCCTGATTACCCCAACTAATTATACTGAGAACAACAAACATCACCACCATTTAAAACCAGGATATTTTCCAATCTTTTACTAACATTAGCTTGCTTTATCAACATTTTTATTTTTCTATTTTTTATTGGATATATTCTTTATTTACATTATAAATTTACATTTCCCAGTTTTCCTTCCTGAAACCTCCTATCCCATCCTCCTTCTCCCTGCATCTATGAGGGTATTCCTCCACCCACCTGCTCACTTCTGCTTCCCCACCCTGGCATTCCCCTACACTGGGGCATTCACAGGACCAAGGGCCTCCCCTCCCATTGATGTCTGACAAGGCCATCCTCTGCTACATATGTAGCTGGAGACATGGGTCGCTCAATGTATACTGTTTGGTTGGTAGTTTAGTCCCTGGGAGCTCTTGGGGGGAAAGTCTGGTTGGTTGATATTGTTCTTCCTATAGGTTGCAAAGAGCTTCTACTCCTTCAGTCCTTTCTCTAACTCCTCCATTTGGGACCCTGTGTTCAGTCCAATGGTTTGCTGCAATCATCTACCCCTGAATTTGTCAGGCTCTGGCAGAGCCTTTCAGGAGACAGCTATATCAGGCTCCTGTCAGCAAGTACTTCTTTGCATCTGCAATCTGGGTTTGGTGACTGTATATGGGATGAATCCCCAGGTGGGGCAGTCTTTGGATTTTATGACTATAAGTAATCATCATAATTTACGTTGATATGTACTGCAAAAGGAATAAAGGTAAACTAGACATTCGTATCAATTTATTAACATATGAATAGATAATTTCATGAAATCTAAAGTATTTGGTATATTCCAATTGAATGGCAAAGAATACATTTACATATTTCAATAGATTTATAACTAATATCCAAATTTCATCAATAATAAATGATACATTTTCTCTTAAAATACCATGAAAATACAATATACCATTACCTTATATTTCATCTCCTTTCATATTAATTCTTTATTCCCACTACAATTTATTTTAGCATATGTTGCATTTATTACAATGTATAGTTTGAAGCTTCTGTTGAGGTTATAGTAATGAATGCACACAATGATTTTCAGCTTTGATGGCCAGATAGTTTAAATTTGCTCCTTTCCCCCATCATTTACTTTCAGCTTTTCACATATATAATTTTTATAAGCTATATATACATATGACAAGGTATACATATGGTACAAGTATATAATATTATCTCCTATGTCAATACCTTATTGTAGCAGATATAGCAGGAAAACTTAACTTTATAAAAACTCAAATGACTCACAAAAATAAAATAAAGTACCAAAACTTATATCAGTGCATGTCAACCATGAGAAAAACCACATAGTAAGGTGAGTATATTCAGAGCAGTCTATATCAGAACTCTGGCATTCTCCATCAAAACTATCTTTTTTCAAATGTATTAGGAACCTTAATATTTGTTAAATACACTGAGATCATCTGGCACCATTCCGTATTTATTTTTTAAATGTTTAGTAATACTATTAGTCATGTTAGTAGTATATTAGCCACTAGAAATGAAAAAATATATTATTGATTTTGAAATTATTTTGTGATATCCTTAGATTATGCTATCCATAAAATAGCTTATAAAATTGCCAATTATCCTACAGCATATGTGTGTGTGTGTTTTATTATATCCTATAATTTGAATCTCATAGTATTTTATTATATCCTACAATTAATTATATATATATATATAATAACATAAAACAAAATAATTTTAAAGTTATTATGAATAGAGCCAGTATTCAGTGCATGTTCAGAAATTCAGTGTTGAATATCCAACTCTGTATTTATAAATTCATCATTATAGCCTGGCATTATCCCAATCCAGGTAACTCCTTCCATGTGATTTGCTTATGATTAATAAATAATATCAAAAAGATGCCTTAAAACATCGTTCTTATGTCTACAATGACTTGAATCTCTTGATCAGCAGCTTCCAAATTATCTTTCAATTGCTTAATATCTTTGAGGTAGAAATATTGAGTACTGGAAATGATAAAAGCTATCCCACGAAATCCACTAGTTCAAAATCTCTCATTTTCACAATCATTAGCCAGGTAACCAAAAATCGCAGATGGTTACCTTCCATTTTCCACTTAGTTCAGCAATTTACATACATGAGTATTCCTTATAATGTACCACAACCAAATCTAAAGAAAACAGAAAGGAGGGAAATTTTTCTTAGGTGAACTTCAGATCCAGAAAATAAATTTTATTTTTTTGGCCACAGATATCTGGCAAAAATCAAAACCAATTTATTACATTATATTACCCATAAAATAACTGATGATCCCCCTAGAGATAATAATCCCTTTTTATGTAGCATGTATTCAAATTATTAAATCTATTTTAGCATTAGGAGCATGTTGTAGATTAACAGTATTTTCCATTTTGTCCATTATCTTATTAAGAATTATGCTTGATGAGAATTAGGAGTCTGTTTTGTTCACTATTGTATTTCCACTAAGGTTACCAAATAATGTCACCAAACATTTGGCCGAATAAAAACATCAATTAAGCCAGTCATTTATTGTTTTTCCTTTATAGTTTGTTACACATTCAAATGTAAAGAATCCCATAATTTTTCTCAACAGATGTCAAAAAATTCTATTAATTTGAGCTGAAATTCAAATATGCAGAGATTGCGGCTAGAATTAGTACTTGCTTTTGAAAAGATGGAGTTTCAGGAACTGCCATTTGAAACAACCCACATTAATCATGACAGAAATCCTGGAAAAAGTCAGTCCAAAAATAAAAGACAATCTAAAGGTATATCTATAATAGAAATAAATATTTATTTAAAAAAAGTCATTCCTCTACTTGTACTACCCTATTATATTAATCAAAGCAACCACTAGGGGATTTATGACAAAAATAAACAAAGTTTATCCGTTATTAACATAATTGACTAAAATATAAATAAAATTTCAAATCAAAGAGGCATGTGAATAATACAATCAAACTCATTACAGCCAAATCTTTTGAAAACAATGAGATCTATCTACAGTCATCTGTCAACAAGAGAGAATGAAATATCTATCAATAGTCATCTGATCCAGATTATATGAAGAGAAATTCTACCAATTCATTATAGAATACATAATTTCCATGTTATAGACATACATTATCTTATGAATGAACTTATCATATATACATATGTGTATATATATCTACTTATGTATATATATACATATATATATATATGTATATATATACATATAAATATAAAAATATATATACCCTTCCCAGTGTATGATTTGGGAGAATCCAAATTAAGAAATTTGAAATTATTAATTTTTAGCAGTGAGAGTCATCTCTACTCAGTATTATATCACATCCCAATCCATGAGTCAATAGCTGGAGATCTAATAATAATGAGATAAGCATATCAATTGTAAAAAACTTCTCTTTTTCTCAGCAGATTGCCTAGTTTGGGTGTTTCTAATAGACTCATTTGGTAATGCATCTGTAGCCACTACACATTATACTAATGATTAACAGGTGCCAAGGCCATTCCTAAAGCCAGATAAATGCTCATTGCCCCCACATCATTCTGCAAGTTGCTCTCACAAGCTGAAGACCTCTATGACACAGTGGCATTTTTATTATAGCATTATTTATGCTTGTCCATTGTTTTCTTCCCACATTACAGAATAATATTTTTGAAGATAAAAGCCATTTATTATTCAATGTCTGACACAAAATGACTTTCAAAAATAGCTGGTGTATAAATGAGTGAAATCTATTTCCTCACTAGACATCTGCAAAAAGTATATTCAACTGGCTTATAGAGCTCAGTATGTTAAAAACTTAATTCACCATCTCCTTCTCTACAAACTTTTCCCTTTGTTTAGTTATTTGTTTTTATTTGACTGTCACAGGCTGAAATTGTTCCTTTTTAATATTTCTTATTTTATGTTGCTAAGCATATTCAGGAAGAAAGAAACTTTATTTTAATTGAAAATTTAATTTGGAATTTGTATTTTGATTTTGTATTGCTGTCATGGCTATGGTATTCATTGCTGTGAAGAGACACCATGACATGGAGCTTAGAGTTTGTTTGGATGGTTTTCTATCTTGCTTTGATCCAGTATTTCTTCACCATGATGTTTTGGAATGATAATGTATATCCTGCATGATATTAAGGATATGTGATCTGCCTTTTGATTTTGATATCTTAAGGGATTACAGTATGAATCTCAGAAGAGACTTTGTCTTAAAAGGGACAGCATATAATTGGATCTGACTTTCAGGCTCAGAGGTTCTGTTCATTGTCATCATGATAGGAACATGGCAGGTTCCAGGCAGGAATGGCTCAGGAGGAGCTTAGATTTTTACATCCTATTCTGAAGGCAAAAAGAAGACTGTCTCTTTGAGGCAGCTAAAAGAAGGGTCTCCAAGCCTACCCTTACAGTTACACACTTCCTCCAACAAGGTCACAACTCCTAACAGTACAACTCCTTATGTGGCAAGCATATTCAAACCAATACATCCCATTCACTGTACCCCATAGACTTGTTCAAACCCATGAGTCTATGGGGTCATATGTAGGCATGGCATAATGTAAAATACATTTAGTCCAATTTTACAAGTCCCATAGTTTGCAACAGTTGCTACAATGTTAAAAGTTTACAGTTCAAAGTCTCTTCTGAGATTCATTCCATTTCTTTTTTTTTTTACTCGATATATTTTTTATTTATATATCTAATGATTTCCCCTTTTCTGGATTCCCTCTCCCTGAAAGTTCCATAAGCCCTCTTCCCTCCCCCTATTCCCCCATCCACCCCTTCCCACTTCCCTGTTCTGGTATTGCCCTATACTGCTACACTGAGTCTTTCCAGAACAAGGGGCCACTCCTCTGTTCTTCTTGGACATCATTTGATGTGTGGATTATGTTTTGGGTATTCCAACTTTCTAGGCTAATATACACTTATTAGTGAGTGCATACCATGATTGATCTTTTGAGACTGGGTTACCTCACTTAGTATGATGTTCTTTAGCTCCACCCATTTGTCTAAGAATTTCATGAATTCATTGTTTCTAATGGCTGTATAGTACTCCATTGTGTATATATACCACATTTTTTGTATCCATTCCTCTTTTGAGGGATACCTGGGTTCTTTCCAGCTTCTGGCTATTATAAATAGGGCTGCTATGAACATAGTAGAGCATATATCCTTATTACATGCTAGGGAATCCTCTGGGTATATTCCCAGGAGTGGTATAGCAGGATCCTCCGGAAATGATCCCCCAGTTTTCTAAGGATCCGCCAGACTGCTTTCCAGAGTGGTTGTACCAATTTGCAACCCCACCAGCAGTGGTGGAGTGTTCCTCTTTCTCCACATCCTCGCCAACATCTGCTGTTTCCTGAGTTTTTAATCTTAGCCATTCTGACTGGTTTAAGGTGAAATCTCAGGTTTGTTTTGATTTGCATTTCCCTAATGACTAATGATTTTGAGCATTTTTAAAAGATGCTTCTCAGCCATCCAAAGTTCTTCGGGTGAAAATTCTTTGTTTAGCTCTGTACCCCATTTTTAATCGGGTTATTTGGTTTTCTGGGGTCTAACTTCTTGAGTTCTTTGTATATATTTGTTATTAGCCCTCTCTCGGATGTAGGGTTGGTGAAGATCTTTTCTCAATTTGTTGGTTGCTGATTTGTTCTTTTGATGGTGTCCTTTGCCTTACAGAAACTTCGTAATTTTATGAAGTCCCATTTGTCAATTCTTGATCTTAGAGCATAAGCTATTGGTGTTCTGTTTTCCCTTAAGAAATCAAAATAAAAAAGCAGATCACATAACCCCAACTTCATGAGGGATATACATTACCATTCCAAATATCATGTTGAAGAAATGCATGACAAAATCAAGGCAGAAAAACAGCTGGATAAACTCCAACTTCCATGACTCCCTGTTTGTTGCCAAAACACTCTTCAGATTTTCAACTCCTTTCCACCTTGTTGACTGTTATTGATAGTTCTTGCATTCAGCAGCAACAAATTTCATTCTCATGGCTGGATCCACTCAATGCTAACAGCTTTCCTTGGCAGGTATCACACAGCTCTGATATCTCTAAGATATCTAAGAAGTTCTAAGCTTCTCAGCTTCTTTCCATGACACCTTCATGCCTTCATCCAGTACCTCCTGGGGTTTTCCTATATATTACCAAGTTCAGCTGCAGCATGAGGTACAACTTTGGCCACCTCTGCAAGACAGCTTCTTTGCGCTCTCAGGAAACCCTTCCCCAGTTTCACCTCAGTGATGGTTGTCTCTTAATCTGAATCATCACTAATTTCTTATCTCCAGCTAAGCAGCATCAATTGACGTCTTAGAATTTTCATTGCTGTGAAGTAGCTCTATGACCAAGGCAACTCCTATAAAGGAAAACATTTAATTGGGGCTGGCTTATAGGTTCAGTGGTTCAGTCCATTATCATCAAGGCAGGATGCATAGCAATATTTAGACAAGCATGGCACTGGAGAAGCTGAGAGTTCTATATCTTGGTCCAAAGGCAAACAGAAGAAGACTGGCTTCCAGGAAGCTAGGAGAAAGGTGTCTCTTGGGGGTATTTTCTGCACTTTTCCATAAAGTATGCTTGTTGAGACCTAGTAGAACTTCACAGAATCTATAAGGTCACAAGTTTTAATTGTATCCAGAAGCTACAAGATGACTACTCTATCAACTTCTGCATTATTCTCAGTTAATCAAAGGAGATTTTGACATGGCTGAGTGCCAAGATTATAGATCTCTATAGGCCTGACTTCATTGATGATTTTCAGCTGGCAGGTGCTATGAGTTAATCAAAGTGCAACTTCATGTTTTCTTCAAGATGAGCCTGAGGATTTTTATATAAATGTTCAATGTGAACTGTATTAAAGGAACTGGATCACTGTACATACAATTCTATAAATCTTGTATCCTTTCTCCAGCAGGAATTCTACCAAGTATGGGCCATTTGATGAGCCTTGGAGCAGTTTTCCTGCAGTAAGTCCATTTCAGTTGTTCAGTAGTATTTCAGATCTACAATCACATGAACTTTACTGGTCTCTTTACATCTGTCATTTCATTTTTAAGCTTTCCTTCCCACACAATTAGTTTTCCAATATGCACAAATGATTTTTCAACAAATTCACTGACACTATGAACTTCCCCAGTAGCTATGACAAAGTTCTCTGGCTCATCACTCTGTACCATCAGCCTCTACACAGTCTATGGTATGGCTCCAGACTCATTTGGCATCCATATTTCCCAAACTGAAACATTCCAGTTATCCAAGGTAAATTTTAGCTACTGACCAAATAATTTTTCAGGTAAAAATATAGCTCTTCTTCTGTGACTCTCATTGAAGAGAATGCAAAGATTACACATGTTACCATAATACAACAGGCACAGAATTTGGCTGTTCCATAGGGTGACCACAGATAGAAAGGTGTGGTCTTTCTTTCTGGGTTTTAAGGTGTGTACTAACATGTCCTGGCCTAAGCTTTTCACAGACACAATTCCTCAAGATCCAGATCAAAAGCCTGCATCTTCCATTTCTGGATTGTAGTTCATTCCAGATTGAAAGTCCAAATGAAAACAATACCCAAATAAACAATAAGTTTAGATAGGTGGGATCTTGACCCAAAGTCACTACTCCCTTCATCTATTTATCTATTTGAACATAGGATTTAGCTCCATTGTACTTTCTGGTGCCATTATATTATTTAATATATACATTTCGTACTTTTCCTTGCTAAGCTTTCTACACTTGATCAAAATATTCCTTATTAGACTGAACCATAGGCTGTCCCTCAGACAAGGGCAAAAAGTAACCACATTCTTCACCAAAATACAAAAAAACAGGTTCTAGGCAATAGAGTAATATTCTTCTTCTTTGACACAGACAAATACAGTGGTGGATATTCACAGCCAACCGTAGGACTGGGCACAGGGTTCTCAATGGAGGAGTTAGAGAAGCAACTGAAGGAGCTGAAGGGGCTTGTAACCCATAGGAAAAGCCACAATACCAATCAACCAGATGCCCCACCCCCCAGAATTCCCAAAGATGAAACCAACAACCAACGAATATACATGAAAGGACTCATATCTCCAGCCACGTATGTAGCAGAGGATGGTCTTGTTGAGCATCAATGGGATGAGAGGCCCGTGGTCCTGGGAAGGCTAGATGCTCCAGTATAAGGAAATGCCAGGGCAGGGAGGTGGGAGTGGGTAGGTAGGTGGGAGAGCACTCTCTTAAAAGCAGGGAGAGGGAGGATGGCATAGGGGGTTTCTGGAGGGGAAACCAGGAAATGATAACATTTGAAATGTACATAAATTATTCAATACAAAAATATGAAAATTAAAACAATACCCTCTTCAGCCAGGCCCCCACAGTTCAAATAACCCTCAGTACAAATGTCTTCCATAGTCCTACTAGAATAGCTCATCAAGCATCACCTAAAGTATTCCACTGCTTTCTAAAATCCCAAAATCCACATTCCATTGAACAAAAGCATGGTCAGGCCTACCATAGCAATATCCTAGTCCCTGGCACTAACTTCTTAGTTAGGGTATCTATTGCCGTGAAGAGATACTATGATAAAAGCAACTCTTATGAAGGACATTTAATTGGGGCTGGCCTACAAGTTCAGAGATTCAATCTATTATCATCAAGGTAGGATCTTGCAGCCTTCAGGCAGGCATAGCATAGGAGGATCTGAGAGTTCTTTATCTTGTTCAGAAGGAAAATAGGAGAAGACTGTCTCTTCAAGGCAGCTAAGATAAGGTTCTGTATGTCTGTCCCTGTGGTGACAATTCCTCCAACAAGACCAAACCTCCTAACACTACCACTCCCTTATGAGCCAAGCATATTCAAACCACCACAGCTACCATATTGAATTTTCTCTCTGATCTTGGAATTATTGGAGAGTGTACTTTGTCACAAGTTATTCTACAACTTTTTATATATTTACAAATCTTAAAATTATAGCTTAATACCTATATATGTGAATAGTTGCTATAATTTTTTCACATAGACTTAAGAAAATATATTTTTCTCAAAAGATAAAGTTTGCTTCTCTTTCCTTCATACATTATTGAATCACATTATTCTAGTATATGATCTTATTTTCATAGTTTGTGTTGCTCTGGAAGTGTAAAGACCAAACTTCTTGAGATAAGACAAAGGGATTAGACTAAAAGCAAAATCCATGTTGAGACAGATTTGTGGGTATAGTGCCAAATATCAGGAAAGCAGTCAAAAATATATGACAGTACAAAGTGAAATGTGAGTAGACACTCTATACTCTATGGTGACAAACATTTGTTCATGTATCAGTAAAATGCTTTCGTGTGGATGTTTGTGAATTGATTTGGAATGACTAAATTTATTTCTGATTCGAATAGTCAATTTGCTTTTAAAGTTTTACTCTCCCTAATATCAAAATACAAACTATGAGTATCATTCTGTATTGATAGACATTAGATGGCCCAACTACACCTTTTTATATACTCAAGTTAATATTTTATACCTTATTTTGATTTTGTATTTCATATAGCTTTGGACTTTTCTTAGTGATATTTAGTGTCATGATTGATTTTATATCATTATTATTCTGTATTCTGGGTTCATTTTGGAGGTTACTGACATTCTCTTTGTATTAGTCCATTTCTGTAAACTTCAAAATCCTTATGCAAATTTGATGTATTTTTTGTAATATAATTATATGCACTCATCATTAACTTTATGTGTCAGAGATATTTCATGAGGGATTATTGTGTAGATTTTAATTAAATTATTTCCAATATATCCTAGTAGAAATATCAAGTGCTATTTTCAGTACCTAAATTGCCTTATTGTGGAATCCAAATAGCTAGAGAACATTAGTACTCTGATTAGTCCTCATACAAGCAATTAAAGACCTGATTAGAACAAAATACCCAGGAAGAAACTTTGGATATTCAGTTACTTTTAGTTGGAATGTAAGTTCCTGCCTGCTTTCATTCCATTATTATTATTATTAATTTTATATTTTTGTGTTTTTATTCTTATGTGTGTATTCAAGTGTGTTCTTGTCATAGTATGGGAGCATGTATGCCACGGTGCACATACAGAAGTCATTTGTGTTTCTATTTTTGGGTTTTCTATATTTCTATTGAGTTCTTAAAATTATGCTCAAGCTCAAGCCCACTTTGTTTGGGATGAAAAGAAAGTACCTATCTTTGACTCATAATTTCCTATACTGCTTAGCAGTTGGGGTTAATTTAGCTGGGGAAAAGACTGTTGTTGCTGATTTGAATAGCTAGTTCTGCACCATAAATCTTAAGATATTTTTCTTGAACAGGCAGTTATTTCATCCAAAGATTCCTTAATGAAATCTTTTATAATAAAAAATGTGATCATCATGCATGTTGTTTTAAAGCTATGGCACCAATGGTCAAGGAGTGGGGCTTTATTTGTTCTTTCTAATTTTAAAAAAGTAGTGCATGCACTCATTAAAAATCAATATTTGGATTTGTAATGAAAATGAAAATTCATTCTACCTTCAACTCCTCTCCTGAAACATTTTTAATAGTGCATTTAACTCTTTTTTTCTTAAGTTGAATTTGCAACTCCAAGTAACATTTATGACATATAGTCTGCCTTCCAATTTATTTTAATACTCACTTTAGTCCTCCTGGTAAGGTATAACCTTCTACATTCAAGATAGTCTTTCCTCCATTCACATTTCCACTGTCTTCTAGATTTTGACATAGAAATTAGATTCCATGTTGTTGCTGCTGTTCTTGCTGCAGAAAAACTTCTCTTCCTGCAGTATCTGTTGTGTCTTGAAATTTATTTAACTAATTTTATATTTATCTGTCCATTTACTTCATATTATCAGATCCCTTCCATGTTTGTCTTAGTGTTCTATTGCTGTGAAGAGTCACCATGAACACAGCAACTCTAATTAATAATAATAATAATAATATAATAATAATAACAACAACAACAATAATAATAATAGTAATAATAATATCTAATTGGGAGTTTACATATGATTTCAGGGGCTTAATCCATGAGCATCATAGTGGGATACAGGTAGGAATGGCACTGGAACAGTAGCTCAGAGCTTTCCATCCTGATCTACATGCGGCAGGCAGGTAGAGGGGGTGGGGTTTGACTGACATGGTCTGACATAGTCTTTGAAACCTCAAAGGCCACCCCAAGGGACACACTTCCTCAAAGAAGGCCACACTTTCAAATCCTTCCCCAACACTTGCATGAACTGAGAATCAAACATTCAAATAAGTGAGCCAGTAAGGGCCACTCTCATTCAAACTACACAATACTTCAGAAATGTCTTCTTTTCCACTCTAACATTATAAAATGCATTTCTGATACATCTTTGATTATTTCTTCCTCTTTATTTTATATTCTATTTCCATAATTCCTGTGACCCATATTAGTCATTTGTATTCTTTATCTTTTATTTTGTACAAATTTTCTGAGCATTCTCTTTGGCTTTATCTTAGGTATTTTGAGCTTTTGGACTAATATCCACTTATCCATAAGTGCATACCATATGTGTTCTTTTGTGATTATGTTACATCACTCAGGATGATATTTTCTAGTTCCACTTCCATAAGAATTTCATGAATTTATTATTTTTAATTGCTGAATAGTACTCCATTGCGTATATGTACCATATTTTCTGTATCCATTCCTCTGTTGAGGGACAACTAGGTTCTTTCCAGCTTCTGGCTCTTATAAATAAGGCTGCTATGAAGATAGTGGATCATGTGTCCTTATTATATGTTGGTGCATCTTCTGGGTATATGCCCAGGAGAGGCATAGCTGGGTCCTCAGGTAGTACTATGTCCAATTTTCTGAGGAACCGCCAAACTGATTTCCGGAGTGGTTTTACCACCATGCAAACCCACCAGCAATGGAGAAGTGTTCCTCTTCTCCACATCCTTTCCAGCATCTGCTGTCCTCTGAGACAGATCTTAGCCATTCTGACTGGTGGGAGGTGGAATCTCAGATTTGTTTTGATTTGCATTTCCCTGATGATTAAGGATATTGAAAATTTCTTTCTTTCTTTTTTAATCTTTGGTCTGTTTTTTCTTTTTCCTTTTACTAGGTATTTGCTTTATTTACATTTCAAATGATATCCCCTTTCCTCTTACCCCTCCTAAAAGCCCCATCCCATCCCCCCTCCATCTGCTCACCCCCCCCCCAACTTTCCTGACTAGCATTCCCCTACTCTTGAGCATCTAGCCTTCATGGGACAAATAAATATTTCTCTAGGTTTTTCTCAGTCACCCAGTATTCCTCAATTGAGAAATCTTTGTTTAGCTCTTTACCCCATTTTTAATAGTTTTTTATGGTTCTCTGAAGTCTAACTTCTTGAGTTCTTTGTATATACTGGATATTAACCCTCTATTGGATGTAGGATTGATAAAGATCTTTTCCCAATCTGGTGGTTGCCATTTTGTCTTATTGACACTGTCCTTTGCCTTACAGAAGCTTTGCAATTTTATGAGGTCCCATTTGTCAAATCTTGATCTTAATGAACAAGTTATTTATGTTCTGTTCAGGAAACTTTCCCCTGTACCCATGTTTTCCAAATTTTTCCCCACTTTGTATTCTATTAAATTCATTGTATCTGGTTTTATGTGGAGGTCCTTGATCGACTTGGATTTGAGCTTTGTACAGGGAGATAAGAATGGATCAATTTGCATCCTTCTACATTTTGACTACTAGTTGACCAAGCACCATTTGCTGAAAATCCTGTCTTTTTTGTTCTAAAGCTCTCTTTCACTGTTGGGTCTTTGTGTGGTTTAGATACCAGAGTATTTGTGGCTTCATAGAACAAAATGGGTAGTGTTCCTTCTGTTTCTATTTTGTGGAATAATTTGAAGAGTATTGGTGTACGATCTTCTTTGAAGGTCTGATAGAACTCTGGATTAAACCCATGTGTTCCTGGGCATTTTATGGTTGGGAGACTATTAATGACTTTTTCTATTTTTTAGGGGATATGGGATTGTTAAGATCATTTATCTGATCCTGATTTAAGTTTGATACTTGGTATCTGTCAAGAAAATTGTCTAATTCATCTAGATTTTCCAGTTTTGTTGAGCTTTTGTAGTACAATCTGATGAATTTTTAATTTCCTCATTATCTGTTATGTCTCCCTTTTCATTTCTGATTTTGCTGATTTGGATACTGTCTCTGTGACCTCTGGTTAGTTTGGTAAGAGTTTAACTATCCTTTTCTTTTCTTGTTTTATTTTTTGGGTTTTTTTTTGGGGGGGGGGATTTAAAAGAACTAGCTCCTGGTTTGGTTGATACTTCTTTTTTAATTTTCTATATTCTTTGTTTACATTCCAAATGATTTCCCCATTCCTGGTTCCCCCAACCCCGTAAGTCCCATAAGCCCTCATCTGTCTGCCCGTTCCCCAATCAACTTTCTCCCACTGTTCTGTCCTGGTAATTCCCTACATTGCTGCATCAACCCTTTCCAGGACAGGAACCTCTTCTTCCTTCCTTCTTGGAAATCATTTGATATATTAATTGTGTCTTGGGTATTCAGAAATTCTGGACTAATATACATTTATCAGTGACTGTATCCCATGTGTGTTCATTTGTGATTGGGTTACCTCACCTTGGATGATATTTTCCAGTTCCAAACATTTGCCTAAAATTTTCATGAATTCATTGTTTTTAATTGCTAAGTAGTATTCCATTGTGTAAATATACCACATTTTCTGTATCCATTCTTCCATTGAGAGACATCTGGGTTCTTTTCAGCTTCTGGCTATTATAAATAAGGCTTCTATGAATATAGTGGAGCATGTGTCCTTATTGCATGCCAGGGAATCCTCTGGGTATATGCCTAGGAGTGGTATAACAGGGTCCTCCAGAACTGTTATGTCCACTTTTCTGAGGAACCACCAAATTGATTTCCAGAATGGTTGTACCAACTTGCTTTCCAACCAGCAGTGGAGGAGTATTCCTCTTTCTCCACATCTTTGCCAATACCTGCTGTCTCCTGAGTTTTTAATTTTAGCCATTCTGTCTGGTGTGAGGTGAAATCTCAGGGCTGTTTTGATTTGCATTTCCCTAATGACTAATGATGTTGAACATATCTTAAGGTGCTTCTCAGCCATTCGAAATTCTTCAGGTGAAAATTCTTTGTTTACCTCTGTACCCCATATTTTAATACTGTTATTTGGCTCTCGGGAGTCTTACTTCTTGAGTTCATTGCATATATTGGATATTAGGCCTCTGTTGGGAATTAGGGAAATGATAACCTTCACAATATCCACAAAAAATATAAAGTATATTTGTGTAACTCTAACCAAACAAGTGAAAGATCTGCATGACAAGAACTTCAGGTCTCTGAAGAAAGAAATCGAAGAAGACCTCAGAAAATGGAAAAATCTTCCATGCTTGTGGATTGGCAGGATTAATATAGTAAGAATTGCCAAAAGCAATTCAATGCAATCCCCATCAAAATCCCAACTCAGTTCTTCAAAGAGTTAGAAAGAGCAATTCTCAAATTCATCTGGAATAACAAAAAAACAAGGATAGCTAAAACTATTCTCAATAGTTAAAGAACTTCTGTGGGAATCACTATCCCAGACCTCAAGCAGTACTACAGAGCAATAGTGTTAAAAACTGTATGGTATTAGTACAGTGACAGGCAGGTAGATCAATGGAATAGAATGGAAGACCCAGAAATGAACCCACACACCTATGGTCACTTGATCTTTGACAACAGAGCTGAAACCATCCAGTGGAAAAAAGATAGCCTTTTCAACAAATGGTGCTGGCTCAACTGGAGATCAGCATGCAGAAGAATGCGAATTGATCCATTCTTATCTCCTTGTACTAAGCTCAACTCCAAGTGAATTAAGGACCTCCACATTAAACCTGACACACTGAAACTAATAGAAAAGAAGCTTGGGAAAAGGACTGAGCACATGGGCATAGGGGAAAATTTCCTGACCAAACACCAATAACTTATGCTCTAAGATCAAGAATTGACAAATGGGACCTCATAAAATTACAAAGTTTCTATAAGGCAAAGGACAATGTCAATAGGATAAAATGGCAACCAACAAATTGGTTGATTCCTTTTATAGTTCTTTTTGTTTCTACTTGGTTGATTTCAGCCCTGAGTTTGATTATTTCCTACCCTGTACTCCTCTTGGGTGTATTTGCTTCTTTTTTGTTCTAGAGACTTCAGATGTACTATCAAGCTGTTTGTGTATGCTCTTTCCAGTTTCTTTTTGGAGGCACTCAGTGCTATGAGTTTTCCTCTTAGCACTGCTTTCATTGTGTCCCATAAGTTTGAGTATGTTGTGCCTTCATTTTCATTAAATTTCAAAAAGTCTTTAATTTCTTTATTTCTTCCTTGACCACGTTACCATTGAGTACAATGTTGTTCAGTTTCCATGTTTATGTGGGCTTTCTGTGGTTTTTGTTTTTATTGAAGACAAGCTATAGTTTGTGGTGATGTGGAATTATTTCAAACTTCTTATATCTGTTGAGACCTGTTTTGTGATCAAGTATATAGTCAATTTTAGAAAAGGTTCCATGAGGTACTGGGAAGTATATTCTTTTGTTTTAGGATAAAAAATTTTGAAGAGATTTTTAATTCCATTTGGTTCACAGCTTCTGTTAGTTTCACTGTGTCTTTGTGTATTTTATGTTTCCCTCATCTGTCCATTGCTGAGAGTGGGGTGTTGAAGTCTTCCACTATTATTTTGTGAGGTGCAATGAGTGCTTTCAGCTTTAGTAAAGTTTCTTTTGTGAATGTGGGTGACCTTGTATTTGGAGCATATTTGTAGAGAATTGACAGTTCATCTTGTTAGATTTTTCCTTTGATGTGTATGAATTGTCCTTCCTTATCTTTGTTGAATGCTTTAAGTTGAAATTCAATTTTATTTGATATTAGAATGGCTATACCAGCTTGTTTCTTGGGACCATTTGCTTGGGACCAAAAATTGTTTTCCAGCCTTTTACTCTGAAGTAGTGTCTGTCTTTGTGCCTGAGCTGAGTTTTCTGTATGCAGCAAAATGTTGGGTCCTGTCTGTTAGTCTAGGTCTTTTTTATTGGAGAATTGAGTCCATTGATATTAAGAGTTATTAAACAGAATTGTTAGTTCCTGTTATTTTTGTTATTAGAGGTGGAGTTATGTTTGTGTTGCTCTCTTCTCTTTTGTTAAAAAGAGGATTATTTTCTTGCTTTTACTAGTGTGTAGTTTCCCTCCTTTTGTTGGTGTTTTCCATTCATTATCCTTTGTAGAGCTAGATTTGTGGAAAGATATTGTATAATTTTTTTTTGTCATGAAATATCTTGGTTTCTATATTCATGGTAATTGAGAGTTTTACTGGGTATAGTAAGCCTGTCTTGGCCTTTGTGTTCCCTTAGGTTCTGTATGACATCTGTCCAGGATCTTCTGGCTTTCATAGTCTCTGGAGAGAAGCCTGGTATAATTCTGATAGGTCTGCCTTTATTTGTTACTTGACCTTTTTCTCTTACTGCTTTTAATATTCTTTCATTGTTTGTACCATTTAGTGTTTTAATTATTATGTTATGGAGGAATTTCTTTTCTAGTCAGATCTATTTGCAGTTCTGTAGGCTTCTTGTATGTTCATGGGCATCTCTTTCTTTAGGTTAGGGAAGTTTTATTCTATAATTTTGTTGAAAACATTATCTGGCCCTTTAAGCTAGAAATCTCCACTCTCTTCTAAACATATAATCCTTAGGTTTGGTCTTCTCATTTTGTCCTGGATTTCTTGGATATTTTTAGTTAGGAGCTTTTTGAATTTTGCATTTTCTTTGGCTATTGTGTATGCTATCTTCTGCACCTGAAATTCTCTCTTCTATCTCTTGTATTCTGTTGTTGATCCTTGCATCTATGACTCCTGACTTTTTTTTTCTTTTTACTTTTTTAAAAATTTATTTTCTAAATTCTTTGTTTACATTCCAAATGCTTTCCCCTTTCCCGGTCCCCCCCTCCAGATATGTCCCATAGGCCCTCTTCTCTCCACACATTCTCCAATCACCCCTTTCCCTTTTCTGTTCGGGTACTCCCCTACAATGCTGGATCAAGTCTATCCAGGATCAGGGCCCTCTCCTTACTTCTTCATGGAAGTCATTTGATATGCTAACTGTGTCTTTGGTATTCAGGGCTGCTGGGCTAATTAATTCACTTATCAGTGAATGCATACCATGTGTATTCTTTTGTGATTGGGTTACCTCACTTAGGATGATATTTTCCAGCTCCAACCATTTGCTTAAAAATTTCATGAATTCATTGTTTTTAATTGCTGAGTAGTATTCCATTGTGTAGATATACCACATTTTCTGTATCCACTCCTCCATTGAGGGACATCTGGGTTCTTTCCAGCTTCTGGCTATTATAAATAAGGCTGCAGTGAACATAGTGGAGCATGTGTCCTTATTGCAAGCAGGGTAATCCTCTGGGTATATGCCCAGGAGTGGTATAGCCGAGTCCTCCGGAAGTGTCACGAACAGTTTTCTGAGGAATCACCAGACTGATTTCCAGAGTGGTTGTACCATCTTACATTCCCACAAGCAGTGGAGCAGTGTTCCTCTTTCCCCACATTCCCAACAACACCTGCTGTCTCCTGAGTTTTTAACCTTGGCCATTTGACTGGTGTGAGGTGAAATCTCAGGGTTGTTTTGATTTGCATTTCCTTAATGACTAATGATGTTGAGCATTTCTTAAAATGCTTCTCGGTCATCTGAATTTCTTCAGGTGAAAATTCTTTGTTTAGCTCTGTACCCCATTTTTAATAGGGTTATATGGTTCCTTGGGGTCTAATTTCTTGAGTTCTTTGTATATATTGGATATTATCCCTCTATATGATGTAGGGTTGGTGAATATCTTTTCCCAATTTGTTGGTTGCCATTTTGTCCTTTTGATAATGTCCTTTGCCTTACATAAACTTTGTAATTTTATGAGGTCCAATTTGTCAGTTCTTGATCTTAGAGCATAAGCTATTGGTGATCTATTCAGGAACTTTTCCCCCGTGCCCATGTTCTCAAGGGTCTACCTCAGTTCCTTTTCTGTAAGTTTCATTCAGTGTGTCTGGTTTTATGTGGAAGTCCTTGATCCACTTGGAGTTGAGCTTAGTACAAGGAGAAAAGAATGGATCAATTCGCAATCTTCTGCATGCTGACTTCCAGTTAGAAGAGCACCATTTGTTTAAAAGGCTATCTTTTTTTCCCACTGGATGTTTTCAGATACTTTGTCGAAGATCAAGTGGCCATAGGTGTGTGGATGCATTTCTTGTTCTTCAATTCTATTCCATTGGTCTACTTGCCTGTCACTGTGTCAATACCATGCAATTTTAAACACTGTTGCTCAGTAGTACTGCTTGAGGTCTGGGATGTTGAATCCTCCAGAAGTTCTTTTACTGTTGAGAATAGTTTTAGCTATCCTGGGTTTTTTGTTATGCCAGAAGAATTTGAGAATTGCTTTTTCTAACTCTATGAAGAACTGAGTTGGGATTTTGATGGGGATTGCATTGAATCTGTAGATTGCTTTTGGGAAGATGGCCATTTTAACTATCTTAATCCTGCCGATCCACGAGCATGGAAGATTTTTACATTTTCTGAGGTCTTCTTTGATGTCTTTCAGAGACCTGAAGTTCTTCTCATACAGATCTTTTATTTGTTTGGTTAGAGTCACACCAAGATACTTTATATTGTTTGTCACTATTGTGAAGGGTATCATTTCCCTAACTTCTTTCTCAGCATGTTATCCTTTGAATATTGGAAGTCAAATGATTTGCTTGAGTTGATTTTATAACCAGCCACTTTGCTGAAGTTGTTTATCAGCTGTAGGAGTTCTCTGGTGGAGTTTTTTGGGTCACTTAAGTAGACTATCATATCATCTGCAAATAGTGATAACTTGACTTCTTCCTTTCCAATTTGTATCCCTTTGACCTCCTTCTTTTTTGTAATTGCTCTAGCTAGAACTTCAAGTACTATATTGAAAAGATGGAGAGAGAGGGCAAACCTGTCCCTGATTTTAGTGGGATTGCTTCAAGTTTCTCTCCATTTAGTTTGACGTTGGCTACCGGTTTGCTGTATATTGCTTTAACTATGTTTAGGTATGGGCCTTGAATTCCTGTTCATTCCAAGTCTCTTATGAAAGGATGTTGAATTTCGTCAAATGCTCTTTCAGCATACATTGAAATGATCATGTGGTTTTTTTTTTCATTGAGTTTATGTAGTAGAGTGCATTGATGGATTTCCTTATATTAAACCATTCCTGCATCCCTGGGATGAAGCCTACTTGATCATGGTGGATAATCATTTTGATGTGTTCTTGGATTCGGTTAGCAAGAATTTTTTTTTTTAATTTTTTTTATTCGATATAATTTATTTACATTTCAAATGATTTCCCCTTTTCTAGCCCCCCCCCACTCCTCGAAAGTCCCGTAAGCCCCCTTCTCTTCCCCTGTCCTCCCTCCCACCCCTTCCCAGTTCCCCGTACTGGTTTTGCCGAATACTGTTTCACTGAGTCTTTCCAGAACCAGGGACCACTCCTCCTTTCTTCTTGTATCTCATTTGATGTGTGGATTATGTTTTGGGCATTCCAGTTTTCTAGGTTAATAACCACTTATTATTGAGTGCATACCATGATTCACCTTTTGAGTCTGGGTTACCTCACTTAGTATGATGTTCTCTAGCTCCATCCATTTGCCTAAGAATTTCATGAATTCATTCTTTCTAATGGCTGAATAGTACTCCATTGTGTAGATATACCACATTTTTTGCATCCACTCTTCTGTTGAGGGATACCTGGGTTCTTTCCAGCATCTGGCAATTATAAATAGGGCTGCTATGAACATAGTAGAGCATGTATCCTTATTACATGGTGGGGAATCCTCTGGGTATATGCCCAGGAGTGGTATAACAGGATCTTCCGGAAGTGAGGTGCCCAGTTTTCGGGGGAACCGCCAGACTGCTTTCCAGAGTGGTTGTACCAATCCAAATGGATCAAGGACCTCCACATAAAGCCAGACACTCTGAAGCTAATAGAAAAGAAACTGGGGAAGACCCTTGAGGACATCGGTACAGGGAGAAAGTTTCTGAACAGAACACCAATAGCGTATGCTCTAAGAGCAAGAATTGACAAATGGGACCTCATAAGGTTACAGAGTTTCTGTAAGGCAAAGGACACCATCAAGAGGACAGATCGGCAACCAACAAATTGGGAAAAGATCTTCACCAATCCTACATCAGATAGAGGGCTAATATCCAATATATATAAAGAACTCAAGAAGTTAGACTCCAGAAAACCGAACAACCCTATTAAAAAATGGGGTACAGAGTTAAACAAAGAATTCTCACCTGAAGAACTTCGGATGGCGGAGAAGCATCTTAAAAAATGCTCAACTTCATTAGTCATTAGGGAAATGCAAATCAAAACAATCCTGAGATTTCATCTTAGCAAGAATTTTATTTAGTATGTTTGCATCGACTATTCATAAGGGAAATTGGCCTGAAATTCTCTTTCTTTGTTGGATCTTTTTGGTATCAGCATAATTGTGGCTTCATAGAACAAGTTGGGTAGTGTTCCTTCTGTTTCTATTTTGTGGAATAGTTTGAAAAATATTGGTGTTAAGTCTTCTTTGAAGATCTGATAGAATTCTGCACTAAAGCCATCTGGTCCCGTGTTTTTTTTGATTGGGAGACTTTCTATGACCCCCTTTTTTTCTATAGGTGTTATGGGATTATTTAGATGATCTATTTGATCCTGATTTAATTTTGGTGTTTGGTATCTGTCTAGGAAACTGTCCATTTCCTCGAGATTCTCTAGTTGTGTTGAGTATAGGCTTTTGTAGTAGGATCTGATGATTTTATGAATTTCCTCAGTTTCTATTGTTATATCTCCCTTTTCCTTTCTAATTTTGTTAATATGGATACTGTCTCTGTGCACTTTGGTTATTCTGGCTAAGGGCTTATCTATCTTGTTGATTTTTTCAAAGAACCAGCTCCTGGTTTTGTTGATTCTTTATATGGTTCTCTTTGTTTCTCCTTGATTGATTTCAGCCCTGAGTTTGATGATTTCCTGTCTTCTACTCCTCCTGGGTGAATTAGTTTCTTTTTGCTCTAGGGCTATCAGGTACATTGTTAAGCTGCTAGTGTATGGTCTCTCCCGTTTCTTTTTGGAGGCACTCAGGGTGATGAGTTTTCCTCCTAGCACTGCTCTCATTGTGTCCCATAGATTTGGGTATGCTGTGACTTCATTTTCATTAAATTCTAAAAAGTCTTTGATTTCTTATTTCTTCCTTGACCAAGGTGTCATTGATTAGAGTATTGTTCAGTTTCCATGTGTATGTGGGCTTTCTCTTGTTTTTTTTTTTGCTATTGAAGACCACTTTTACTCCATAGTGATCTGATAGGAGGCATGGGATTATTTAATCTTCTTATATTTATTGAAGTCTGTCTTGTGACGAATTATATGATCGATTTTGGAGAAGGTACCATGTGGTGCTGAGAAAAAGGTATATTTTTTTTGCTTTAGGATGAAATGTTTTATTTATATATATATATATATATATAGATAGATAGATAGATAGATATAGATATAGATATAGATATAGATATAGATATAGATATAGATATAGATATAGATATAGATATAGATATAGATATAGATATAGATATAGATATAGATATGTGTGTGTGTGTATGCACATACTAAAAGATCCAAAGCTTCAATTAGTTTCACTGTGTCCATGTTTAGTTTCTGTTTTCCTGATTGACCCATTGAGGAGAATGGAGTGTTGATGTCACCCACAATTATTGTGTTAGGTGCAATGTGTGCTTTGAGCTTTAGTAAAGTTTCTTTTATGAATGAGGGTGCCTACATTTGGAGCAAAGATGTTCAGGATTGAGAGTTTTCTTAGTATATTTTTCTTTGACCAGCAAGAAGTGTCCCTCTGTGGCTCTTTTTGATGCCTTTAGGTTGAAAGTCAATTTTATCTGATATTAGCGTGGCTTTTCCAGCTTATTTCCTGAGACCATTTCCTTGTAACATTGTTTTCCAGCCTTTTACTCTAAGGTAGTATTTGTCCTTGACACTGAGGTGTGTTTCCTGTATGCAGCAAAATATAGGGAAACTATTCCACAAAATAGAAACAGAAGGAACACTACCCAATTTCTTCTACGAAGCCACAATTACGTTGATACCAAAACCACACAAAGATCCAACAAAGAGAGAGAACTTCAGACCAATTTTCCTTATGAACATCGATGCAAAAATATTCTATAAAATTCTTGTTAACCGAATCCAAGAACACATCAAAAGGATCATCCACCATGATCAAGTAGGCTTTATCCCGGGAATGCTGGGTTGGTTCAATATGCAGAAATCCATCAATGCAATCCACTACATAAACAAATTCAAAGAACAAAACCACACGGTCATTTCATTGGATGCTGAAAAAGCATTTGACAAAATTCAGCATCCTTTCATACTTAAAGTCTTGGAGAGAACAGGAATTCAAGGCCCATACCTAAACATAGTAAAAGCAATATACAGCAAACCGGTAGCCAGCATCAAACTAAATGGAGAGAAACTTGAAGCAATCCTACTGAAATCAGGGACCAGACAAGGCTTCCCCCTTTCTCCTTATCTTTTCAATATTGTACTTGAGGCACTAGCTCGGGCAATTAGACAACATAAGGAGGTCAAAGGGATACAAATTGGAAAGGAAGAAGTCAAACTATCATTATTTGCAGATGACATGATAGTCTACCTAAGTGACCCAATAAACTCCACTAGAGAACTCCTACAGCTGATAAACAACTTCAGCAATGTGGCAGGTTAGAAAATCAACTCAAGCAAATCAGTGGCCTTCCTATACTCAAAGGATAAGCAGGCTGAGAAAGAAATTAGGGAAATGACCCCCTTCACAATAGCCACAAACAGTATAAAGTATCTCGGGGTGACTCTTACCAAACATGTGAAAGATCTTTACAAGAACTTCAAGACTCTGAAGAAGGAAATGGAAGAAGACCTCAAAAAATGGGAAAACCTCCCATGCTCATGGATCGCCAGAATCAATATAGTTAAAATGGCCATTTTGCCAAAAGCAATATACAGATTCAATGCAATACCCATCAAAGTCCCAACTCAATTCTTCACAGAGTTAGAAAAATCAATTAACAAATTCATCTGGAATAACAAAAAACCCAGGATAGCTAAAACTATTCTCAGCAACAAAAGTTTGGTGTAATTCTAATAGGTCTCCCTTTATATGTTACTTGGCCTTTTTCTCTTACTGCCTCTAATATTGTTTCTTTGTTTAGCACATTTGGAGTTTTGATTATTATGTGACAGGAGATATTTCTGTTCTGGTCCAGTCTGTTTGGAGTTCTATAGGCTTCTTGTATATTCATGGGCATCTCTCTCTTTAGGTGAGAGAAGTTTACTTCCATAATTTTGTTGAAGATATTTGCTGGCCCTTTAAGTTGTAAATCTTCACTCTCATCTATGCCTATAATCCTTAAATTTGGCTTTCTCATTATGTCCTGGATTTCCTGAATGTTTTGGGTTACAAGCTTTTACATTTTGCATTTTCTTTGACTGTTTAATCCATGGTTTCTATGGTATCTTCAGCCGGCATCTGAGATTCTTTCTTTTATCTCTTGTATTCTGTTGTTGATATTTGCATCCATGGCCCCTGATTTCTTCCCAAGATTTTCTATCTCCAAAGTTTTCTCCCTTTGCGATTTCCTAGTTGTTTCTACTTCTGTTTTTACATCCTGGATGGTTTTGCTCAGTTCCTTCACTTGCTTGTTTGTGTTTTCCTGTAATTCTTTAAGAGATTTTTGTGTTTCCTCTTTCATGACTTCTGCCTATTGACCTAAGTTCTCCAGTATTTCTTTAGGTGATTGTTGCATTTCCTCCTTATTGGCTTCTATCTTTTGACCCATATTCTCTTGCATTTCTTTCAATGATTTTTGTGTTTCCCTTGTAAATGCTTCTAACTTTTGATCCATTTTCTTTAAGAGATTTATTTATACCCTTCATGTGTTCCTCTAACAGCATCATGACCAGTGATTTTACATCCAAATCTTGTTTTTCCAGTGTGTTGAGGTATCCCAGACTTGCTGATGCTGGAGAATTGGGTTTGATGTTGCCATATTGCCTTGATTTCTGTTGGTAAGATTCCTACATTTGCCTTTTGCCATTTAGTTATTTCTGGTGTTAGTATGTCTTGTTGTCACTGGCTAGTGCTTGAACCTCCTGTTAAGCCTATTTCTGCACAGCTGGATGACTGGGTTTCCCCTGGCACAGATTGCTGTTTTGCTGCCCTCCTCTTGGGTGCTGTTGGAGCCCTGGTATGTTCTGCCCCAAGCAATGTTATACTTGGGTTGTCTCTGTGGACCGAACCTGGTGCTGCCTCTCTGCTCTGTCAGGGCAAGAAGATTGTGGCGGGGATCCCGAAGGGCAGAGGACCCACACCTGGCTGGCTCACAGATGATTTGCTGCTCAGCACAGGACCTGGGTGCAGGAAGCAGTCTGCAGCTTGGTGGTCTTAGCCCCCAGAGGTCTTATACCCGGGATATCTCTGTACCTAGGGTCACCTGTCCCGTCAGTCTGAGAACAAAGATGGCAGCTGACTCCTGACTTCTTTCCTAGGTTTTCTATGTCCAGAGTTGTTTCCGTTTGTGATTTCTTTATTTTTCCTACCTCCATTTTTAGATGCTGGATGCTTTTGTTCAATTCCTTCATGTGTTTGGTTGTGCTTTCCTATAATTTTTTAATTACAAACAGGCTTCTACCTGTTTGTTTACCTGTGTTCTCCTGTGTTTCTTTAAGGTTGTTATTTATGTCCCTCTTGAAGTCTTCTATCAGCATCATGAGCTGTGATTTTAAATCAAAATCTTGCTTTTCCAGTGTGTTGGGGTAACCAGGACTTGCTGTTTCATGAGAACTGGGTTTGGATGGTGCCATTTAGGCTTGGTTTCTGTTGGTAACGTTCTTGCATTTTCCTTTTGCCAGGTGTTACTTGGTCCTACTGTCTCTGTCTGGAGCTTGTCCCTCCTGTTGGCCTACAAGACCATCTCAGCACCCCAGGGAGATCAGCTCTCCCCTGACACAGAGTGCTGTGAATCAGCGCAACTCCTGAGTGCAGATGGAGCCTGGAATACCCTGTCCCAGCTGCTCTGCCACTCTTGTATTCCCTGTGTTCCTGGTTATACCAGCCTTGCAGAGTCACCAAAGAGAAAATGGTGGTCTCACCTCCAAACACAGGAGTCAAAGCACTTCCTGCAGACTATTTCTCCCCTGGCAGGATCAGTGCACAGACAGCTGTGGAGCATCCCAGCTCCTAGATGCAGGTGGAGCCCAGAAAGTCCCTGTCTCAGCTGCACTGCCATTACTGGGTTCCCTGTCCTCCTGGCAGTACCCGTCTGCACATTCGCAGGAGAGAAATTCTAGAATATATCGTAGTTTCCCAACAGTACCACCACTTCTAATGACTATTATTTGTCACATGAAGGGCAATGTGGTTTTTCAAAAATCTTATCTATGAAAATTATCATACCAGCACATATTTAATTGCTTTCATACTGGGATGAGGCCTGAATTTATTTGATTCATTTTGTCTTAGTTTCCATATTGCTATCTTAGTTATTATAACTGGATATCTGCTCCCCTCCCTGTCTTTACAATCATACTCATAGCCTGGGACCTCCAGGAGTTTCTCCTACTAACATTCACTCTACTTAAAAAGAAAATAAAATTTAACCAAGTGATGGAAGCATGTATTCTATTTGGACTTTATCTGAATGTTTGGATAGTCTATTGTAATATTTTTGTGTACTTGCTTTTCAAAAACTTTGTATTTTCTTGCCACTCTATATCACATTCTTGTTCTTAAAAATGACAGTCCATGCTTGATCACAATCCAATATATAACCACTCAGGAGATATCTGCTAGTAACCTTGATAGCATTTATTCTATACCCTAATCAAAGAAACTGACTAGTCACCCACAAAATCAATTGGCAACTGACACAGGCAAGTATGTGTGACACACCATTTTTAGAGTGTCATTTATAAGTATACTGAAACTAGATCTAAAAAGGAAAAGTGCATTTGCCAGGTGGCCTGCAGAGCAGTCTGCTCAGCAAGAATAGATAAGAAGTGTAGTGACCTTTTAGTTCCAGGAAATGATACTTTGGCCTCCATGGTGGGAGTCTGTCTGACTAGCTTTGGTAGAGGCATTTTTCTATTCCATGTGCAATGATCTCAGTGAAGATCTCTATAGTATATGGCAAATAGTAATGAACAACTACTTTGGTTTCAGTAAAAATGATGACAAAGAGCTTAAAGAAGATGAAAGGAAATCCTAGATAACTTTTACATGTCCTGCAACCTACTAAACCCTGAGCAGCAAGTTAGTTTCACTTGACCTTTCCCTTTTCTGGATGCTCAAAATGCACTGAAGAATAAGATATCTCTGCAGATCTTATTATTCTCTGTATATAGAACAAACAATGATAATTTCTCATTCTAAAACACATAATCTAATGAATAAATGGATTTCCTGTGCCTTAAGAAAAGTACTCAATAGAGCCATTGTAAAAGATAAACATGATAACCAATACCTAAATTTCTAAATCAATTAGACATCTAATAAGTATTATGACTTAAAATTCATGATTCAATTTCTATGCTATTTATTCAGTGAAAATGATAGATGTAAAAATAAGTGAGTTTTATTGCCCATATAATTCACAAGTGGACTTATATTTTTCACAAATTTATAAAACAAAGCTGATATCAGCAATATATTAAGATTCCAGTATAAAATACTGAAGAATAAGGAAAATACACTATTCTTTAGCTGTATTTTTGGCAGTTTAACATAGTCCACAGTATTCTGGTATATGGGTGTGTAAATATATTTCTACTTCATATTTAAAAGAAAAAAGTCAATGTCTACAGTGAGAAGACATTGTGTTAGATAATAGTGATTTGCAAAATTACATGTTTTTATATTGAATCAAATCACTGAAATATTGCTAATGAAAATGGAAAGCATTAAAAATATATTTGTATGTTTGTTAGTAACTTGTCTTGTCCCTCAACATCATTTTTGTAAGTATATGTCAATTCAGAAACATGTTTATTTTTTTTAATATGGTCTCACCATGTATCTCTCACTGGCTTGGAACTGTCTATGTAAGACTAGTCTAACCATGACACTTGATCTTAGCCAAAAGGCCGAGAAGCGATAGTCTAACCATGACATCAGAGAGATCCACCTGCTTTTGCCTTCTTAGTGGTTTGATTAAAATACAACAATATGTCTGACTTCCGAGAACGTATTAATATGTACTTTTTTTTGTGCACCTCACCTGGTCCTACCAGCTAATACTAAAAATGACTTGGTATTTTAAAACTTGTTTGCAAAAATCATTAAATATACTAACCTAGTCTCTCTGTGTATATTTTATAGTTGTGTAGCTTGGTGCTTTTGTAGGACTCCTAACTTGTCTTCATACTGGGTTGCCTCATTCAGCCTTAAAATGAGAGGAGGTGCCTAAACTTACTGTAACTTGATATGTAGTGTTTTGTTGACATTGTCAGCAGGCTTTCCCTTTTCTGAAGATAAAAAGAGGAGGAGTGGATGGGGATGGGGACAGAGGAGGTTGGAGGGACATGGAGGAAGTAGAGTGTGAATGGAGTGGGGGGGGGACTATGGTCAGGATGCAATATATGACAGAATAAATTTTAAAAAGATCAGAGAAAATCATTATTAGTTGAGCATGAACCAGAGGTCAGCCCATGGCTCCTGACTTCAGATTTCTACCTTGATATCTTGTCCTGCCTTCCGTCAGTGATAGACTCTTACCTCCAAATGTAAGCCAAATAAATACTGTTTCCCATGCCCTTAAAAAGAAATCACTACATAGAGTTTTATAAGTTGTACATTACATAAATATAGGGCACAAATTCACATAGTTGAGAACATTAATAACCTTCAGAGTCATGAATTTCTGCATCTTTGGAAGATAACAGAGGTAAATTGAACTCAAACATGAAAATGCTATCTATCAGAATTCCTGATAATTTTCTTCATACACATCTGAGAAACGGATCATCCAACTAGCATAACTTCCTATTTTAATCACAATATCTTCCCTGAAACATCATAGGCTTTTGTTTTCTTTTTGTTTTTGTTTGTTTGTTTACCTTCCAAGAGCTGCCATACCATCATCACACAGGGTAGCAAGGATAGCATCTTAAGACTCCATGTAATGAATGCCTTTTTCATCTCTCTTACTAAAGAGAATGGATCTTTGACAATTTATTGAAACCAGATAAGCAGCTTGTAGCTTCGTTTCATTTCATTCTTGGAAAGGAGCTTCCATGCAGAAACAGCATCTCATATTCCAAGAAACCATAAAAGTATGCTCTAGAATCTTATGAGGAAAGATACAAATTATGTCACATATATGTTAAAGGTGACATAAAAAATTCTGAAAAATTTAAAGGTGACATAAAAGTTCTGAAAAAATTACTTTTATTGATTCATTCTTTCCCTATGTTTTCCAGCTTGCAATCTTGTCTTCTTGTAAGAGTTGAATTCTAATTGCTAATGACAGAAACTTGCACAAAGATGCAAAAACATCTTTTCTCTATGTTCTTCTCATTTTTTGAGTCCCTTTCAATGCCAGTATTCTAAATAAATTTGTTAAGAAAGTCAAAAGATATTTTTGCATGCCTTAAGATTTTAATTTTACTTTTAAGGTTTAGTAGAATACTAATCCAATAGTTTTATAGTTTTATATTCTTCTTGTGAAGCCAAAACATCAATCTACTAGCCTAATACAAGCTGTTAAGACTTGATCCTACTCCATGTCAAAACAAAAAAGGAAAGAAAGAAATTGTGAAAGGGAGAGAGGGGGGAAGAAATAGACAAATAATATCCCTGAGCACATATAACATCAGGCATTTTGCAGAAGTTTTAATTTATAGCCACTGCTTACCCTATGCCCTGCCCTTATTAATTTATGAATATGTATAAATGGTGAATTATTAAAGTTCTCAAAGTAACATTTAGCAACCTGATTTTATGCTCAAAATCCATGTTAAGACATGGATGACCACAGTATTCGGTTGGGTCACAAAAGGAGAGAAAACAATATAGACTCTGAAGAAACAAGAAGAGATGGTAAATACGAAGCTGCTCCTGTTAGTGGCTATAAAAGGACATGAGACATTTGAACTTCCATGTGTATAGTTGCAGTATTCAGAATAGCAAAGAAATTGAATTATTCTAAATGCCTATTACTTATCAGCAGATGTTAAGTTAATGACTTATTGCTATATCCATATATCAGATGACAATCAAATTTCTCTTTTGAGTAGATGACAATTAACACAAAGACAGGTCTGGTCCACATGTAGAGAGGAAGAGAGTGTAGATTGCTCAATTTTAAACAGGATAGACATCACAGTCCTTCCTTCAAGGCTCTGATGTATATCCTCATGGATGGTGGGTGCAGAAACATTGGAAGAGTAAGAGGTGGTGGATGACATCAAGGAAGCACATAATTCTTCCAGACACAACTCACAAAGTTGATACACATGAACTCACCAAATGTGACAGCATATCCAGTACTTGTACAGCACTAGATAAAGCACAGTACTGAAAAAGATGAACACAAAGTTCCACCCTCAACCAAGAAGCTATTTGCAACTGATTCCTGATGAGAAAGTTAAAATCATAATTCTCTAATGAATGTTTATCACCTGCACTCCACAGCTATCCAGTAGTACTTGACCAACACAAACAAGCTCAATTTTTTATTGGGGTGAGGTTTTCAATTTTTTGTGTGTTTGTTTTGAGAAAGAACATACCATTGGGTGGGTACAGAAGTAGGCAGGATCTGAGAGAAACTGGGATAGAGGAGAAAGTATGGTCAAAATGTATTGTATGAAAAATTAAAATATAAAAAAGGGGCAAATGTTGTCAGATTACATCAAGAAAACTGTTTTCTGAATGTAGCAAGGAAGTTGTTCATATGAACTCACAGTGATTATGAGCATATTCACAAGGCCTGCACAAGTTCAAGCTAAAAAGACATCTAAGACTTACAAAGGGGGAGTTGGCATGAAATCTCACTACAAGTCGAGGAACTATTAGTAGCTGATAAGTGCTAGGAGAAAACTTAGTTTTCTTCAATGATGTAACCCCTGGTAGGTCAACCACACACCAATGACTAGCTAGACAATACAAAGTGAATTCAGCGGGGATAGAGAAAAAATGAATAAATCTCAATGTTGGGTGGTAATGAGGAGAGGAAGGGAATGATGGAAGAATATGTTCAAAATACATTGTATGAAATTCTCAAAGAATAAAAATACTGTTCAAAAAGTACACAATGGAATTTTACTCAGCTGTAAAGAAAAATGAAGATATGAGGTATTTGCAAGAAAATGGATGGTACTGTAAACTGTATTATAAGAAATCTAGGAAACTGAGAGTCAGAAAGATGTACACATATTGCCATTCATATACAAATACTATTTTAATGTTTATATGTATAATATGCATAATTATTTTTGAATATTTATGGGATATATGACCTAGAAGTAGAAAGAGGGCATATGAAGACACAAAAGCATTAAGGATACTGAGAAGGGAAGTGTCATTTAATAATTAGAATATGAATATGAGGAGTAGGGCAGAGAAAGACTACTGAAAATAGACACAAAGGGATGGGTAGAGGAACAAAGAAGATAGGAAACATCACCATGAAAGATCAACAAAAAACAAAGTATACTTGAAAATTCCTTTGTGAAACCTAATACTTTTTATAGTAAAAACAAGAGGGCTCCTTAAAAAATCAACTATTTTAAAGAGAATGCGGAACAACAATAGAAAACCACAAGACTATTAGAAGACATAAAGACAGGTAATAGCATACATTAAAAGGCCAAAATAGACTGGAAACTTCTAGAAAAACCAAGTCATGTGGCTTCCCCATGAGGGGAGCAGAAGCAGAAGACTGCCCTAAAAGGTTAGCCTGGTTGCTCTCATGAAGAGAACCTGGGAGTTCTGTATACAGGACAAAGTCATAGATCTTACAAGTTTCAGAAACAGTTAAGAATGCTAGTAACAGAACAATTCTTCTGGCAGATGAACCAGCAATGCTAAGGGACCACATTTTCTAATTTTGTAACATGAATGGCAGAGGCTAGACACCACCTTGAGAGAGACACTATTCCATAAACCTTAGCTACCCTAAACTGAAGAGAAGTGGGAGCAGGGGGGGGGGAGACATCAAAAAATAGGGATTATAAATTTAATATTTTAAAGACCCAGAGCCAGAGATGGCCTTGTGAAGCAGTTGTGGAAGACCAAAATTCATCAAGACAAAATAATGCAGATTATAGAGTTTTGGCTCAGAAAGTGAAGTATATCAGAAGTAACTCCTCTACTGCTGAGAATAAACTTAATCAAAGTGAGAATAAATGTGCAGTTGGTATAACCTTCATCCTGAGCTCAGCAGGTATGTTCACATCTTGAGATCCAGATCTGCCATTCACAGATGTAGAAAATGAAATCACTGAGATCCAGATCTGCCATTCACAGATGTAGAAAATGAAATCCTCAACAATTGATATATTTCAACTTTGTTTTTCTTTTTCCTTTTCATTTTATTATATACTTCTGGGAGTGTTTTTACTCCATGCTATTTTATTATTTCTTTCTAGTGCACACACTCCTTCAATTTTGTTTAAATACATTTTCATAATTTGGCAGTCTTTTATCCCTTCATTTGTGCTGACCCTTTTTCTCTACTATATTTCAGTAGGGTTTTTTATGTTAGTGGCTTTTTACACGTTGTTTATTTGTATATTCTTTCTGACATTTATCTAATTTATTTTAAAGTTATTCCTTCTGTAGTGATGTTTCTTTTATTCTTTCCTAGTTTATTATTCTTTTTTTCTCCCTTATAACACCCTTCTCTACTCCTCTACTTTTCCTTTGTATTTGTTTAGCCTTTATTCTCTTATGATATTAGTCTTTATTATCTTGTTTAAATCTGTAATTATTTCATTGTTTTATCATTACCACATTTATCAAAAATAGTTTTCAACGTCATTGTTTATTATAAACTTATTTCTCCATTTTCTAGATCATGGTCATTGGTAACATTAGTAGGTTTTAATGAATTTTAAAAGTACTTGTATATTTTCTACACTGTGATATTGTTCCTATTACTATATTTGTTATTTCCACAATGGGTGGTACTAGGAATTGAACCCTCAAATGTAGACATCCCTGAGTGTGTGGTCCCCAATGGAGGAGCTGGAGGGTGTTCTGGAGGAGCTGAAGTGGTTTACAGCCCCATGGGAAGAACAATGACTTCGGCCACCCAGATGCCCCAAGACTCCCAGGGACTGAACTATCAACCAGGGGATACAAATGGTTCCAGCCAAAAATGTGGCAGAGGAAGGCCTTGTTGGGTATCAGTGGGAGGAGAGGTCCTTGGTCAGGTAAAGGCTCAATAGAGTCCCCAACAAAGGGAAACCAAGTGGAGGGAGGTAGAAGTGTGTTGGGTGGAGGGGCATAGACATGGAGGCAGGGGGTGGGAGGAGGGGTTCGGGGTCTTTGGAGATGGAGGAAAATGGGAAAGGTTTTACCACTGGCAATGTAAATGAAGACAATATTCAATAAATAAAAAAGAAAAAATCAAAACAAAATGGAAGATGTTTTCAAAGATTGTCATATTACACATACTTTGTGTCAAAGAAACACATAAAGTATGAAAAACAAGGACATGTGCCTATTACAAAAAACATATCTCTTTCACTGAAGTCAAAGATAATGATATATGTAAAATGCTGAATGAAAATTTCAAAGTCCATTAGTAAAAAGGTCAGTGATTTCAGTGGTGATAGACACAAGCCAAATGAGTTGAATCCAGGCTATATAGAGAATCAAAAGGCAAACAGAAAAAATATATCTTTTGTTTTAACTTTTAAACCACTATTTAATAGGAATTAGGGTGCTTTGCTCATGTGCATATGTACATCTGGATAAAAATAGATCTTCAAAATGAATGATAAAATCATCAGCATTGATAAAAGAAAAAACAAACAACAAAAAAGAAAAATTAAGATCGAAACAAAGATTGTAGAAAAACATAAGAACAATATTTGGAAATAAATATTTAAATGAAGAAAGAACGAACAAAAACACAAGACAACCAAGAAGAAAGTATATATGCAATAGGGAATTCAGTGAATAAACTACTATATTCAAACATCAATAAGTAAAACTCAAAGAATGATTATAACCACCATATTTAAAACTCTGTTGTCCAATCAAGAGACAAAATCTAAGAATTCTATGGGATAGAAGGAAGTAAGATAAAACTAAAAGATTATGAATCTATTACATGAGCTTTAACACAAAATTTTCTAAATCTAGAAAAAAAGAGAAATAAATCCAAAGGGGAAAAAGAGAATCTAGAAATCCAAATTAACATGAGTGAGAAGAAACTTTCCAATATATATCATAGTTAAATTTTTTCAAAAATATGAACCAAAAATATAATAAAAGCTATAAGGCAAAATTGTCAACTAACCTACAAAATCAAATATTGGAATAATCTTATTCACCAGGACCCTTAAAATTCAGAAAAGCACAGAACTGTGTTTTCTGCCCTAGAAGGAGATAGCTGTTAATGAAGAATATTATATAAAATAACCCTCATTCTTAGAGTGGGTGCCAAAATAAAATCTTTCAAGAAAAACATAAACTAAACAATTCATGACTATTAAAATAAACAGGCACATCTGTTTCCTAGTATCCAATAAAATAGAATTAAACAAAAAAATAAAAAAATATATTAGTAAATGAAAGTTTATCAGGTGATATACTAATTTGAAAATATTACTACTCTCACTTTCATGAGAAAACCTCTAACGAGCACAAAAGATCTGAAAGATCTTTGATAGCGAAACAACTACACCATAAAATATTCAAGTCAATTGAATACTAGTCATGATAGCATATACCTGTAATACTCAAAGCTAGAAAGAGAGAGAGAGAGAGAGAGAGAGAGAGAGAGAGAGAGAGAGAGAGAGAGAGAGAGACTTCAGGTGGAAATATACTATAGATCAAATGGATTTACAGAATTCCCAACAGGTGGTGAGTGACTTTAATCCTAGCACTCAGAAGTGGATCTCTGTGAGTTCCAGCCCAGCCTATTCTATAAAGTGAGTTCCAGGATAACCAAAGCTGTAACAGAAAAACCGTGTTTCAGAAAATAACACAACAGAAAATTAAATAAAAACAAACAAATGAATACACATTCCTCTCAGTCACTCATGGTATCTTCCATAAAATAAACCAATTTGTAAGTCACAAATCAAGTCGTAACTAATAGAAAATAATGTAAAATGTCTGCAATAAAAATAGAAATCAATAGCAAAGGAACTTATAGAAACTACAAATAATTGGAGATTGGTAAATTTTTGAAGGACTAGGGAAGCATTAAGCAAACTGGGAAATTTGTATAATCCCATGAAATCAAAGCACAAACCTTCTAGAATATAGCTGAGTTCAAATACTAAAAGGAAATTTTATAGCAATGAGAGCTTACATTAAAAAAAAAAAACCTCACAAAGCTCTTACATAACCTAATTATGCAACTCACTGTCCTATAAAAATGAGAACAAGCAAAATCTAACAGAAATAGTTGTCAAAAATGATCGAAATCAGGGCAGAAAAGGAAGATGTCAAATCTTCTCATTTGCAGATGACAACCTTATACTTAAAAGACCCCACTAACTCCACTTAAAAACTTTCTATTTCTAATAAATAGTTTCATCAAAGTAGCAGGAAGCAAAATTAACATACAGAAGCTGGAAAGTTTTCTGTGCACCAATAATAAACAAGACAAGAGAGAAATTCAGGGCAAAACCCAATTTACAATACCTTCAAAATAATAAATTAAATGCCTAGGAATAAACATGACCAAAAATGTGAAAGACCTTTGCAATGAAAACGTTCAGACACCTAAGAAAACACAGGAAGATGGAGATATTCCCAAGGGTAATGAATTGGTAGAATCAATATTGTGTAACTGACTGTATCACCAAATCAACATTCCTCGTAAACATCGCAATGACATTCTTCACAGAACAAGAAAAAAAACCCAACACATTTTTATATAGAAACACAAAATATACCAAGTATCCAAAGCAAGATGAATGTATCATAATACATGACTTCAAAGTATACTATACAACCATAATAACGAAAAATAGCATGATTCTGAGCAAAACCAGGTAAGCTTATGGAACACAATATTTGAAATGTAAATAAAAAATATATCGAATTAAAAAAAAATTCACGGGTGCCACAGAAAACATAAAGAACAAACAAACAAACAAACAAAAAAACAAAAAAAAAAAACAAAACCAAAACCAATGCAATAATTACATGGGTTCATGAGTTCAAAGCCTGTTGTCTGAAGTTGGGTAAGTCCCTGACTGCTTGGTTGACATGGTTTGGCCCTGACCAACAGTAGATGAGGGTCAAGTGGCACCCCAACACAGAGAGAAAGTTGGGGCTGTCAGCAAACATCTAAGTGCTCCATTGTCCTCCACTTCTCTTTAAGTTCTACTCTTTGGCAGTTTCTATTGATGCCATGCCAAAAGGCCAGGTCCTCCAGTTAATCAGAGAAACGCAAGGTTGAAGCTGCTTATCACTGACTTTTCTACACTCTTTGTTTACATTCACAATGCTTTCCCCTTTCCCGGTCCCTCTCTTCCCCCCACCACCAAAAAAAAAAAAAAAAAAAAAAGAAAGAAAGAAAGAAAGAAAGAAAGAAAGAAAGAAAGAAAGTCACATAACTATGACCATTTACTTTTTTACAAAAGTTTTAAAAACATATTTTGGAAAAAGGAGTCTCTTTACCAAATTATGTTGTAAAAACTAAATATCTGCCTTAATGTGGTTTATATACTCTTTTAAAATACTGTCCATAAGCAATGAGGAGAAAAAAAGGCTTTATTAGGCTTTATTACATGGCACAGAGAAGTCATAGAAATCAAACAGATACCGGAGAGGAAAAGATGCTTACCGACTTGCTTCTCTTGACTTGATCAGTTTCTTTATACATTTTAAACCCACTTGCCTAGTAGGCTGAGCCTTCTTACATCCAGTCAGCAACTTTCTCCCACCCCCCAAAATAGCATCTTACAGACCAATATAAGGAGATGATTCCTCAGTGAGGTTCACTCTTGCAAGGCGTGTCATGTTAACAGTTGAAGATAATGATGACAACACCCTGATGTGGAAAAATAAAATTCAATCCTTTATCTCTTGTCCTGCACACACACACACACACACACACATACACACACACCATCAACTAAAAGAAAATAAAGATATGAAACCATGAAACTTCTAAAAGAAAATCAAGGTATAAACACTTAAAGATATATAAGTATAGATTAAAACTTTCTGAAGAAGAGTAGACTCCAATACCATGGGAAATAATCCCATGAATTTAAAAAAAATGAGATTAAATTGTATCATTGCACATGAAATCAAAAAGTATCTAAATAATAGTGTAAATACTACAATGAAGAAACAACTAATATAATGAGAAGTAAATATTTGCATACTCTATAAGGCAGTTAATTAGTATCAAGACTATATGCAGACCTCTAAATTGTAAACACTAAAGAAGAAAAATAAATAAAGACTCCAAATCACCCAGTCACTAAAGAAGATAATAAATTGAGCAGCTATTGAAAAAAGAAATGTAAACTGCTAATAAATGATTCACAAGATTACAAAAAAGCCCTTAGTCACTGAAAAAAATGTTCAACAGCCATAGCCACCAGGGAAATGAAGACTAGTGCTACTATTGAAATTCTTCTCTACCATAATCAAAATAACAACCATCAGGAAAACAAAGAACAACAAATGCTGGCAAGGATGTAAAGAATATTAACTGGTGCAACCACAATGAAAATGAGTCTGGAAGGTCCTCAAAAAATGAAAATGGAACCACTGCATATGTAAAATGGTTCAATGCATAAACCATTAACAGTAGTCAGGAAATGGAACCAGCCTATATACACATCAGCAGATGAATGTAGAACATGCACATAATGTGACCTTATTCAACCATGAAGAAAAGTGAAATCACTACTCTTACAGAAAACAGGATGTAACTAGAGATCATTATATGAAACCAAATAAGTCAGACCCAGAAAAACAAATATATTTTCTCTCATATGAAGACTCTCACATGCATTTGTATGTGTATATGTGTGGTCATGAAAATATAAAAGCAACTGTGAGAGGAGAAGATGTCTTTAAGTAGGGATTGATTATAAAGAGAATAGGTGACATGACTGCATGGGAACTGTTTAGGAACTGAAGATCTTCAAAAAGGGGAAGGGATACCTAGCAGCAGCTTGTCCAGCTGAAGGACCATCAGCAGTGGAACCAAGGCGACAGGTCCCTGGCAGGCCCTGCACCCGCTACCACTGACCATCGCTGACCAGCCGGGCTGCAAGCAGTGGTGAATTTACAGTGCCTTTCATCACTCTGAAGCCACATCAGAACTCTGCCTCCCGCCAGTCAGTTACAAGAGACTCTCCACCATCTTGGCTCTCGGACTACAGAGAGAACCAACAGCCCGAGGTACACAGACTTAGCCCGAGGCCAACATTGCAGGGGGTCTAAGCCCACTAGGCGTTGGAGTGCACCCAGGACCTGGGTTGTCCAGTGGGACATCTGTGTGCCAACCTGGCCAGGAGGTTGTTTGCAGGGCAGACTCTCCCAGCACTTTCAGAGAACACATGCACACTGCCATCTTGGTTACCAGACAGAACCAATTTACAGTCATAGCCCAAGGTGAACATTGCTCAGGCCTAAGCCTGCCTGGCTTTTGCCTAGACTCAGGGCATGAGCAGCTAGGCTAGCCTTGTGTGTACCAATCCTATTGGGGGAGCGGCAGCCCGACAGTGATCAGCACTCTGCTGATTCCCACAGAAAAGGTGCCCGCAGCATACACCACCAGCACTCCCTGAAGGAGCAAACGGGCACAACCTAGTTCACAGACACAATGTGGGGCAAGGCACACAAGGGCTCCAAGGACACCCAAGAGGAGGGCAGCACATCAGCAATCTGTGACAGGGAAAACCCAGCCATCCAGTGTTGCAGAAATAGCCCTAGAGCCTCTCAGGAGGCTGAAACACCAGCCAGAGATAAGACCAACTAACTTCAGAGATAACAAGATGGCAAATGGCAAACGTAGGAATGCTACTAACAGAAATCTTGGCAATATGGCAGCGTCTAAACCAAACTCTCCAACATCAGCAAGTCCTGGATATGCCAACACTCCAGAAAAACAAGATTTGGATTTAAAATCACTGGTCATGATGCTGCTAGAAGAACACAAAAAGGACATAAATTAATCTCTTAAAGAAATACAGGGAAACATGAATAAGCTAGAAACCCGTATAATGCAAACACAAAAATCACTTAAAGAAATTCAGGAGAATAAGGCTCAAGAGATAGAAGCAAATAAAGAAGAAATGCAAAAAAGACTTAAAGAAATGCAGGAGAAAGTGAGTCAAATGGCAGAAGTCATGAAAGAGGAAACACAAAAATTGCTTAAAGAATTAAAGGAAAGCACAAAAAAACAAATGAAGGAACTGAGCAAAACCATCCTGGATCTAAAATCAGAAGTAGAAACAAATAAGAAATCACAAAGGGAGACAACTTTGGAAATAGAAAATCTTGAGAAGAAATCAGGGCCATAGATGCAAATATCAACAACAGAATACAAGAGAGAAATCAAGAATCAGAATACAAGAAAGAATATCAGATGACGAAGATACCATAGAAACCATTGACTCAACAGTCAAAGAAAATGCAAAATGCAAAAAGCTTATATTCCAGAACATCCAGGAAATCCAGGACACAATGAGAAGACCAAACCTAAGGATTATGGGTATAGATGAGAGTGAAGATTTACAACTGAAAGGGCCAGCAAATATCTTCAACAAAATAATGGAAGAAAACTTCCCTAACCTAAAGAGAGAGATACCCATTAATATACAAGAAGCCTACAGAACTCCAAACAGACTGGACCTGACCAGAAATACCTCCAGTCACATAACAATCAAAACCCCAAATGTACTAAAGAAAGAAAGAATTTTAAAGGCAGTAAGAGAAAATGGCCAAGTAACATATAAAGGAAGACCTAGGAGAATCATACCAGATTTCTCACCAGAGACCATGGAAGGTAGAAGATCCTGGGCAGATCTCATGCAGACTCTAAGAGAATACAAATTTCAGCCAAGACTACTATACCCAGCAAAACTTTCAATCACCATAGATGGAGAAAGCAAGATATTCCATGACAAAACCAAATTTACACAATATCTTTCTACAAACCCAGCTCTACAAAGAATAATAGGAGGAAAACTCCAATACAAACAGGGAAACTGCACCCTGGAAAAAGCAAGATAGTAACCTTCTTTCATCAAACCCAAAATAAGATAAACACTCAAATATAAAAATAACATCAAAAGTGACTGTCGCGACCACCCTCGCTGGCAAGGAATGACGCAACACAGGAAGATCTTCTCCAAGCAGTTTACTCAGGATCCCTGTACAAGCTTCTTCTGACCCCGGAGAGAATAAGCCAAGCCCTTAAATACTAATAGCCAGCCAATCAGGCTTAGCCACGTGGGCATTGCTGACAGGCTGTATCCATGCAGAAGGCGCAAGACTCACCAGGCTCCACCCAAATAAGGAGTTGTTTACTACAGGGGTCCTCCTTTTTCTTTTTAAACACACATTCAGGCGAGAGTAGAGGTTTGACCTCTGATATATCGTTTGCCCATCGGGTGGATTCATGGACCTTGTTTCAACGCCCTTCTGAGCCATCAGCCCAGTGGATTTCGTCAAACCCGTCCAGTACCTTTTGCTCAGAGACAGGTTCTGGAGTACCAACCCGTGTGCAGTCAAACATGCTCCCCTCAAGTGCTCTCCAATCATGGGCCCCTGAGTGCAGTGCTTAGCCTCGCATCCTGAGCGTGGAAAGCATCTTATTAGGCCTTCATGGCTGCCAGCCAGGCCTGGGAGGACTGTCCAGCTTCAATGGCTGTGAATGCCTGTACCATCATTGCAGCCTGTCTTTGTTGGATAAACCTCATTCTGCAGATGCACCACAGGCAAACAATTGAAAGTACTATCAAAAGGATGGCAAGGGCATACTTTTCATTTACACTTCCCTCCTCTTTATCTAAAGGTGAATAAGGTATATCAAGAGACTTGTTAGAACTAAAAAGACAAGGAAACAGCTTAGCATCATGGCGTATCGGCATGGGTCTCGGGAACACCGACAAGTTCGCCCATCTTGGCTCCATCTACACCAGCATCAACGTCTCGCTGAGAATCAGTAACAGCAGGAGGATCTTCATTTTTATTGCAGTGTCTGGTCAGCCGCTCAGGCACCCACAGTGGATCTTGTTGAGTCTGAGGAAACACACAAACAGAAATTCTCGCCTACACCAACACTGGATCAAGGCCATGCCATGATCCAGTAAGCACTTCCTTCCATTTAACATAACCCTTCAAGGTATTATTAGGGCATTGGTGCCGATCAGCTGCAGCCAAACCATCATTATCCAGATTCAAAAAATTTAAAGTAAATAATGCCAATGAAAGTCGTTCTTTGGGTGTTCTACCATACCTAATTCCCTCTTTTTGTTTTGTTAAACATTCCTTAAGGGTACGATGAGCACATTCAACAATGCCTTGGACCTGAGGATTATACGGTAGACTATGATTCAAGATTATATTCATTTGCTTGCAAAAGGATTGAAAAGACTGAGCTGTATAGGCAGGGCCATTGTCTGTCTTAAGCTGTTGAGGTTGCCCCCAAGCTGCCCATACTTCAAGGCAATGTGTAATAATGTTACGTGTCTTCTCTCCACTCAAGGCTGTAGCATGAATGATGCCAAAACAAGTATCACAGAAACATGGACATATTTTAAAGTTCCAAATTCAGAAATATGAGTAACATCCATCTGCCAAATTCTTAAGGTAGCAAACCTCATGGATTAATTCCTAAACTAGGGGAATGATTATAAACAGCACATTGTTGACATTCGAGCACAGTTTGTCTGGCATCTGCTTGATATAATCCAAAACTTCGTTGCAAGGTCTTTGAAGGAACATGAAATTGCTTATGAAAAATTCGGGCATTTTCCAAAACAGAACTCAAAAAGGCATATTCCATTCTAGTGGAATGATCAACCAGATCATTTCCTTCACTTAATGGGCCAGGCAAGCCTGTATGAGCTCGAATATGTTGTATAAAAATTTTTGACTCTCTCAGCCAAATGATCTTTTGTAACTCTCTCAGTAATTGACAAACAGTACTGCTTTGTTTTATAAGTCTGGCCACCTCTAGAATTTTTACAGCATTTACCACATATGCCGAATCAGAAAGCAAATTGTAGGGAAAAAGGCACTTTTTAAAGACTTCCAAGACAATTTGCAACTCAACCACCTGTGGACAATTTGGCTGGAATTGATATAGGACTGGTTTCTGATGTTCTACCATATACACCCCACATCCAGTTTTTGATCCATCTGTAAATATATAGGGAGCATCTGGCAAAGGATTTTGTGCAGTTACTTTTGGAAACACAACAGGATGTTCTTTAAAAAAGAAAAGCAAAGGATGCTTGGGATAATGATTATCTATAATACCATGGAAACTACAGTGCAATATGGCCCAGTTATCAATTGCTCCACATAATATTTGCACTTGAAAAGCAGTATATGGAATAATCAGGGAGGTTGGATATCTCCCAAAAAACTGCACAGACTGTTGTAATCCATTAAGGGCCAATTTTGCAACAGCAGTGGGGTAATGCTCTATGGATTTTGCTGGTGAGGCTTTAGGATGAATCCATAATAAGGGTCCTGCCTGCCATAACAGCCCTGTAGGCTGCAAAAAGGTAGGCAGAATGCACATGATGATATCCAAGTCCTCTGTGCAACGATATAGTACTGCATCCTGTAGTCCTTGCTCTACCTTCCTCAAGGCCACTCAAGCCTCCTTAGTTAATTGTCTAGGAGAATCCAGGGCTGAATCACCGCCCAAAAGATTGAATAATGGCCTTAATTCATAATTAGGTATTTTCAAATAACTTCGGATCCAGTTTATATCACCCAACAACTTCTGAAAGTCATTAAGTGTCTTGAGATTATCCTTTCTAATTTCAATCTTTTGTGGAACTACTGTAAGAGGATCCAATCTTGCTCCCAAATAAGAGACTACACTGGTTTTTTGAACCTTATCAGGGGCAACAAACAATTGCTTTCTTCTCAATAATCTTATTAGCTCTTCATAAGCCTGATCCAAAACCTTCTCATCTTTATTACTCAGAAGGATATCATCCATGTAGTGGATGCATCTTACTCTGGAATATTGCTCCCTTAGTGGAGCTATGACAGCACTCACAAATACTTGACACATAGTGGGGCTATTAGCCATGCCCTGAGGTAACACTTTCCATTCATACCTCTTATCAGGTTCCTCGTGATTACAGGAAGGGATGGTAAATGGAAACTGCTCCCTGTCTTTAATGCAGAGGGGGATTGAAAAGAAACAGTCTTTTATATCGATTACTATGACTGGCCAATGACTAGGTAAGGCGGACAACAAGGGAAGGCCTCGCTGCACTGGACCCATTACTTGCATTTGTTGATTAATAGCGCGGAGGTCATGAAGCAGCCTCCATTTTCCTGTTTTCTTTTTTATAACGAAAATGGGTGTGTTCCAAGGAGATACTGAGGTTTGAATGTGCCCAAGGGAGACCTGTTCACTTACTAAGGAATGAGCTGCTGCAAGCTTTTCAGAGGAAAGGGGCCATTGAGGAACCCACACCGGTTCCTCTGTCTTCCATGTGATGGGAATACCCTCCTCAATGGCCCCTAGGAAAAACCCAGACCTTGCCAATCGGGTCTTTGTTGAGCAACAACTGGGCTCGTCCTTCCTTGTAAAAATTTCCCAATGCCTCTTCCGGCGTAATGCCCCATCTGCTTCATGAGTTGTTGCGAGACTTCCAAATATTCATTGGTTAATTTATAGCCCATATTCTTCAGCAAATCTCTCCCCCATAGGGTGATTGGCAAATCTAGGACATAGGGCTGTATTACGCCAGAGTGTCCTTCCTGATCTTGCCACTTGAGCTGTCTTGCACTAATATTCGAGGCCTTTGCATAACCCAAGCCCTTAAACGTTTGAGAAGAGATCTGGATTGGCCAGCTTGCCGGCCAATCCTTTTTAGCTATTATGCTTTTGTCAGCTCCAGTGTCCAGTAGTCCCTGAATTTGTCTATTTTCAATTTGCAATTCTACAATGGGGCGCTGGTCTAAATCCAGTGCCAAAAATGTAAGGTCATTGCCAGTGGATCCGAACCCTTTTTCCCCCTATTTATTTTCTGAGCTGGAAACTTTGCATGCAAACTAGGGAGCACAATGAGCTGAGCTATTCTATCTCCTGGGGAAATAACTGTAATTCCTTTGGGGGACTCTACCAGTATCTTGACTATTCCTTTAAAATCTGGATCAATAATCCCCAGGTGCACCATTAAGCCTCTCAAAGCAGTGGATGATCTACCAATGAGTAGGCCCATGGTATCAGGGTCAAGAGGTCCTTTAAAATCAGTATCAATTATTTGGACTCCCATTTGAGGAGTTAATACGAGCCTGGAGGTGGAGCAGAGGTCCAATCCTGCAGAACCTGCAGTGACTCTACATGGTCCCTTGGATGGCGAAGGGACGGCCATCTCTCCAATGCGGGACTCATGGTTTGTTCGTCTATGGCCCCATATATTTGTGGGCCCTGGGGACGAGGGCCCTACTGGCCATTTTTTGGCCGAGTGCCTCCATAGTCAGACGGAAGGGGCTGTCCATGTATATCCTTAATGGACCTATACTCATTAGCCCAGTGATTTCCCTTTTTGCACTTGGGACACAACCCAGGTTGTCTAGGGCGTGGAATTCCACCTGTGTCTGTGCTTCCTCTTTCCGGACATTTTTTTTTTTTTAAGATGGCCCAGCTTTGCACACCTGAAGCAAGCTCCTGATTGTGACTTCCTGTTCTGTGTTAATTGGACCACAGCCACAGCAAGACCTGCATTAGTCAGCGGCCCTCCTAACTCTCTGCACACTTTCATCCATTCCTCTATCCCCTTGTTTTTGAACGGGGTTATAGCCACACGGCACTCCTTTGTGCATTGTTCAAAAGCAAGCTGCTTTATAAGGGGCCTTGCCAAATCCACATTGCCAAAAATTCTGGTGGCAGTCTCGAGGAGTCGAGCAACAAACTCAGAGAAAGGCTCCATAGGCCCTTGAATAACCTTAGTAAGATTTACTGTTACCTCCCCTTTATTGGGGAGGGACTTCCAAGCTTTTATGGAAATATCATTGACTTGATTGTATACTTGCACCTTGGCATACCTTCCTTGACCCAGGAGCATATCCCTATCCCATCGTGGGTTGCCCACCGCTATGTTAGCGGCTTCCTGCTCAGTTGCAAATTCTATAAGGAATGCTCTCCAATCAAGGTATTGTCCTGGGCTTAGGCAGGCACGAACCAACGAACTCCAATCCCCAGGAGTCATACAGTGCCCAGTGAGAGCCTCAACTTGAGCCACCGTGAAGGCAGCGGATGTTCCATAATTTCAAACTGATTCGGCCAGAGATTTGATAACTTTAAAGTCTAAAGGCTCATGACTCCTTTGCCCTTGTGGATCCTGAAACACTGGATAAGCTATAGAGAGCTTGGTGCGAACCTGCGACCAAACTTGTGGACAAAAGGAACTCCCTGTATACTGGGTAGTCTCTAGATAAGGTAGAGGAGTGGAAGGTGCTGGCAGGGTGGGGACAGCCACACCCATTGATGGCACCACAACCCCTGACTTATCTCTAAGTTTCTTCCTCTGTTTTACGCTCGTTCCTTCCAACTGTCCAACCAGAGCATGTATCCCCTCCTCCTCAAGATCAGAATCTTCTGAACTGAAATCGTCTAGCCCTTCTGAGGCAGGGTAGAGAGACTTTGCCTCTTTTTCTTTAACACTCTCTGCCTTTTCTGATCTTTCCTCTTGTAAGATTTCTAAAGCAGTTTGTCCATCTTCTACGGCCTTACAACATTTTTTGTCTTCTAAACAGCCCCTAACAAGCTTACAAATAGTTCTTACTCCTCCTTTGAGTGTGCCCTGATCCCTTGCAAAGTCCAGATCCTTCCCTAACCTATCCCAGCAGGCGACCGTTAGGCTGCCATAAACAGCGAACCAGGGTGCCACGGTATCACATTCATTAAGAAATCTCTCTAAGGTTGATTTCTTGATCTTTAAATTCTTTGATAAAAGCAGCTCCTGAAGAGCCAGAAAAATTGGATGAGACTGTGAGGTCCCCATTTTAAAAATTAAGGCTCTAAGTCCTTTTACTTGCGATCACCAGGGGTGTACGTTGGTCAGCTAAACCAGAACACAACTCCCCAAAAAAGAACACAGGCAAAAATGTAGGACACTGCTATCAGAGCAGGGTCCATAAATTGTAACCCTTTAATTTTCACTAGGTCACTAATCCACTAACTTAAACCTTGGTCCGCAAGACCGCGGACTTTACTTTTACTTTCGGTTTGCTTTCCACAAACATTTTTCTCCCTCCTTGTCTACAGAGAGGAACAGGCCTTGGTCCGCAAGACTGCGGACTTTACTTTTACTTTCGGATTGCTTTCCGCAAACTTTCGCTCCCTCTTTGTCTACAGAGAGGAGCAGGCTACACGCTTTTCACTGTCCCTTAAGTCCCAACTTACCTTGGGAACTTACCAGTGCACTACCCTGACTGCAAGAAGTTCTGATCTTCGAAACACCCCCCCCCGCCCCCCAACGAGGAGAGTTCCCGGGTTTCGGCACCAGTTGTCGCGACCACCCTCGCTGGCAAGGAATGACACAACACAAGAAGATCTTCTCCAAGCAGTTTACTCAGGATGCCTGTACAAGCTTCTTCTGACCCGGGAGAGAATAAGCCAAGCCCTTAAATACTAATAGCTAGCCAATCAGGTTTAGCCATGTGGGCATTGCTGATAGGCTGTATCCATGCGGAAGGCGCAAGACTCAACAGGCTCCACCCAAATAAGGACTTGTTTACAACAGGGAGCCTGCCAGCAGGAAGGCAGAAAGCAGAAGCCCGCACCATTTTAAGGGCGCTGTAGCAAGCAGCTCCCTACAAGTGACAGGAAGTAATAATCAGTATTCCTTAATATCTCTTAACATCAATGGACTGAATTCTCCAATAAAAAGACATAGACTAACAGACTGGATAAGGAAACAGGACCCAAATTTTGCTGCATACAGGAAACATACCTCAGTTTCAAAGACAAAAACTACCTTAGAGTAAAAGGCTGGAAGACAATTTTACAAGCCAATGGTCTCAGAAAACGAGCCAGAGTAGCTATTCTAATATCAGATAAAAATGACTTTCAACCTAAAGTCATCAAAAGAGACTCTGAAGGACACTTCTTGTTGGTCAAAGGAAAAATCCACCAAGAAGAACTTTTAATTCTAAACATCTATACACCAAATGCAAGGGCAACCTCATTCGTAAAAGAAATTTACTAAAGCTCAAAGCACACAATGCACCTAACACAATAATTGTGGGTGACTTCAACACTCCACTATCCTCAATGGACCAATCTGGAAAACAGACACTAAGCAGGGACACAGTAAATCTAATTGAAGCTTTGGACCAATTGAATTTGACTGATATTTATAGAACATTTCACCCTAAAGCAAAAGAATATACCTTTGTCTCAGCACCTCAAGGTACCTTCTCCAAAATTGACCATATAATTCGTCACAAGACAGACTTCAACAAATATAAGAAGATCGAACTAATCCCATGCCTCCTATCAGATCACTATGGTGTAAGAGTGGTTTTCAATAGCAACAAACACATCAGAAAGCCCACATACACATGGAGGCTGAACAATAATCTACTCAATGACAACTTGGCCAAAGACGAAATAAGAAAGAAATCATAAAAATTTTAGCATTTAATGAAAATGAATACACAACATACCCAAATCTTTGGGACACAATGAAAGCAGTGCTAAGGGGAAAACTAATAGCCCTGAATGCCTCCAAAAAGAAATGGGAGAGAGCATACACTAGCAGCTTAATGGCACATGTGAAAGCTCTAGAACAAAAAGAAGCTAATTCACCCAGGAGAAGAAGAAGACAGGATATCATCAGACTCAGGGCTGAAATCAAACAAGTGGAAACAAAGAGAACCATACAAAGAATCAACGAATCCAGGAGCTGGTTTTTGATAAAATCAACAAGATAGATAAGCCCTTAGCCAGACTGACCAAAGGGCACAGAAAAGGTATTCAAGTTAACAAAATTAGAAATAAAAAGGGAGATATAACAAAAGAAAATGAGGAAATTCAAACAAATCATCATATCTTACTACCAAAGCCTATACTCAACACAACTGGAGAATCTGGATGAAATGTACAATTTCTTAGAGAGATACCAAATACCAAAATTAAATAAGGATCAAATAGATCATCTAAACAGTCCCATAACCCCTAAAGAAATAGAAGAGGTCACAGAAAGTCTTCCAACCAAAAAAGGCACAGGACCAGATGGTTTCAGTGCAGAATTCTATCAGACCTTCAAAGAAGACCTAACACCAATACTATTCAAACTATTACACAAAATAGAAACAGAAAGAATACTACCTAACTCCTTCTACGAAGCCACAATTACTCTGATACCAAAGGCAGAAAAAGATCCAACAAAGAAAGAGAACTTCAGACCAATTTCCCTTATGAACATTGATGCAAAAATACTCAATAAAATTCTTGCCAACTGAATCCAAGAACATATAAAAACGATCATCCACCATGATCAAGTAGGCTTTATTCCAGGGATGCAAGGTTGGTTCAATATACGGAAATCCATCAATGCAATCCACTACATAAACAAACTCAAAGAAAAAAAAACCACATAGTCATTTCATTGGATGCTGAAAAAGCATTTGACAAAATTCAGCATCCTTTCATGCTTAAAGTCTTGGAAAGAACAGGAATTCAAGGCCCATACCTAAACATAGTAAAAGCAATATACAGCAAACCGGTAGCCAGCATCAAACTAAATGGAGAGAAACTTGAAGCAATCCTACTGAAATCAGGGACCAGACAAGGCTTCCCCCTTTGTCCTTATCTTTTCAATATTGTACTTGAGGTACTAGCTTGGGCAATTCGACAACATAAGGAGGTCAAAGGGATACAAATTGGAAAGGAAGAAGTCAAACTATCATTATTTGCAGATGACATGATAGTCTACCTAAGTGACCCAATAAACTCCACTAGAGAACTCCTACAGCTGATAAACAACTTCAGCAAAGTGGAAGGTTATAAAATCAACTCAAGCAAATCAGTGGCCTTCCTATACTCAAAGGATAAGCAGGTTGAGAAAGAAATTAGGGAAATGACACCTTTCACAATAGCCACAAACAGTATAAAGTACCTTGGGGTGACTCTTAACCAAACATGTGATCTGTATGACAAGAAATGTAAGACTCTGAAGAAGTAATTGGAAGAAGACCTCAAAAAAATGGAAAAAGCTCCCATGCTCATGGACTGGCAGGATTAATATAGTTAAAATGGCCATTTTGCCAAAAGCAATATACAGATTCAACGCAATACCCATCAAAATACCAACTCAATTCTTCACAGAGTTAGAAAGAGCAATCCTCAAATTCATCTGGAATAACAAATAACCCAGTATAGCTAAAACTATTCTCAACAATAAAAGAAATTCTGGGGTATTATTATCCCTGACCTCAAGCAATACTACAGAGCAATAGTGTTAAAAACTGCATGGTAGTGGTACAGTGACAGGCAGGCAGATCAATGGAACAGGTTTGAAGATCCAGAAATGAACCCACACACCTATGGCCACTTGATCCTCGACAAAGGGGCAGAAAACATCCAATGGAAAAAAGATAGCCTTTACAACAAATGGTGCTGGTTCAACTGGAGGTCAGCATGCAGAAGAATGGGAATTTATCCATACTTGTCTCCTTGTACTAAGCTCAACTCCAAATGGATCAAGTACATCCACATAAAGCCAGACACTCTGAAGCTAATAGAAAAGAAACTGGGGAAGACCCTTGAGGGCATCGGTACAGGGGGAAAGTTCCTGAACAGAACACCAATAGCATATGCTCTAAAAGTTTCTGTAAGGCAAAGGACACCATCAAAATGGCAAATCGGCAACCAACAAATTGGGAAAAGATCTTCACCAACCCTACAACAGATAGAAGGCTAATATCCAATATATATAAAGAACTCAAGAAGTTAGACTACAGAAAACCAAATAACCCTATTACAAAATGGGGTACAGAGTTAAACAAAGAATTTTCACCTGAAGAACTTCGGATGGTGGAGAAGCATCTTAAAAAATGCTCAACTTCATTAGTCATTAGGGAAATGCAAATCAAAACAACCCTGAGATTTCACCTTACACCAGTCAGCATTATCTAAGATTAAAAATTCAGGAGACAGCAGATGTTGGCGACGATGTGGAGAAAGAGGAACACTCCTCCACTGCTGGTGGGGTTGCAAATTGGTACAACCACTCTGGAAATCAATCTGGCGGTTCCTCTGAAAACTGGGCACCTCACTTCCAGAAGATCCTTCTATACTACTCCTGGGCATATACCCAGAAGATTCCCCAGCATGTAATAAGGATACATGTTCCACTATGTTCATAGCAGCCCCATTTATAATTGCCAGAACCTGGAAAGAACCCAGGTATCCCTCAACAGAAGAGTGCATGCAAAAAATGTGGTATATATACACAATGGAGTACTATTCAGTCATTAGAAACAATGAAATCATGAAATTCTTAGGCAAATGGATGGAGCTGGAGAACATCATACTAAGTGAGGTAACCCAGACTCAAAATATGAATCATGGTATGCACTCACTAATAAGTGGATATTAACCTAGAAAACTGGAATACCAAAACATAATCCACACATCAAATGAGGTACAAGAAGTACAGAGGTGTGGCCCTTTGTTCTGGAAAGACTCAGTGAAGCAGTATAGGGCAAAACCAGAACAGGCAAGTGGGAAGGGTTGGGTGGGAAAACAGGGGGAGGGAAGAGGGCTGATGGGACTTTCGTGGAGTGGGGGTCTAGAAAAGGGGAAATCATTTGAAATGTAAATAAAAAATATATTGAATAAAAAAATGGAAAAATCTCCCATGCTCATGGATCAGCAGGATTAATATCGTTAAAATGGCCATTTTGGCAAAAGCAATATACAGATTCAACACAATACCCATCAAAATCCCAACTCAGTTCTTCAGAGAGATAGAAAGAGTGATTCTCAAATTCATCTAGAATAACAAAAAACCCAGGATAGCTAAAACTATTCTCAACAACAAAAGAAATTCTGGGAGAATCAGTATCTCTGACCTCAGTCAATACTACAGAGCAATAGTGTTAAAAACTGCATGGTATTGGTACAATGACAGGCAGGCGGATCAATGGAACAGGATCGAAGATCCAGAAATAAACCCACATACCTATGACCACTTGATCCTCGACAAAGGAGCTGAAAACATCCAATGGAAAAAAGATAGCCCTTTCAACAAATGGTGCTGGTTCAAGTGGAGGTCAGCATGCAGAAGAATGCAAATTGATCCATCCTTATCTCCTTATACTAAGCTCAAGTCCAAATTGATCAAGGACCTCCACATAAAGCCAGATACTCTGAAGCTGATAGAAAAGAAACTGGGGAAGACCCTTGAGGACATCTGTACAGGGGGAATATTCCTGAACAGAACACCAACAGTGTATGTTCTAAGATCAAGAATTGACAAATGGGACCTCAGAAAATTACAAAGTTTCTGTAAGCCAAAGAACACCATCTAAAGGACAAATCGTCAACCAACAAATTGGGAAAAGATCTTCACCCACCCTACATCAGATAGAGGGCTAATATCCAATATATACAAAGAACTCAAGAAGTTAGACCCTTGAAAACAAAATAACCCTATTAAAAATGGGGTACAGAGTTAAACAAATAATTTTCACCTAAAGAACTTCGGATAGCAGAGAAGCCTCTTAAAAAATGCTCAAATTCATTAATTATTAGGGAAATGCAAATCAAAAGAACCCTGGGATTTCACCTTACAGCAGTCAGAATGGCTAAGATTAAAAATTCAAGTGACACCTCCCCAGAAACCTGTGCAAATCCTGCTCTGAAGAGCCTCTAAGGAAGGATATTTTGATTAATTTCAGATCCCCATGAGCTCAAAGGGATGATGCTGGCCTGTGTGTTGGCCCCAGGAGCACTGGATGCGGAGATCTGCTCAGTGACTCACCTTTCTAGAGAGCCAGTTAGGGTTTGAAGCTGCAACATCCTTTTCATCCTCTGAGTTCTTTTGAATCTCATCAATGGCGTCAAGGGATATTTTTGAAACAATGGCATTTCATTTTCTTTTTCTTTCTTTCTTTCTTTCTTTCTTTCTTTCTTTCTTTCTTTCTTTCTTTCTTTCTTTCTTTCTTTCTTTCTTTCTTTCTTTTTTCTCCAGGCATTCCCTCAACACCATGGCCAAACTATCACAAGCATAAGTTATGTTGTGGGAGAAAAAAAAAGCCATAAAATCATATGTCAAAAAATGAAATCTGATGCTCATGGAACTCAAAGACATTTGTCACTTGTTATCATTCTTATTAGAGCTCAAATCTCTGAAAGAGTAGTAAAAAGACTGCATTTATAGTTAGGTCACAAATTCAGGCACATAGGTGGTGAATGAGAATGTGAAGATAACCTCATGTCTCAGGTCATTCCTTTGGGATGCCTGGCCTTCTTCTGCTATATTATTCTTATCAAACTCAAGCTAGGTATGTCACCCAGTGTCCTCAAATGGTTGTACTTCAAATAAAAATGTGTAACTCTTGAATCCTACGATGTATACTATACTGAAACCAAAACATTCTTCCTTCTCAACTATGCTTTCAGGCCTAATTTAGGAGAAATATAAGTAAATATAAGTAAAATAAAAGGTATCTCAGTACTTAAACACACAAATAAAGAGGCATTATTATATCTTCTTTTGATGAAAGAAAGAATATTCTGGAAGTAGCGGGGATAAATACTGACAAATTTTGACAGTCTATTTTGGAGCACCCAAGCAAACACAACTGCTTCAAGGAATGCTACTTTGAAGTTATGTTAGGTGTTATTCAAAAAGAAATTAGTGGGGAATAGATTATCAGAATTGGTTGGGGGAAATAAAAGAGTTGAAACATTTGAGCAAGAAAAAAAATTCAGGTGACAGCAGGTGTTGGGGAGGATGTGGAGAAAGAGAAACACTCCTCCACTGCTGGTGGGGTTGCAAACTGGTACAACCACTTTGGAAATCAGTCTGGTGGTTCCTCAGAAAACTGGGCATGTCACTTCCGGAGGATCTTGCTATACCACTTCTGGGCATATACCCAGAGGATTATTCAGCATGTAATAAGGATACATGTTCCACTATGTTCATAGCAGCCCTATTTATAATAGCCAGAAGCTGGAAAGAACCCAGGTATCCCTCAATGGAAGAATGGATGCAAAAAAAAAATGTGGTTTATATACACAATGGAGTACTATTCAGCCATTAGAAACAATGACTTCATGAAAGTCTTAGACAAATGGATGGAGCTGGAGACCATCATACTAAGTGAGTTAACCCAGTCTCAAAAGATCAATCATGGTATGTGCTCACTAATAAGTGGATATTAGCCTAGAAAATTGGAATACCAAAAACATAATCCACACATCAAATGAGGTACAAGAAGAACGGAGGAGTGGCCCCTGTTTCTGGAAAGACTCAGTGTAGCAGTATAGGGCAAAATCAGAACAGGGAAGTGGGAAGGGGTGGATGGGAGAACAGGGGGAGCAAAGGGGGCTTATGTGACTTTCAGGGAGTGTGGGGCCTGAAAAGGAGAAATCATTTGAAATGTAAATAAAAAATATATTGAATAAAAAAAAGATTAAAAAAATGAAGTGTAATAGCAGTCAAAAAAGGGGGGGTGGATTAAGAGAATGTTGCATGGGACGTGCATGAGAAAGAACAAAGTCTAAAGACATGTGTGTAAAATGTCCAGAAGAACTACATTATTGTATATGTTAACTTTAATAAAAAAATTTTCAAATGTAAAATCTAAGAAAATCACTTTAAAACTGTCACAGAACTTGGTTAAATGTCTCTAAATGTAATAATGATAACATGTGACCATCTTAATAGGGAAAAAAGTTAATGATAATTTCCTTCCCAAGGCATATGATAAGCACCCAAAGTTAGTCCTAATAGAGTCAATACGAAGTTTTTATACAGATATTTTCTTATTATCAAATATTTTATTCACTAATATTTAGCAGAATGTTTATAATACTTAGAATACCAATTAAATAAATATCTATAGAAGAGATTATTATTTGTTTATACCCATTTTTGCTCACAACAGAAATACTGAATCATATATGTCAATGATTTGTAAAGAGAAAGAGAGAGAGGGAGAGAGAGAGAGAGAGAGGCAGGGGTAGAAATGAGCAAGAATTGAGGAAGGAAGAAAGTAAGAACAACCCTTAGTCAACTGTACACAGTGCTAGCCAAAGGAATGAAAGCAAATCTCTGTGGATGGGGCTTCTAGAAACTCTTTAATGATGTCTGATTCTGATATGTGTGCTAATGAACTTTTCTTAGAATCAGGGCGAAAGATGGTTTTATTTTGTATTTTTCTGTGGTAGATTTTATTTTACTTTACTTTATATATTTAAGCACTATTTTATTAATACCCTATCCATATATTATTATATGCAAGACTGTATTTCAGAGCTGTTCTTCATTGTTGTTGTCATTGTCGTTGTTGTTTTGGATTTGGTTTTGATGTTTTGTTTTGTTTTTTACTGGTTCACTGCAGACCAACATTCCAGACAAAGCCAGAATACATTCTATTGGCTTCTACAGAAATTACTATTGCCAAGACAGCTGGAGACTATGAATGCTCCTTGGACCTTGCAGTGAAGCTTTGTGTGTACTGAGGAAAAACAGATGAGCACTCCCAGGCCTGATTTACATAACAAGGGCAAACTTGCATTTCAAAGCCATTCTTAGTTCAAGCACCCAGTCTTCATACAGTGATAATAATATCTACTAGCAGCAAGTCCAATTTCTTCTCTAAATATTTATGCCAGATTCCAATGGGAAGCCACTTGTCATATTGGACTAGAAGTGGTTTAAATGCACCAGTGAACTAAACCATAATTCCACTCATTTTCAGACAAGAAAAAGCATCATTCTCATTGTGATGATTTGGCACCTGTGCAAATAGAGTAGAAATTATTCCATTTCCTAGCAGCTGTATACATAGCATGTCCAATTTATATTATTTAAAACATGGGTAAACCAAGACACTGCCTTTAACCAATGTTACATGAAAGAAAGTTGCTTTCCATTTTCTGAGGTCTTTTTCCATTTCCTTCTTCAGAGACTTGAAGTAATATAGATCTTTCACTTATTTTGTCTGAGACACACCAATGTACTTCATATGGTTTGTGGCTATTGTGAAGGGTGTCATTTCCTCCATCAAAATCCCAACTCAGTTCTTCATAGAGGTAGAAAGAGCAATTCTCAAATTCATCTGAAATAACAAAAAACCCAGAATAGCTAAAACTATTCTCAACAATAAAAGAAATTCTGGGGGAATCAGTATCCCTTACCTCAAGCAATACTACAGAGCAATAGTGTTAAAAACTGCATGGTATTGGTACAGTGACAGGCAGGAGGATCAATGGAACAGGGTTGAAGATCCAGAAATGAACCCACACACTTATGGCCACTTGATCCTCAACAAAGGGGCTGAAAACCTCCAATGGAAAAAATATAGCCTTTTCAACAAATGGTGCTGGTTCAACTGGAGGTCAGCATGCAGAAGAATGCGAATTGATCCATCCTTGTCTCCTTGTACTAAACTCAATTCCAAATGGATCAAGTACATCCACATAAAGCCAGATACTCTGAAGCTAATAGAAAAGAAACTGGGGAAGACCCTTGAGGGCATCGGTACAGGGGGAAAGTTTCTGAACAGATCACCAATAGCATATGCTCTAAGATCAAGAATTGATAAATGGGACCTCAGAAAATTACAAAGTTTCTGTAAGGCAAAGGACACCATCAAAAGGACAAATCAGTAACCAACAAATTTGGAAAAGATCTTCACCAACCCTACATCAGATAGAGGACTAATATCCAATATATACAAAGAACTCAAGAAGTTAGACCCAAGAAAACCAAATAACCCTATTAAAAATGGGATACAGAGCTAAACAAAGAATTTTCGCCTGAAGAACTTCAGATGTCTGACATGCACCTTAAAAAAATGTTCAACATCGTTAGTCATTAGGGAAATGCAAATCAAAACAACCGTGAGATTTCACCTCACACCAGTCAGAATGGCTAATATTAAAAACTCAGGAGACAGCAGGTGTTGGCTAGGATGGGGAGAAAGAGGAACACTCCTTCACTGCTGGTGGTGATGCAAATTGGTACAACCATTCTGGAAATCAGTCTGGTTGTTCTTCAGAAAACTGGGCACGTCACTTCCAGATGACCCTGCTATACCACTCCTGGGCATATACCCAGAGGTTTCCCCAGCATGTAATAAGGACACATGCTACACTATGTTCATAGCAACCCTATTTATAATAGCCAGAAGCTGGAAAGAACCCAGGTGTCCCTCAGTGGAAAAATGGATACAAAAAAATGTGGTATAGTTACACAATGTAGTACTATTCAGCCATTAGAAACAATGAATTCATGAAATTCTTAGACAAATGGATGGAGCTGGAGAACATCATACTAAGTGAGGTAACCCAATCTGAAAAGATCACTTATGGTATGCACTCACTAATAAACAGATATTAGCCTAGAAACTTGGAATACCGAAGACATAATCTACATATCAAATGATGTCAAGAAGAATAGAGGAGTGGCCCCTGGTTCTGGAAAGACTCAGTGTAGCAGTATAGGGCAAAACCAGAACAGGGAAGCGGGAAGAGGTAGATGGGGGAACAGGGGGAGGGAAGAGGGCTTGTGGGATTGGGGAGCCAGAAAAGGGGAAATCATTTGAAATGTAAATAAAAAAATATATCGGTTAAAAAAGAAAGAAAGAAACTGTTTTTTTTTTCTCTTCAAAGGTAGCAGATAGCGGCAGCATCTCTGTCATTATTCTGCTCCCTCAATGTACATACAACTGTGCTCTAATACAACTTGTTTCAGTTGAATTCTGTTGGCTGTTCAGCCTATTTGTATGGCAATTGATTTTTATTTGGTAGGCATGGTCTAAGGATAAAACATCCTCAATTGTGATGATGACACCTTCTATCACATGAGATGAGGTCAATCAATGTCTGCAAGTATTGAATTTTCAGTTATAAAAATCATAGGAGAACTATTTGTCCAGCCCATATGAGTGTTACCAGACAGGTCAAATAAGGTAAATCTGTAAAATACCTTTGTTTAAGATATTATTCTTTATTACATATATCTCAGCAGAGCAACATATTCAGGATATTTTTATTTTCAGATTCTTGAAAATATTGATTCTTTCCTTTATCCATCCCCAGTGAATCAATGTTTTATTTGTGTAATCATATTCTCCAAGTAAGTAGTACATTGTAGCATTGTCAGTGTGTTTTTTCCATCCATGCAAAAATCTCCACATCCAGCAATCCTTTCTAAACTATAAAAGATTTGCAGACGTCCTCCTTACATAGTTTATTTTTTTCTGATACTGAAACACACAGAGTTAAGCAGAGACCTCTTATATATCTTCTACAGGGGGCCTTGGCATTCAATAGTTAAAGGCTATTGGCAAGGGATGAGAAATGAAGCAGGTGACCTCTGTGGGTTTCCTGCCTCCTCATATGATATTTTTGTAAATGGATGCAAAGACATCAAAAATTACATATCTAGAGCAGCTGGATATTTTTCCCCTGGACTGGGTTTAATCAGTATGTCTTTGTTTGAATACCAGAGAGTTTCAGACCTCTGGCATACCCACATGCAAACATGAATGCAAATTTCAAAACCAAAAAGAGGAACTTGCATTTAGAGTAAAAAACCATTTGGGCGTATTCACAGCCCAGAATACATGAGAACTGTACTTGCATATATCTTAAATCAAGGCCTTGTTTCAAATTTTTGGCTAACATAATAAACAATTATATGACTCAGCAAACTGTAGAAACAGTTCCCTTAATATGCCAACTGTTCTTTTTGCACTATTTTGAAGTGTAGTAACTAGTTGAAGAAGAAACTCAAGCATATCAGCAATGTAATAAAGTTATGTTCCTTAATACTTTAGCTACCCATAAAAGAATAGTATATCCTACCCTCACAATTTGAAATATAAAGCTGGGAAAGCCAGGAAACTTTTAAAATCACTTTTTCTTCTTCTTCATTTTTCCATGGGGGAAATCTAAGGGAATAAAAATGTATATCATCTTAGAAACAGTTTTAATTAGCATCTATTGATTACGACAATACAAAGAATAAGATTGCCAAGTCAAATACACATGATTTATAGATGCTGCTCATTAATAAAATTTCAAAGGCAGTGGCACTCATGAGACAAAGACAAATCCCAGAGGTGTTCAGAATATTATGAAGAGAATTCACAGCTGCTTCTATCCTACCTTAAATGTAAACTAGATTCTCTGGCCTGCAGTTAAAGTTCAGTACTTCAGGTCCAATATGATCTCCCTCTAGAAATCTTGCAAAACATTTTTCAGGGAGTAATGTTCTATATATCTATGTACTCTAGTTGAATTTACCATACCTGATCCTAGAGACATTTTGTCAAAGAAATCTATAAACATGAATCTCTTTTTCTTGTGAACACCATTAATTTATTTGTCAGGATACAAATTTATTAATGTATTAATGGTTTTATAAGATAATTGAGTGAGTTTATTCTTCTTGATTTCACATGAATATTCCTTCAGCAGCAGAAAAGAAATTAATTGTATACCAGTACTGAACTGTTGTTTTATCAGAACATTCACCAAGTTTCAGAAAGGATTCTTCAGTTCTTTTAATGTGTTCTTGCTTACATGCAATAAAAAAAACCTTTCAATCCTATTTAACAGATACTAATATTCCATTTTCAAAATTAAAACAAAACAAAATAACTGACAGGAAAAAATATACAACTTGCTCAAATACCAAGAGCTAGGATGAAAGAGAAGGCTTTAACAGTCTTAGCATAGTGGTAGGCCTTACACTCTGTGTTCTAAGGCATGATGTGTTTCATAGCTATGTTAACTGATCTTTCTGTCAGCTTCCCTTTGATTCCACTCACATTGATTCCTCACATTGTACTCCTAAGCTTAACAGATACAAAGCTTACAAGTTCCTGTCTTTTCAACTGCAATGAATTAAACATAGGTCAAAATTAGTTTATGATCCCTCTACTGAAACATGGTGACTGGTTTCTCATTGCCTGTCTCTGAGCAAGCCTGCCTGTTTCCACAAATAACTAAAATGACTGAAGTAACATCCTACTAGTATTGGTCCTACCATTTTTGAATACTTAGGAGCTTCTGGGTTCATCTCTAGAAGCACTTAACTATCCATAGAATATATTTGATGACCATGGTGAAGAAATCAGAAACATAAATTGAGAATAAGAAGGGAAAATGACCCAACCTATGTGGTGTTTATACTCAGACCTGCTGAGGCTCTAAGCCTAAAAGTACTTTCAATAAAATTTTCAAACCAGATTAACTACTAGTTGATTATTACTGAGGGATTTCACTCAATAACTCATGGATACAAATACTCAACCAGCTAACTCCTCAGGGGAAAACAAACATTGGAAAGGAGATTGTCCCCCGACCCCAAATGACTCTACTGCCCTTAAAAATCCTAAGTCCCTCTGCCCCCTATGCAGGAAGGGCTTCCACTGGAAAAAGAACTGCAAATCCAAATATGATAATGAGAGCAAACACCTCGTACCTTTAAACTACACGTGGGGCAACCCTGAGCAGCACTGATAAAAGGGAAAGAACAACAAGTCCACTGGGTCACAAACCTATTAGAGAAATCTCACCTTAAACTTTCAATAAAATAGACAATAGAAGTTTTAAATGTCTAATAGACACAGAAGCAGATAAGACCATCCTAACACAAGTTGTCCCTTCATATTGGACCTCAACTGATGAGAGTAGGTGGTCTCTCCCTAGCATTCATTACCCAAGACTTTTATAAATGGAAAGACTCAGATGGGACAAGTGGGACCATTAGGCCCCCAGTGACTGACAAGACTGGAAAGGGACATCCTAGAAAATTTAAATGTATTCCTTGCTAGTGGAGAAGAGGAAAAAGACCTCAAAATTGAAGATAAAATATCGAGATCATAAAAACCACCAATTCTAAGGGTCATTGTTGAATCCCTGCCTAGAAAATATTACAGAAGATCATGTCTGGGTGAAACAATAGCTATAAAACAGGGAAATATTAATAGTATTACAACAATTAATCAAGTGTCAGTTATATATTGGGTACATTTGACCCTTTAAAACCCCTGGGATACTCGGGTTTTTGTAATTAAATAGAAAACTGAACTGGAGGCTCCTCCAGGATTTTAAAGAATTAATAAAACCATGAAAATTTTGGGTTTGCCTCAATGAGGCCTCCCACTGGCCTCTGACATATATGTAAATACCACACTACTACCCTTAGATATTAAAGATTGCTTCTTTCCAATACCACTCCATGAACAAGATTACAAACTATTGCCTTCTCAGTACCTTAAGTCAGTAATTCAGGACCAGCTAATAGATTTGAATGGGCCCTGCTCCCTCAAGGCATTTTGCCAGGAAGCTGTAGCTGACACATTAAAATCCCTTATTAAATCAGGCCTCCATATAAACCATTACAAGGACGACCTCTTAATATGGCAAGATAAAAGGCAAGATCAAACACTAACTTTAGACAACAAACCATAAAAGCCCTAACAGAAAACTCTACCATAGCAGAAGATAAGATCCAACTCATCCTCCCATCTCCCATCACATTTCTAGGGACAGAAATCACCCTAACCTCACTCAAGCCAGCTAACTCTGTTATTGACTTAACCAGCCTGCTAACTCTAAATACCATCCAAAGTTTCTTAGGCAACATGAATTGGCTATGACCTTGGCTCACCATACTCACCAGCCAAGCCAATTACAGCCTTTATTTGACTTACTTAAAAATGACAAGGAGCCCTTTTCTCCTTGCTCTATGACACCATCAGCCAAGGAAGCCCTCTGCTCTATTAATAACCACATTAAAAAGACCTTCCTGTGGCCTTGTTGGTCATCAGTGCAAGGAGAGGCCCTTGGTCCTGGGAAGGCTAGATGCCCTAGTGTAGGGGAATGCTGGGTGGGAAGGTGGGAGTAGGTGGGTAGGTGGGAGCACCCTCATAGAGTCAGGGGGAGTAGGATAGGGTAGGTGGTTTCCAGAGGGGAGACCTGGAAAGGGGATAACATTTGAAACGTTAATAAAGAAAATATCCAATAAAAGAAAAAAGTGCCTTCCTTCTTCACTATAACTCAAAATAGTCAGTCCAAGTCCTTATGTTCAATTCCTCCCATCATGGTAGTTGAAGTCTTATATCAACCTCAGAGTATCCTAGAATGACTCCATACACCAAAAGGGGGTGTGACTTTGTCTTAGTTATGGTTTCTATTCCTGCACAAAACATCATCGCAAAGGAGCAACTCAGGAAGGAAAAGATTTATTGGGCCTACATGTCCATGCTGCTATTCATCACTAAAGGAAGTCAGGACTGGAACTCAAGCAGGTCAGGAAGCAGGAGCTGATGCAGAGACCATGGAAGGTGTTGCTTACTGGCTTGCTTCTCCTAGCTTGCTCAGCTTGCTTTCTTATAGAACCCAAGAATACCAGCCCAGGGATGGCACCACCCACAAGGGGGGCATCCCCCCTTTATCACTAATTGAGAAGATGCCCCACAGATGGATCTCATGGAAGCACTTCTCCAACTGAAACTCCTTTCTCTGTGATAACTCCAGCCTATATCAAGTTGATTCAGCCAGTACACATGAGGTCCTCAATAGAGGAATTAGAGAAAGGACTGAAAGAGATGAAAGGGTTTGCAACCCCATAGGAAGAACAACAATATCAAATAACCAGACACCCCCAGAGCTCCCAGTGACTAAATCACCAACCAAGGAGTACACATGGAGGGACTCATGGCTCCAGCCACATATGTAGCAGAGGATGGCCTCGTTGGAGGCATTTCCTCAAGGGAGGCTCCATTCTGTGATATCTACAGCCTGTGTCAGGATGACACACAAAGCCAGCCAGTACAAACCTGATTACTAAACAAGGTCAATGTTTTTTCAAACCATGGTAAGGACAGAAAGAGAACACACTTTACAAATCATTAGTAAAGAGCTTGATGTGATTGTTTTACTTTTTCCCCTCCCAGATATCCAATGGTTCCTATAAAACCACACACTTCCTTTGCTAATAGCTTCATTGCCTTCCCAGGACAAATAGATAACCACTACCCCAAGGATGTTTCTAGCAATCATACCTCTTTCAGTTGGATCCCCCTTCATTTATCCTCCTGATCCTGTATCATGGGTTCCCATGGCTTTCACAGACAAGGTGGGGAGGGTGACAAGGAACTGCCTACTCAATATATTGAGGAAATGGAACACTGAGTCCCATCACTTTCCCAGATAAATCTCCCCAATTCAAGGAACTGTATGCCATCTTTCTGATTCTCACATACCTCAAAGAACCATTTAACCTGTATCCAGACATTTATGCAGTTAATCTACGGCCTTGTCTAGTCTGCTCCTGTGCCAAGCTTGATGGTAAACCTCTCTCCCCTTAACTAACAAAAATTTCAAATATATTCCAAATAGGAACATGCCCCGTCTTTGTCAGTCACATATGATCTCACTAACTCTTCCTTGGGTCCCTCTCTAATGGGAACACCTGAATTGGTAAGATTGTCACAGCTGGGCCTTCACTCCATCAACTGACACACATCAACCTGAAAGGGCTACAACTTAAATTCCCCAACACTCCCATAAAACACCTCCAATGTATTCTTAAAACTTGCTCCTCTTGTGCCTCCCTAATTCACACTCCAACTGTACCTCATAGAGCATTAACCCCAGAAGCCTTAAGGTCAACACCGTTTGGCAAATAGATGTTACCATTTCCAATCATTTGGTTAAAAAGAAAATGGTCCAGCATTCAGGAACCTCCAGTTTAAATTTTTGTGTGAGGCTTGGAAAATCGCCTACCACACTGGCATCCCCCATATTCCCCAAAGCAAAAAGAACATATCAAACACTTAAAAAATAACTAGTCAAATAAGGACAAGGTTCCTTGCCATGGAACATTCAGTTAAACCTAGCACTATTCACAATGTGCTGAATGTCTCTACCAGGCAGAACAAACACCCTATTGTCTGTCACTGGAATGAAGCCATACCTCCCATTCTGCTCTGATGGAAGGATTCACTTACTTAGCAAGTGTTGGAGGGGACGTGACACCTGCTAATGACTGGAAGGACATTCACTTGTGTGTTCCCACAAGATCAGCCCCACCCTAGCTGGATATCAGCCAGCAATGTCTGACACAATCCCTCTAGTCAGAAACATGATATACCTGGTAATCATGGAGAAGACAAAGAGGAGATGGCACAGGCACCCAAGGTAAGCAACTGGATCATCTGGAAGGACATAGCCCAGTGTAGCTGTACCCCAAGCCTCCTTCTCTGTTATACTAATGGCTGTTTTACCCTGCTTAACACCAATGCCTTGGCTAGCCCTAGTCCTCCTAACACAAAGTTTTGGCGGTTTTATGACAGGGTTTTATGTCAGGGGAGGAATCAGATAATTGGTACCATAAACTGCCCACTAGCAGAATGCCAACAAGCCCTAGAAGTTTTAATGTACACAAATGCCAATGGGGTGAAAGGTGCACTACAACTGAATATGCTTGCTTTCGTTTCCCACATACAGACTCATTGTGCCAGTGGGATGTGGAGGCCATGACTGTTATTCTTGCAGAACGGAGTGTGTGCTCACTCCAAGACCAGCAAGTTCAATGACAAGACATAAAAGACCTCTCTATTTAGTAGATAATGACATGCCCTATTAAATGGTGTGCTGGAATAATGGGCAAGTTTTACACTCGTGAATTTACTAGATACCCTGCTGCTGACTTCCATATCTCTAAACAGGTTGTTCCTGAAGCTAAGCCTGTACTGATTCATCACAACACTGCTCTACAGAAAAGACAAATGGAGGGACAAACAAAATCAACAACATCCTAGAGGGGATACATACACTAGGTTGTGACCCCACCACACACCTTAATGCCTCCTACTGTTGCTTTTGTACCTCTAGCACCCACCCCTTGCTTGCTGAGGTGCCTATGAATACCTCAATAACTCCAGCTGAGAGAAATGGCATCCAACTGGGCCTTCATGACATTCCCATTTTTGATCAGATTTCTACCATACATTTTTTGCATTTCTCCTAGGTGTATGCCAACAGACCACCATTATGCTATCAATCAAACTGTTACTGGAATAATCTGTGCATAACTCCCTTTCATCCTTTGGTCTGAAGGAAAAATAACTCCCTGTATAGATATTCTCAGACTAGGATTTTCACCCCAGTTATGATCATTTCTTGGGTCTATCTCTATGAGGAGAAGGAGCAGGAAGAGAAAAAGGAGGAGGCTAAAGGGGAGGAGGAATAGGAGGAGGTGGGGTGGGGTCTGAAGAGGAAGAGGACGATGCACTTCTCCTTTTATTAGTGGGACTGGGACTCACCATTTCTCTTGGATCTGCTGGGCCTGCAACAGCTATGTTTGTCAAGACACACCACCTGGTGGGTGACTTTCTAGATAAGCTCAAACAGGTGACAGGGTCTACAACTGAAAGCCTGAGTTGCTCCAATAACAGAACTCTCTTGTCTAAGTTGTGCTCCAAAACTGGATAACACTGGACTTGATTTCTGCTGAGCATGGGGGAATACGAGTAGTTTGGGGAAAAGAATATTGTTTCTTTGTTAATGAATCTAATCTGATAGAGCAGAATTTCAAATTCCTTAGGAGCCTATGCAATATCCTGCCCCCAATCCACACCAAGAACTTTGGCACTGGTTCCAAAATCCTTTGTTTTCTTGACTTATTTCTTTTGTACGTCCTCTGATTATGTTATGTCACATTTTTATACTTGTCCTCTATCTTACACAATTTCTCAGATGACAGACTCTGCCATTGTCAGGTTGTCCACAAGGCAAGTTATGGTCTACTACCAAACCCTGGGTTCCCCTGATATAGATGATGGTTGCCTTAAGGCTTGCAATGACATGTCTACATTATAAAAACAGGGGGAGATATGGGTAAACCCTGATAATTATAGTCACAGCCTACTATATCCCTAGAGCTTCTTTGAGCTTGGGACAAAAATGGAAGACTCATTTTACCAGTAGGGGTTCCCCTTCTCTGACCTTATCTGGGAAACTCAGACCCTTCACCCTACCCTCTAACTTCAGATTAATGCAAAACCTTGGTGAAATTACAAGTTCAGTTTCCTTTCTCCTGATAAGAACTTGTCCAGCAGGCACCTGAAATTCCTGGAATGCCTCTACATGCAAATGAGACGTTCTTTGGTACTCTAACTAAGGATACTTATGCAGGATGGAAATACTTGCCTCCTTCCCAAAAATATGTATGAAGCCCATGATTTACCCCAAATAAAGTTGAGCTGCCTCTCTGAAGCTGATCTCAGAAGTCAGTCATTCTGTAGTATTCACGGACTGTCCAAAACCAGTCCTTCACCAGTCCTTCAGTTTTTCTTACTTTTTTCTCCTGGACCTGTGGCCAACAGACCCCCTCGTGCCCCCCAGTGATAAGGACAGACTATAAAGACTTGCCAGAATTCCTGAATCACAATAAATAAAATCAGGAAAAGAGAGAGAGAGAGAGAGAGAGAGAGAGAGAGAGAGCATTCTTCACAAGTTGTTAAGTTAATTGAAAAGAAATTCCTAGATTATGAGACATGGTATGTCTCAATGAAAAAAATATATGTATGATATGATATATATGATATATTATATGATAACATATATGGAGAGAGGGGGGAGGGAGGTAAGAGGACATTTCTTTTAAAAAAATCATCCAAAGTAACTGTCTTTTTTTTTATTTAAAACTAGAAGTGATTTTGTCATTTAGTGAATTGTGTGCTCTTGTCTTGGCAATTAAAGGCATTCAGAAGCCTAAATATCTTGGAAATCTACTTCATAATTGAATTTGTACAAGTCTAAAGCACAAACAATAACCATGGGTGAAACTTTTAAAGAGGGCCTCATGTTAATATTTTCAAAGTAAAACTCTGTGGGCGTTTTAAATTACACCAAAGCACATGTAAACTGATATAGCTATGTTGAAATTAGTCATATAAGTGCTGAATTTCTCCAAATAAAAACAAGCCATTATTTCTCTGAGTAAATATATGAGTGTTAGAGTGCAGCACACATATCTGGTTTTTTGTTTTGTTTTGGTTTGGTTTGGTTTGTTTTGGTTTGGTTTGGTTTGGTTTGGTTTGGTTTTTGTCAAAAGGCAGCTTCAACAACATCAGGTAAAACAAAGATGGCCAAGTGTGGAATTGGCTATTGGGGCTGTGCTAATAGCAGCTGATAAGAGGCTAGCACTATAGTGCTGACCAGGGTTATTCTTGTTGCAACTGGCAGAGGCAATTCCAGATGGCAAACAGTGACTAGAGAAAAGAAAGGGGGGAATCACACACACACACACACACACACACACACACACACACACAATCTCTCTCTCTCTCTCTCTCTCTCTCTCTCTCTCTCTCTCTCTCTCACACACACACACACACACACACACATACACACACACACACAGAGAGAGAGAGAGAGAGAAAGAGAGAGAGAGACAGACAGACAGACAGAGAGGCAGGCAGGCAGGCAGACATATTAGATGAGGCAAAGCTTCAACGAACTGATTCCAATAACTTAATTTTCTCTTAGCCTTTTTATATCATCTAAGACTAAGTTCTTTTCATAGGAAAAAGATTACTTCATAGCCGCAAGTTACATATTCTCTAAAAACGATCACCACAAAAATTCTTTAAAAGCAGATTAAAATCATTACACAAATGAAATTACAATAAAATTACTGATTATGGATTCCTTTTTTGAAACTCATACCTTACTAAACATTTCCCATTTATCTTTCTCTCCATAAGTTCATTGTAAACCCAAAGTAATAGTTTTTAGTCATTGATTCACAAATTTTAAGCAAGCCAGTCTATAATAGCAAGCTTTTTCCTAGGCTTAGCTGATAACAATTATATTTACCAAGAAATAGATCATCATCTATCTTATGCCTTACTTTTGAAGTCTTGTTCAGCTAAACTGGCTAATAATCTATTCTTTATTCTTATACTCATAATAGACGTATTTAATCTTTATTCACAGCCCTGACTTTTTATAGTGCACACTGAAACCTATGGCCACATCCCCAGATCAGAAGATCCAAGAACTCAGACCCATTCCAGAATGAATGTTTTCTTTGATCATTAACATGTCCAAAGCCACAATTTTGCTGATACCAAAACTACACAAAGATCCAGCAAAAAAAGAGAATCTTAGACCAATTTCCCTTAGGAATATTGATGCAAAAATACACAATAAAATACTTGCCAACCAAATCCAAGAACACGTCAAAATAATCATTCACCATGATGAAGTAGGTTTCATCCCAGGGATGCAGGGATGGAAATCCATCAATGTAATCCACTACATAAACAAATTCAAAGAAAAAGAAAAACACATGGTCATTTCATTAGATGCTGTAAAAGCATTTGATAAAATTCAGCATCCTTTCAGATTAAAGGTCTTGGAAGGAACAAGAATCCAAGGCCCATACCTAAACATAATAAAAGCAATATACAGCAAACCAGTGGTCAACATCAAACTAAATGGAGAGAAACTTGAAGCAATCCCACTAAAATCAGGGACTAGACAAGGGTGCCTTCTCTCTCCATATTTATTCAATATAGTACTTGAAGTTCTAGCTAGAGCAATTAGACAACATAGGGAGGTCAACAGATACAAATTGGAAAGGAAGAAGTCAAACTATCACTATTTGCAGATGATATGATAGTATACTTAAGCAACCCAAAAAACTCCTACAGCTGATAAATAATTTCAGCAAAGTGGCTGGATATAAAATTAACTCAAGCAAATCAGTAGCCTTCCTATACTCAAAGGATAAACAGGCTAAGAAAGAAATTAGGGAAATGACACCCTTCACAATAGTCACAAACAATATAAAGTATCTTGGTGTGATTCTAACCAAACAAGTGAAAAATCTGTATGACAGGACCTTCAAGTCTTTGAAGAAAGAAATCGAAGAAGACCCCAAAAGATGGAAAAATCTTTCATGCTTTTGGATTGGCAGGATTAATATAGTAAAAATGGCCATCTTGCCAAAAGCAATCTACAGATTCAATGCAATCTTCATCAATATCCCAACTCACTTCTTCATAGACATAGAAAGAGCAATTCTCAAATTCATCTGGAATAACAAAGAACCCAGGATAGCTAAAACTATCCTCAACAGTAATAGAACTTCTGGAGGAATCAGTATCCCCAACTTCAAGCAGTACTATTGAGCAATTGTGTTAAAAACTGCATGGTATTGGTACAGTGACAGGCAAGTAGATCAATGGAATAGAATTGAAGACCCGGAAATGAACCCACAGAATTATGGTCACTTGATCTTTGACAAAGGAGCTACAACCATCCAGTGGAAAAAAGATAGCCTTTACAACAAATGGAGCTGGTTCAACTGGAGGTCAACATGCAAAAGAATGCAAATTGATCCATTCTTATCACCTTGTACTAAGCTCAACTCCAAATGGATCAAGGACATCCACATAAAACCAGACACACTGAAACTAATAGAAAAGAAACTGGGGAAGACCCTTGAGGACATGGGCTCAGGGGAAATTTTCCTCAACAGAACAAAAATAGCTTATGCTCTAAGATCAAAAATTGACAAATGGGACCTCATAAAACTACATAGTTTCTATAAGGCAAAGGACATTGTCAAAAGGACAACCAACAAATTGGGAAAAAAAATCTTTACCAACACTACATCCGACAGAGGGCTTATATCCAAGATATACAAAGAACTCAAGAAGGTATACTCCAGAGAGCCAAATATCCCCCTTAAAAATGGGGTACAAAACTAAACAAAGAATTTTCACCTGAGGAATATCGAATGGCTGAGAAGCACCTAAAGAAATGTTCAACATCCTTAGTCATCAAGGAAATGCAGATCAAAACAACCCTGAGATTTCACCTCACACCAGTCAGAATGGCCAAGATCAAAAACTCAGGAAAAAAAACAGGTGCTGGCGAGGATGTGGAGAAAGAGGAACACTCCTCCACTGATGGTGGGGTTACAAGCTGGTACTACCACTCTGGAAATCAGTCTGGTGGTTCTTCAGAAAACTGGGAATGATACTTCGAGAGGACACCACTATACCACTCCTGGGCATATACCCAGAGGATTCCCCAACATGTAATAAGGACACATGCTCACCTATGTTCATAGCAGCCATGTTTATATTAGCCAGAAACTGGAAAGAACCCAGATGTCCCTCAATGGAGGAATGGATACAGAAAATGTGGTATGTATACACAAAGGAGTACTTTTCAGTCCTTAGAAACAATGAATTCATGAAATTCTTTGACAAATGGATGGAACTGGAGAACATCATCCTAAGTGAGGTAACCCAGTCTCAAAAGAACACTCATGGTACTCACTGATAAATGGATATTAGCCTAGAAGCTTGGAATACCCAAGACACAATTCACATATCAAATGATGCCCAAGAAAAAAGGAGTGGCCCCTGGTCATGGAAAGGGTCAGTGCAGCAGTGTAGGGAAATACCAGGACAGGGAAGTGGGAAGGGCTGAATTGGGGAACAGAGGGAGCAAAAAGGGCTTATGAGACTTTCGGGGATGGGGTATCCAGGAAAGGGAAAATCACTTGAAATATAAATAAAGAGTCTATCGAATAAAACAAAAAAAACTTGTCTCAAGCCTATTTTTTCTCTTCCAAGTACAATTACATGCTTATAATGCATGAAAGCATGTTATACTCTATATAACCTGTACTATTCTACAATGCTCATTCTGTTCTTAATTCTAACTTTATCATATGTTTCTGGTGAACCAAGTTAAACCATCTTCTCGATCATTCTGTCAATTATTCTAACTTCCTAAAACTAAGTAAAATCAGGAATTCTATAAAATTATTAGTACATCTAAACAATATTATTTTATAAAAGTTCATCTTCATGTTGATCTGCAGGAAAATTGGCCAATAGAGTTTTCTGTCACCCAGGGAGTTGGGCTAACTCTCAGGAAGTAACCATCCTAGGCTGTAGGCAATCTGCCTATTCCCAATCATATCATGCCAAATATATGAGGAACACGGCAATGACAAGCATGATAAGTCACATCAGTAGCAAGAAGTAATCCTGAGACAAAGCCCCTGGGGCTGTGTTTCTCCAGGACACACCAATTGCAGCTATATAAAATGGTGGGGCATATCCAGGAACCTCCACTGCAGCTTCCTCTGTATGGTTTCCACCATGTTTGGGTTAGTTTGGTTCAGTTTGATTTTTCCAGTCATAAACACTCAGTCATACCAGTGACTATCACATGAGTATAAAAGTTATAAGCTACTGAACTGTATTCATAAGCTGAGAAGTTGAACATAGAAATGTACATCACTATAACTGGCAATTGTAGATACCTTATTTTAAAACTGCAGTAATATCAAATTCTGCAAAGATTAAATTGTTACAACAGATGAAAAGATTTCAAAAGCCAAGAGCCAGATGATCAGGCATTTTGCTATGAGATTGTGTTTACTCACAATGTCAGAAGCTACGCCCACAAAGCTTCACCAACATGACTGAACATGAACAATACCAATAAATAGGCTTTGACTTTATAAATAATAACAACAACAATAATAAAATCACAACTACAGGTACCTATGGAATGCTAAGAGCATGAAAAATAGACCACTCTAAAGAGGAGCACACCAATTGTTCATCTAATACCAAATGGTCAGCCCTAAAAAATACCTATGTTGAGGGACTGCATTATAGGTAACTACAGGAAATTAATCTGTAAGTGATGACTATTTAGTTCTTTTCATGTTTTCTTTAACCTAAAATGTACTAAGTCTTATTATGGCACTAAGATCTTAAATAGCAATGATTAACACTCTTTACTTTTGTAGGTTCACGCCCTAAAATTATGACTACATTCCCTATATGGTAAATATAGTGGTCACATTATTTCATTCCACAGACGTCAATGATTACTCTTATAGTATACTCCTCTCACTTTAAAGTAGAATTATTTTTTGTGGGATTACAAATGTCAGGATTTTAATATTCAAACCCTTAATTATTCAGGATTACTAATTTTAGGATTTTAGAAAATAGGGATTTAGACATCCTTGATAGTATAATTAGGGATTTAGGGAGCATACCTTTTTGGTCTATAGAACCAAACTTGGTTCTTTAGCATAAAATCTTCAGCTCTAGTTATATATATCAAAGATAAATATTATCAATAGCAGTGTAAAAATTAAGCACATTGGTCCTCCAATGGAAGAAGACCAAATCCCATAAATATTTAATAAATGCTACTTATTATAGAAATTATAAGTCATTTTTATCCATCTGATATATTTTGAGTACATACTTTTGTATTGCCTTTATAGTAACGCTGCTATACAGTGTCACTCTGATATATGTCTCCGTTTCCCTCTAAGTTACACATTAAATTTACCCATTAACCAGAGGAGCAAACAGAAACGTCAAGGGAATAAATGACTTAAATATCATTCAGCAGCAAACAATAGTTTTCTGATTGCTTTAGTTCATTTATGCTGCTATGACAAAATGTGTAAAAGAAAATATGTAATTTATAAGGAAAAGAAATTATATCACACTATTTTGGAAACTAGAATTCCAATATTAAAGATTTGGAACCTGATGAGAAAGTGTTACTGCATTGTGTTTGAGGGATGTATGCTTTGTTCTCACATGGAGAAAGGTAAATAAGGGGAAAAAAAGAGATGGTGCAACTCCATTACATTTCTTATGTAAGGACACTACACTCATTCTTTTTTAACATTTTTCTCTATATTTATATATTTTTTATTTACATTTCAAATGATTTCCCCACTCCCCGCAAGTCCCATAAGCCCTCTTCCCTCCCCCTGTTCCTCCATCTACCCCTTCCCACTTCCCTGTTCTGGAATTCCCCTATACTGCTGCACTGAGTCTTTCCAGAACCAGGGGCCACTCCTCCATTCTTTTTGGACATCATTTAATTTGTGGATTATGTCTAGGCTAATATCCACTTATCAGTGAGTGCATACCATGATTGATCTTTTGAGACTGGGTTACCTCACTTAGTATGATGTTCTCCAGTTCCATCCATTTGTCTAAGAATTTCATAAATTCATTGTTTCTAATGGCAGAATAGTACCCCATTGTGTAAATATACCACATTTTTTGTATCCATTCCTCCGTTGAAGGACACCTGGGTTCTTTCCAGCTTCTGGCTACCACAAATAGGGCTGCTATGAACATAGTGGAGCATGTGTCCTTATTGCATGCTGAAGAATCCTCTGGGTATATGCCCAGGAGTGGTATAGCAGGGTCCACAGGAAGTGTCATGTCCAGTTTTCTGAGGAACCGCCAGACTGATTTCCAAAGTGGTTGCACCATCTTGCAATCCCACCAGCAGTGGAGGAGTGTTCCTCTTCTCCACATCCTCGCCAACACCTGCTGTCTCCTGAGTTTTTGACCTTAGACATTCTGACTGGTTTGAGGTGAAATCTCAGGGTTGTTTTGATTTGCATTTCCGTAATGATTAAAGAAACTTTACTAAAGCTCAAAGTACACATTGCACCTAACACAATAATTGTGGGTGACTTCAACACTCCACTCTCACCAATGGACCGATCAGGAAAACAGAAACTAAACAGGGAGACAGTGAAATTAATTGAAGCTTTGGACCAATTGGATTTAACAGATATATATATATAGAGAGAACTTTTCATCCCAAAGCAAAAGAATATACCTTTTTCTCAGCATCTCATGGGACCTTCTCCAAAATCGGTCATATAGTAGGTCACAAGACAGACTTCAACAAATATAAGAAGATTGAAATAATCCCATGCCTCCTATCAGATCACTATGGAGTAAAAGTGGTCTTTAATAACAATAAAAACAACAGAAAGCCCACATACATATGGAAACTGAACAATACTCTACTCAATGATACCTTGGTCAAGGAAGAAATAAAGAAATCAAAGATTTCTTAGAATTTAACAAAAATGAAGGCACAACATACACAAATCTATGGGACACAATGAAAACAGTGCTAAGAGGAAAACTCATAGCTTTGAGTACCACCAAAAAGAAATTCGAGAGAGCATACTCTAGAAGATTAATGGAATAACTGAAAGCCCTGGAACAAGAAGAAGCTAATTCACCCAGGAGGAGAAGAAGACAGGAAATCATCAAACTCAGGGCTGAAATCAATCAAGTAGAAACCAAGAGAACCATACAAAGAATCAACAAAACCAAAAGCTGGTTCTTTGAAAAAATCAACAAGATAGATAAACCCTTAGCCAGACTAACCAAAGGGCACAGAGAAAGTATCCAAATTAACAAAATTAGAAATGAAGAGGAAGATATTACAACAGAAACCGAGGAAATTCAAAAAAATCATCAGATCCTACCACTACACTCATTCTTGAGAGATCTGCCATGATTACTTATCTAAATGACCAATTTCTTAAATATCAGTTACCTGAATGCATAAATTGAGTGTATTTCAGACCATAGCATTGAACATTCATTTGTTTTTATGATAGCCTAGATTTCAGCACAGCTCTACATTGATCGGTTTCTCATTACTACAAGATATTCACATTATTCACAAGAAAGAGATGAGCAGTCTTTAATGACTTTATATAAATTTGTAAAGAATGCCTTTAATGGCTGGACTAGATGGTTCAGCAAGCGAAGTTGCTTGCCCCACACCTGAAACCCGAGTTCTATGTCTGAGTTCTTCATGCTACAATCAAAGAGCTGAAACCCACAAGTTGTCCACTGATTTTCATGCATGTGACATAGTACATGTGCACCCACCTACACATATGCATACAATAAAAATTAACATAGTCAATTTATTGATGAAAGCAGTCCATAGAGAAGAATTAGATCATTTGATAACTATAGTTTTAAAACTCAAAAATATAAAACATTCATAGAAAAGGCAACGATTGATTATAAAATTTATAAAATATATTACAAGATAAACCTAGTAACAAAAACAAGTCTTAGGGAATGTATCTATGACAGAAGCTGTCATTGCCTTTACCCATCATCACCTAGATTCCACGTAGGAGTTGTATACCACTTCATGGATTGTTCCTGTATATGTCAAATATCTTCAACAGCAAGAAGTTGTGGTACATAGGAATATGTTCAACTTCATGACAGGCAAATCAGAAGGGTGAAAGAGTCATCACATGAAGTGCAAACTTCTAGTTTCTTTGGAAAGTTAGTTATATCAAATGATGTTTTGCAGAGGCACAGGGGTAAAAGAATAACTTGCTTAAGCAGCCACATGAAGAATGCTTTCCTGAAGCAGACACAAGTAAAAGGATGGTTTGTATAGCAAACACGTGGAAGGACCTGTGATGAAGAAGTATAAATATGACCCCACAGAGAGTGGGAAATGAGCACTGAGCATTGGTTTTGCTAACAACACACATGTATTGGTTCACCTTTCATAGAATTATTGAATTCAACTTCTAGTAACGCTGCTATTGAAGGAAGCTTACCCAAAACTGCTCATGAGGTTCCTGAGGCAGTGCTTCTGCAGCCTTGCCTCAGGCTGGTTGGCAAGTCTTGCAGTTTCTTCAGGATTGAGCTGTAATTGTTGGTTTGTGTCTGGTGTCTGTTTATCGAAAGGACTGGACTGTAGCTGTCAATTTGTGTGTGTGAATCTGCCTGCCTATAGGACTGGACTGAAACTGCTGAATCATATTTGGTGTTTGCTATGGAACTGAAATGCTGAAAAAGAAGACTGAGGTTGCCCCCAAGGAACTATTTCTGAACATGTCCATTTCCCCCATATCCTAATAACACTTCTCTTCTACTACATCTGCTGGGTGGTGGTCTAGAAGAAAGGTTGGACCCTTATTAAATGTAATATGCAAAACAGTCATACCTACAATCACACACACACACACACACACACACACACACACATATATATATATATATATATATATATATATATATATATATATATATATATATATATAATACAATATAAAAATAAGAAATGGTGGATAAATACCCCATCTTCCTACATGCCAATGACATAATTTTAGTGAGTGTTCTACATAATCTTTTAAGGGTTGCTTGCTAGAGATAGTGGGTAGGCTTGGCCAAACAAATTCTATGCATGAATGATTTTTCTCTTTTAGAAATGAAGATACATAAACAAAATAAAACAAAATTAGTTCCTTATTAAATTGAGCATAAACCATTCATAATAGTTGCCTTCTCATGAATTTCCCCTTGAGTGGCTGTTTCTCATCTCTTATTTTACTATCCTCCATACAAACTTTCCTACAATCAGCTCCTAAATCCACTACTTATACCATGAATCAGAGAAATGGTGAAAGCCACCTTATCTGCTTCTCTGACAAGGTGACATGAGCACTCTTCCATGAGCTCAAGGAATAAACATCCATTCACTCTTAATCTGTGCTAGCTTGTGATCAACATAGAAGAGATAGTCACAACAAGAAATAGTCCTCCCTTCCCTGGCCCTTTTGAGATACTTCTCAGATGAATTCAGCTAAACTACAAAGAAGTGCTAGATTTAGGTGTACTAATCAGTATTCCCAGATAAGCTTCCATTCATCACCCAGCATCAGAATCAGACATATGACTGAGTCTTCAAATAATTCTAGTTCCCAGATCAGAAGCCAAGTACAGCAGATCCATTCTCATTGAGCCATGACTAAATTTTAAATATGGAAGAAAATGAATATTAGCACTATCTTCAGAAACAAATCTTTATAGTGGTGTATTAGTCAACAATGAGTAATTGAGACATACCTAAATTTTCCCGTCAAGGTCTGCTTTGTGAAAAAATTCAAATCAAGAGTGCCCAAGGTCAGTTATTCACCTAGAATATTTCAGTAAGTAAAATGTAAAACTAATCATTGACTTAAAGTCTGTATTGTATCCATGATACTTGATTAACTGAGCAGTCATAGAGTAAGTAGTTCACCCTCTTAATAAAAGCCCCTAAAGTTGGTGAGAGAAGAAGGCAAGTGGGGACTGTGTACCTCATAATTGCTGCTATACAAATGATAAACATCTGAATCCAAAATCCAGAAAGATTATGCTTGTTCTCAATTGTTATATTCTAAGTTCAACCCATGATTTTGTGATTTTATCAGTTTCAAATGAGAAGAAAACTTGACCATTACTGTAAAGAAGAGAAATACAAGTTGTTAATTATAGGTTTTAAATTTTGCTATCCATCAGAGTATTCTCAACTTAGCAATAAAATATAGTCACATTTTCAATTAACAGGTTTTTCAAAATGTGAATGATTCATCTAGATTTTGATTCAATGTAGAGTTAGAAACTAACAAAAGATAGAGAGATAGAAACATATATTTTATGTAGAAATTTGACCTAATTGAGTTGCCATCTTAAGAAAAATAGATTGCTAATGAAAAAAATAACCCATAAACAGAAAAAATTTCAAAAAGTATAGTCATAGTCACACTACTAAAATCATATTAACAGGCAATTCCTGTTATAATCCTAAAAATACTACCTACCACTTTAAATTCACTGCAGCACACTCAAATAAAGATCAGATCAAGGAATTAGCACATGAAAAGACTAAATCCTTAGTTCCTTGAACTCCTCTGTTCATTATGAACAGAGTACTATTGTGACTTCCAGGAGGTTAACTACAATGCCATCAGATTCAAAGGTACAAAACAAGAACTCCATCAAACCCTTCAATCTGTCACTGTTACTTACTTTATAAAATATGCTGCTGTAGCTATTTTAGTAAGTGTATCTCACCCACCCAGATTTCTTTTGACAAGTTTATTTTTTGAAACTAAAATCTGTTTTAATTTTATTATGTAAAATTTAGTATTTATCCACTTTATCTGTGACCAATTTAGATGCAAGCAGGCATTTTCCTTAACTCATACATACCCTTGCTTAATAAAACATACCTTAAAATTTGTTTCTAGCTTATTTTTCCAGTTAGAAATAGAACTATGCATTAGCAATGTAAATGAAGATGATATAAAATAAAAATAAATTAAAAAACAAATAGAACTATGATCTATAAGAGAAGCTTTAAAATGTTAATGGATCAAAAATGGGAAAGAGGAAATGTTTGAGAGATTTCACTAAGTGACATTAGGTCCATTTATCTTGGTTTAGTTTTGTTTTCAATAATTTACTAAACATATGCTCATAAATATGTTAAAAGTACCACAAACTATTTGCCCCTAGCAATTCTTCCACAGGAGAGTAAATAGCATTTTCCTAATAAAAAGGTTGATTTTTTTTCAGAAACCCAGCATACCAACCTGTTTATCACTAGTGATTAAAGTATTAGTTCTATGCATACATAGCTATTTACAAGAGTCATTTATTGACCACTGAATCTCCTAGAAAGTTTAAGATACACAAAATGACTCCCTTGTCACATAGCAACTTTCATCCTGTTAGGTAATAGATATTCAGTATTTTAGTAGACACAACAAAAAGTGATAAATCACTTTTAGCTACAGGGACTTACGCTGCTGTTACTAAGCCTTCTGAAACTCAAAAAGCTTTCCCCTACAAGTCTTTTTTTTAGAAGAAATAAAAAAATCTTGCATTGTTACTAGTGTTTTTATGGATTCCTGTAGAATTCTTTCTGCCTTTGTGTTACTGGTAATTGAACCCAGGGTCTTATCATGTTAGTAAGAGCACCTCCACAGAGCTTTGTCTCCACCCAAACAATTCCTCGAGAAGTTGTGACACATAATACTGTTATTAGACATGGTACTTCTGAATGTCTTGTCTGAGCTACTGCAGTACAATAAGAGGAAATATTTTCTAGTCAGAAATTTGCTAGTGATGATTATGGCCTATGGGTAATGAGCTCATGGTATGTTTGCATTCTCTCCATAAGGGAGCAAAAAGTAGGGAGTCTTTGTATCTGCTTCTTTCATGGTTGCTATGAGACTCAAATGCTGGCAGCAGTTATTTCAAAGTGATAAAATGATGCACAACTATACTAGTATATTAAAAATTAGTTGTCTGACCCCGGGGAAACTAACACTCAATGTATAACTACATCCTCACTTAGGAAAGACCTTTGAATATAGCACTTCAATTTTCTACTTGATACCAGAACCTGTTCCTTACATCCATCTGAAGTTCCTTCTGCAAATACATGGTAAATTATAGAATTACCTGGAGTTGCCAGGGCATTGGTAACCAGTTATTAAAGATGAAGAAGAGAGTCACCCAAACAAATTATATTTGGTTGGAACAAGAAGTAATAAACAGATAAAAGAGAACCAAATAACAAAACTTTTGACCTACTTACCCTTTAAAATTTACCTTCAAAGTTATTTTTAAATTTATATTTGAGGAAGGATTTATTCTTCACCACATAGGACACAGCGTGCACTCTAATGTGTAATAGATGCACAAGATATCATAAATGTTGCATAACTAAATTAGAGTAACTTTTGCCCTTTCACATATCTACTCATCGTGTCTTTTAAGATATAGAACTTGCTTAATAGGAAACAAAGGCTAAGTCACACATGGCAGAATGACAATTATGAATTCACATGAACATAAGAGTCCCACCAAGAGTTAACATTTTGAGCTAACTTATTTCTATAATAATGTAAATAAATGGATGTAAGGCACTTTGCTTCCATTGCATAATGAAGATGGGTAGGAAGACAAAGACTGGTGATTCAGATATGTCTGATTTTTTTGTTTAATTTTAATGCAGCTTAAAATAATCGGAGGTGAGATTCTTTCAGAATGCAATTGTATTTTTGTGCATCCTAAGAGGAAGTAGATGAAGCACAATAGACAAATGAAATTATGAGGTTAAAAAATGAGGGCATTGTAGGAATTAGTCTGCTTGAAAGTAATAGCAACTTCCTTCATTACTAATAATGTGCCACATTCCTAGAAACCTACCTCTAGGGGAAATAAGATAAAGGCTCAAGTATAGATCATGTTTGGAACTGACAAAAGAATGTTCAGTAATATTTCTGGAAGCAGAGATAAGCTCAATGTGTAAAAGCTTGAAATAACTCTAAGCTCAGATCTGAGGAAGAAACTCATGGAAAAAAGATCGCTCTCCATCCTTCTTCAGTTTTTCTTCTGGGACTCATATTTACCTTCTTTTTTTCTACATCAATTAACGTGGAATATATGTATATTTTCCTTTACCAATGTCCATGGTTCTAATGAATGATGCATGTAAGACAGTCTTTCATGAGAAACAATCTCACATAGTCAAAAATAGCAGAGATTATGAAATAACACTTCTTTCCCTATCAACTCAGTTCTACTTATAAAATATCCTATCTAAAATGAAATCTATCCTGGCTTTTCTCCTTTCTTAGTCTGTCATCAAATGTATAAAGTTTTCATAAAATATTGGGGTACTTTTGGGATTTTTTGTTTTGTTAGGTTTTGTTTTGTCTTGGTCTTGCTTTTGAGACAATCATGTTTGGTAGTCTATAATCTCAGTTCCTGGAGGTGAGACAGGATGATCATAAGTTTGAGGGCACTTTGATCTATATCGAAGACCTCATTTGAAAACAAGTAAACGAAAAGGCAGTAAGAGAATGTATGTTAGTTTTAGAGTTTTGCTTATCTCATACTAGTTTCTAAGTACCATCTTCGGTACCAGAAAAATGACAAAATTGCCATGTTTTAATCTTGTTTTCCAATTATGCATAAAGTTTCATTAAATTATTGGTTTTTATATCAACATCTTGCTCAGTGTAAATTAGTTGTTACTGCCAACTAATTGGAAGATAAACACCTGAAGGTAAACAAACATACTCTGTGCTTGAATAAATGACTAAAAATCCATTGCAACCATTTAAAAGAATTTTAAAATATCTCCAAATGGATAAAGTATGCTGATCACATATACATATATTCATATATATGACATAGTTAAATGGTTTTAACTCATACAATATCATCACTAAAATTTGAGATTCAGGGATGTACTAATTACGAATATGTCAAAGAGGGCAAAGTTCAGGGAACACTGTCACAGTCTCTGGAATACACAAACTTTCCCAAAAGAAAGGAAACTTAAGTAATGCAATAAGTAGCCATGCAACCATTATGAAAGATATAGGCTTCAAAGTCAGCACATATGCTTAGAATCACTAAAATTTTTTCCTTACACCTCTCAGAGACATGTTGAATGGAGCCAATAGATAATCTGGTATACACTTTGGATTTGGTTCACTTTTTAGATAACAATTTTGAGTATCTACTTAAGCTTTCTGTTTTACATTCACATGTATCATTTCTAACATTATTGTAAGTTCTTATATAATTTAAATCTATCAAAATAAGTTAGAAGGAATTGAGATATTAAGAAAATCAGCTTTACTTTCTCTGTGTAAATGTTCTGAAAAGCACACACATTATAAAGGTACGGGCAAAAATTTTTCTCACTTCATAATTTTTCTTGAAATCTAACTCACCCACACACACATGCATAGTGATTTTTGGTTCTTATCATCTATGCCTGCTCAATTCTGGAAATTCAAAATCATCAAACTATCTGAATGTTTTATAGTAACTTTAAACATTCATATAAAATTCAGACAAATTTTTGTGTTCCTATTAAACAATAGTATATTGTATTCATGAAAAGTTGCTCAGAATTTTAACAGATACCACCTAGAAAATGAACTGAAAGTAATTATGGAGATTTATTACCCGATTCTCTGTGACCATTATGGTCAAATCAAAGGAAAGTAACCATGTCCTCAGACTTATCACTTATCTTCAAATAGACACAAAGTTTGGAACTTATTCTTCCTAATACTCTACAACATTTATTATGTTAGATAATTGTCTATTTACCCAAAGTGTCAGCTCACTCTTGAAATTTCTCACAGTGAATTTTATCTTATAAAACTTTTGTGTTCCCTGAAGCACTCTAGTGCTCAATTAGCAATTGCTGAAATTTTGTAATTCTTTTCTATAAATTTGAACTCCTAGTAGCTGTGTCAGCATTCATAAGACCTATCCAAGCTCAAGGCAGACAAAATCTAGGACAGAGTGGGGACGTGAGAAAGAAGCCTTATCCCCAGGGAAGAAGCAAAGTTTTATTTAAGGATATGGTCCCTTGTAGGATTAACATACTTTAATGGATGGTCACATGCTCAAGAATACATAGGCAACACAGGATGCACTCCATGAGCTAAATTAAAAAGCATAAAAAAGACATATGGGTTAGGTAGTCATGGAATGGAGGGGTGTACATGATAGAAGATGGTGGAAGTAGTGGATATGCTCAAAATGCAATGAATGAACTTTTAAGGAGTAGAATACTTTTAAAATTTGTCTGTGTTCTCAGGGCTATATTAAACTTTCATGGACCACAACTAAAGAAAACATCAGTATATTGAACTTAGTATTATGTTCTGCAAAAATATGTGGATTATACTTCCTTCTGCACATAATAGTTTTATTTCAAGAAAATGCTTGTCTATGTGCTATTAAGCTCTGAAGCCTCAAGTTAACTTCTGGGAATGTATTTCAAATGCATGAGCTCTAAAGCAGGAAATTAATTCTACCTCACCTTCTTATGAGCAGAAAAGATAAATCTATCATTTACAAATGATAATGATCAATTTCATAAAATCTAGCCAAATCTCAGACAAACTCAATATTTAATAAGAGGATCGTGCAATGTTATTGGGTACATCAACTTTAGAAAACAATAACACTATCCTGTATTAAGGTCAATTAGAAAAATATATTAAGATGTAGTAATTAGAAAACCAAATTTAATATAAATGTCTAGTAATAATTACATTCATTACAACTATGCGAGACCACTACAGAAAAACTATTAATGAGACAACATAAAAGAAAACTTGAATATGTGAAAAGCATTCCCCATTCTTAATAGGCTGACTTATTATTAAAAACATCTTTTACACAAATTATCCTATATATTTAAAGTAATTTTAATAAAGATTTTGGCTGGAAACATATCCAGAAATTTACACTTGTACAAGTAACTTAGTCGCCTTTAAAAAGAAGAATTTATAATATTTTTTCTGCTAGATATTAAAGACTTTTAAACATCAAATAAAAAGCACAAAATAGTTTTTATGCACAGATGAACAAATAGACCATTAAAGCAGAAAAGTGAGTCATAATAGGTACAGTGCAATGGCATCACATAAAAATCAAGAACAAAGGATATATATTTGGAAAAATGGAGAAAAAAACCTGGTTTTCTCTACATCAACTGACAAAAATTGTGCTTCAAATAAATCAAAGATTTAAAATGCAACAAGTAAAATTTGAAAATGGGTTAGGGAGATAGCTAAATAGGTAAATTGTTTTAAATAGTGTTACCAACTCAGTTCAATATCTACAACCATATAAAAAGGCCAGGTATGATGATATGTACTTGTAATCCCATCAATGTCACGTTAATGGCAAATACATCTCCAATCTTGGGTGGACAACCATCTTCTCTGTGACTATTCTTAGTTGCCAAATTGACTGCATCTGGAATTAAGTAGAACTCAAAAAATGGAAGACACGCCTGTGAAGAATTTTTTGCTTATCTAAAGTGGGAAGATTTACCTCTAATCTGGATCTTTGAGGTAAGAATGCACACCTTTAATACAAACCTTTCATACAAATCTAGTCTGGTGTGCCCTCCCTTGGAGCAAATGAGAAGGAAATTCAGACCCTGGTGTTTTGCTACAGTAACCCATCTTATGTGGAGCTTTTGGACCTAGGTGACATCTATTGTTCTCCAAGGATCTGCAGTTTCCAGAGAGGAGCCAGCCACCTGCTAAGCAGCCAAACCGGTTTGGTGACAATTTCTCAGCCTTTTGGAGGAAGGGTTTTCTCCCACCTTTAAATTTGAAGCTACCCATTAAACATAGATCCTTGATCAGAAAGATGTTGCCTTGGCCTGTTATTTCTCTAGCTCGCTTGTTCTATTTCAGGCCCAGCTCTCTTTCTAGGTGACCTTGGTTCCTGTAGCCTGAGGTGCTTATAGTCTGGGTCACAACTACTACTAGAAGCTTATATATGAAGATGCCAGAAACAAGCCTTTACTCTTTGTATGTTTTTGCCTCACTAGTAAGTCCATTCCTTTAATGTCATTAGAGCCTATTTCTTTGGGATTCCATTGTCTAGTGATCAGCTGAAACATCCAGCTTTATGGAATAAGCAACTAAATGGAGAGGACCTAAGGAAAAGAAGGTCCAATGACAGGCTCTAAGTGGGATCCAGAGCAAGGGGAAGCTCTCACAAAAAGGGATCTAGCATGACAGCATTCTGGATGACACAATAAGCAGTGGAAAGAGTCAGATGAAGATATTTGCACCCAACCAATGGACAGAAGCAGCTGACCCCTGCTGTTGAATGAGGAAAGGCTGAATGAATCTGAGTGGGACCCTATAGCAGTACCAGAAGTATCAACTAATGGGACCCCCAGGATCTCTCAAACACTGGACTACCCAACAGGCAGCATACACCAGCTGATATGAGGCCCCCTATGCACATACAGTAGAGGACTACTGGATCTGTGCTCATTCAGAGATGATGCACCTAACCCTCAAGAGAGTGGAGGCCCCAGGGAGTTTAGAGTTCAGGTGGGGAGGGGATAGGGACATCCATGTGGAGACAGAGGGAGGGGAGGAGGTATGGGATATGGAACACTTTGAGCATGGACAGGGGTTTGCCAAGTGGGGAATAAAATATGGAATGTATAAAATAATTAATAAAAATATTCATTAAAAAACCCTTAAGAGACTGGAGGCCCCTGGGAGTTTAGAGGTCTGGTGGGGTAGGGGCTGGGGCTGGGGGCTGGGGACATCCTTGTGGAGACAGGAGGGCAGGGAGGATGTATGGATGGTGAAACAGTCAGAGGGTGGACTGAGAGGGGAATAAAATTTGGAGTATAAAAAAGAAAGAAAAAAAGAAAAGAAAGAAAGAAAGAAGGGAAGGAAGAAAGGAAGAAAGAGACTTTAAGAGCTTGAATACTGAAGGGACATTTTTGGTGAACCAAAATTCACACAGGTAGATACACTTCCCCCTAAGTTACTCAGAGCTAATATAGAAAATGTCAAATGAGTAAGGTGGGTGCTATACATAATTAATCCTTATATGGTCACTATGTACTAACATGACATGTAAGGGTTGATTGCATTTGGATATTTGATTTTCTCTGTTGTTATGAGAAACAAATGAAAATACACCAGACATGTCTCATTAATGTATTTGGTGGCCCTAATTAAGAGCTTTACTTCTATAGTTATGATAAGAATTTGTATTTCTTTTTGTCTCCTGAAAGTCTCAGAGACCCAATTCCACCCCAGCACCTGCCCACTGTGATTTCTATTCTCTCTCCCCTCCTCAATAATATATTTTCCTTAGCAATTTGGCTGATGTCTAACTGATAGTGATGACTAGAATCTGTCTTAAGTAAGGAAATCTATACTGTCTTTTTTCCCATTACTCTCAACTCATTATGACCCCCATAGTGGAGAAAGCAGTCTTTGTTTCTTTCTTTATGTTTATCATTTATGTCATTGTTCCTCCACCACAATATTCTCATTTCTGTCATAGTTTATTCTCTCATCTTTGGTCACACTTCAGTGTGTCATATGGATGACACCAAACTGAAGTGGCTTAGTTTATAGACCATGAAATTTCAATGACAGTTAAGTTAATTTTGCATGAAGATCAAGGAGCCAAAGCTTCACAAGTCATTCATAAAAATCAGCTTTGCAAGCAGTAGGTTAGAGTTGAATTTAACTGGGCCTAGCACTTTGCTTGAGATTATTTCAAATTGATTTTTTCACAGCATACCACGTGCTTATAACTGTTATTCCTTAGAAAAGCTTCATACTTAAAATGGCAAATTTTGTATGATTTATTCATTTATTCAGTCATTGAAAATACAATACAGCTACTTAAAATGAGTTTAGTACTAACTAGAATATGAAACAGTTGAGAATCTTGTTTTTTCTCACAATTATCACATTTTGTTTTCTAAACACAATTTCATCAATTTCTGAAAGTTTAACAGAACAAGTTAGTAGTTCCAGCATAGTTGTTATTAAGATGTAGACAAATTTATAATCATTTATTCATTAATCCATTTATTCACAAAATTGTGGAGATGCAATAGGTAATGAATGAAATTCTGAGCCCTCAGAGAATCAGGAGCCTAGTAGCAAACATTTATTTTCATTAATCCCAAGAACAAAACATTTTATTACATATATCCTGCTGCATAAAAATTGTTCCCAAATCTATTGGCTTAAACAAACAAGCAAACACAAATCCAAATCAGGCACTGTCATGAAGTATTTAAGGATAAGAAATTCAGGAATATATCAGCTATCTGGTTCTGACTCAAGAGCACTAGGAGAATCAAGATATCAAACAAGACTAAGGTCAATTCTGAATTGCCTGGACTAACCCTGGTTATGCCCTGTTTCCATGTCTACATATAATTAGCATTATTATTATTTTCAAAGGTGTTATGGATTATACATTACATCCATGACTGAACTAATAAAGAAAGCATATCTATAACAGGCCATTTCCAATATGAAGCCCACCTAGTTTTTCCATTCCATACTCTGTAGATTGTCACAGCCTCCAATCGTAATACTATACAAAGTACCTTTCTATTCTTAGTTCTCTGAATTATGTCCTCAATCCAGTAATTCTGATATTATCCCACATTTTCCTAATAATTTATCTCTTGTCTCATTTATCTCAAATCAAGTTACCTTGTTATAACCAGATAACCCCAAGAGAAGTGTATATTTGGTACAATGAAAAGAAGAATCAGAGTGCTGAAAATAGGAACAACAAAAGTACTTAGGAAGCACTACTATAGTCCATAATAAATGATGTTGCCTATTAGGACACACTTTACAAAGAAGGGGATATTGAATACTTCAATAAACAGAAGAATGAAAACACATAGGGCATAGTGGTGAGTTTAGAGGAGATACAAATATCACAGATGATTTCTGGAATTCTAGGTTATCCAAGGTCTGTGTGATGAGTCTCTTAATTGAAACTGGTAATGTCAGAAGAACAGTCTCTACTAAATACAGTGTAAACTACAAATTGCTTTTGGTAGGGTGCTTAATTTTCTCACTGGTCTATATATCTGGCTTATTTCCAGTATCATATTGTTTTTATTGCCATAAATCTATAAAATATCTTGAAATCTGGAATGGTAATCCCTCCAGTATCATTCTTTTTGTTGTGGATCACTTTGTATATTTGGAGTCATTTCTGGTTCAATATGAGATTTTTTTTCTACTTATATAAAGAATATTGTGGTCTAGTTTCCATAGTATCAGAAAGTACTGTGCTACCTGGCAAGGGATAAAAGAATTAATAGTCCTACTAAGTTTTGATGCCTATGAACCAGAGCAGACAACAACCTGCTGGGATATCCATAAGATGCAGTAAGTGACACTCACGTAGTTGTCTAATTGGATTTACGACATACTCAACAAGAGGAAACCTATAACTGATACTGGAAATATAGTCAGTCTCCTGAGAACAGTGAGTTTATGGATCTTAGAAGTAACTGCTACTGCCACATTGCTAGACCAACATAATTCCTACTTACATTCTAAATCTTATCCTTCTACCTGCTGATAAATGTAGCTATTACCCCTTCACTAAAGAAAATTCTCTCTATAGAAAATGGCAACCATAACAAGACAATCAAATAAAAACAAAACAAAATACTGAACACAGTGCAGATGTCAAAGGACTGTATGAATTTCAGACCCAATCTATATGTCTGTATCACAGCTCCTGCATATAGGGTTCAAGAAACACTGTGGAAGAGGAGGCAGAAATATTTTAAAACAGAATATCAGGAAGCATGCTGTGAAGCAATCCATCATAGAAAAATATGAACAATATTAATAGACATACTAACAGCAAAGAGGAAAAATATAACAGGGTCATACTCCTGGACAAGGAACTATATCAAGTGATAGCTGACAGATAGACAGGCAGACATACATATATACAGACAGACAGACAGACACAGAAAGGAGAGAGAGAGGAGAAAATTCCTCAGGAATGAACTCCCAAACTGCCTTCAGACATACAAGTGGTTAGCCATGAAACCACCAATGGCACACTTGGAAGCTTTTATTTGCATTTTTGTGCCTACACATAAATACATATATATATAAATAATAATAAAGGAAGAAGAGTTTGAGTGTGGGAGAGAGCATGGAATACACGTGTTGAGGGGAGGACTTGAGAGAGGCAGGAGGTAGAATAGGGAATGGGTAAAGTGATGTAATTATTTTTGATTAAAATGTATAAGTTTGTTAAAAATGGAAAGACAAGAAAGGACATACATTGACAAAGGTGTTTCTTTAAGGCCAAATATCTAGACTCTTCATGATTCCATTGGTTTTTCAATAAGAACAGCAATCTTTGATATGACTACAGAAAAAGCTAATCAGTTCAAACATATGTGATTATAACAAAGAATATGAAGTTCATCTCTTGAACTTGAAGTAGATTTCATTCTATTTCAAAATTATGACCAATGAGTCAGCCATTTTAAAATTAGATAGACTGGATAATAACAGTATTGAACTAAATGGCCTAAATCCAAGAAACTCTAAAAAATAATATATATACTCTCCAAGCCAGTATCGTTCATAATACAGAAAATGGAAGTAAAATGGAGTTCTCATCTGCATACAAGGTAGTCATTTCACATTGTCAGCAAAATGATAATAGAATATATATTCAGTACAAAGGCTCATTATAAAAAGAAAGAAAAATAAAACTTATATAAAAATATAGTTTCTATATAAATGTGAAGAGACAATATATATATATATATACATATATATATATATATATGTATATTGTGAAGAGACAGAGTAGGGAATTTCTACTTCTATTAACAAAAGTATTTATAAGTTCAACTTAAAATAATATGTATTTAGATAAAACTTAAAAGGATATATACAAATAAGAATATAAAGGACACTGTTGGGGAATTATGAGTAATTATTCTTTATTTTGTATAATCTTTAAATACTATTACATTACAAAACAAAAAATGACCATGGTGTTTGGGAGCAATATTTTTGTGTATCATAGTATTTTATTATTGACATGGGAAGAGACTCTGTCATTCCACTATCTTTTGAAATTTTATTTTCATTTTAATTAAGGAGAGAGAGAGAGAGAGAGAGAGAGAGAGAGAGAGAGAGAGAGAGAGAGAGATCCTACTATAGTCTAATGCCAAGTAATTGTCAGTTCTGCATTTGTGGGAAATGCTCTGAGTAAAGGCCAATGATGAATTAGCCTAATTCAGAAACTAATGACATTACTGAGGGAACTACCATCTTACTTCCCACTTGCAATGTGTGCCAGAGATGGAAATGTAAAGAGACAGAATAGGGAATTTCTACTTCTATAACCAAAAGTATCAAGTACTGGTAATAGTTTAAAATCATAGATTTAGATTTTGCTAGCTTTCAGTACCAAGGTGACCTAAGAATATTAAAGTTTCAATACTAAAAATCATTCAAATTGATGAATGAAAGTTTGACATGCTGACTTCTTTGTGGGAAAACAGGAAAAAATATGTCATATTTTTTGGTGTGTATGGGCATTCAAAGCAGGGTCTCTCTGTGTAGCCCTGGCTATCCTGGAACACACTCTGTAGACCAGGCTAGTCTCAAACTCAGAAATCCACCTGCTTCTGCCTCCCAAATGCTGGGGTTAAAGGTGTGTGCCACCACTGCCCAGCAAATCCCACCACTGCCCGGCCATAATTTTTAAAATGTAAAATTTACAGAGAATTCCCTAGCATGCAATAAGGACACATGCTCCACTATGTTCATAGCAGCCTTATTTATAATAGCCAGAAGTTGGAAAGAACCCAGATGTCCCTCAATTGAGGAATGGATACAGAAAATGTGGTATATATACACAATGGAATACTATTCAGCAATTAAAAACAATGAATTCATGAATTTTTTAGGCAAATGATTGGAACTGGAAAATATCATCCTAAGCGAGGTAACACAATCACAAAAGAACACACATGGTACGCAATCATTGATAAGTGGATATTAATTAGCCCTGAAGCTCTGAATACTGAAGATACAATTAGCATATCAAATGACTCCCATGAAGAAGGAAGAAGAGGGCCCTAATCCTGGAAAGGCTTGATCCAGCATTGTAGGGGATTACCAGGACAGAGAAAAGGGAGGGGGAAAGATAGGAGAATGGATGGAGAGAAGAGGACTTATGGGACATATGGGGAGGGGGGAACTGGGAAAGGGGAAGGCTTTTAGAATGTAAACAAAGAATATAGAAAATAAAAAAATATATAAAAAATTGCAGCTCACATATACTTCACATGATATAATGTACACAAACTATACATAGGGCATAACTAAATGTATCACTCCCCACATTTAATATTTAATTTGCAAAGGCAGATACAATTCTAATTTGGAACCTACTAACTTCTATTTCATAAAATTGAGGACTAAATTTTACAGAGACTACTTTATATTAAATGTCCAAAATATATTCTTTGATTTTTTTCCACATGATTTTTGAATGGACCACTTAAGGAACTAAGGCAAGCATTACTTTTCATACTTTAAAAGAGAAAAATAATTTAATTGACTGTCATCTGGCTACAATGTGTCATAACCGAAACTCAAACTCAGGAATTACAAGATCATTGTTTCTACTTCTACATGGGACTAATCTGGAAGAGCATTATCATTGTAAGTTTCCAGGTATGCTAAAGTACAAAGAGAAAATGTTGAGGTGTTCTACCCAAAGATGGGTGATAAACAGAATAAAATATCTGAGCCTCCATATCTTCATCAGAAAATAAAATGAAGTCTTCATTTCCAGCTCATAGGAAAATATAAACAAGATAAAACTTGATTTTAGGAAATGGGGGATCATTGGTCTTTACATTTTCAGCTTACAGCTTTTAGAAACTTTCATCCTCCTAACTTGAATTACTTCCATCACCTAGGTTGTTACTATAGATGTAGTATCATAAATTTCACAGTGTGCTAGTGTTCCCCAGATCAATTTCTTTAACATAATGAATGTATTATGTAGCTTTATGCTTATAATATTTAGACTTATGGAGAAGCTTGGGAATTAGTGTGACTTCAGATTTTTTAATACATTAGGTATTGACCTTTCCTAATGACAAAGAATGTGATTGCTACACTTAGAATTTACAGAGACCCATGTAGATACTATGCACATCTCACACACATATCTATCTTCTAATGCATAATTTCATCAAGATTCTTAGTTCTATTTTATATCTCCCAATAATTATTGTGTTTCAAACGTCCTCAGGGCATATGGCTGGCAATCTGTTTTCAAACTTGGTTCATTCAGTTTTCTACCTGTTCACTACAGGATTAAGGACCCCAAGCATATAATCCTTTTTCATAATGAGTGTCAGTCTTTTTGTTAATTGAATAATTTTAACTTTTATGAGAACTTCATGCATGAACATCATATCTATATTACTTCTCCTTCCTTTCCTCCCTCCAACTCCTCTTGTGTACCCCAAATTAATCTCTGAATTATTATATATATATATATACATATACACATATATACACATATATAATACATATATACACATATGCACACATGCACACATATGCATATATGCATATACACATATGTACATATATACATATATACATACACATATACATATATACATATGTACATACATACATATGTGGATATATATACATGTGTGTATGTGTATGTGAGAGAGAAGAGAGAGGGAGAGAGAGACAGAGAGAGAGAAAGAGAGAGAGAGAGAGATGCTTCTAAGAGGACTGAGACCCTCAGACCATTTTCTTCGTTACTTTGGAAGTAGTTTTACATCAAGTTTTTCTCATCTATCATCATTTTCATTGTTGCCTTGCTTGGACAGTCAACCAGTGGAAGTCAATACATAAAACATAGCAGACTGTGGAGAATCAAGGGAACACTCAGCCAAAATTACTGTATGGAATTTCACTGAAGCTTACCTTAGAGTTGAACGTATCCATGTGTGAATGAACAAGTAGATTTCTTCAACATATATCCCAGGAGAAATCAGATTTCCTGTAACATATTTTCCATTCATGCCAAATGATAAAGGGCCTAAAGCAATGTTGGTTCCACATTTCTCATGTATTGAGAAGACATTTTTATTAATTCAAGGCTATCTGTTCCATCTGTCACTCTCTGTAAGTTAAAATAAACAGAGAAAAGGCATGTTATTGAGTGTACTATTTTACAGCTGACAACAAAATATAGACTAAAATATTCTTGATTTTTCTATCTTGAGAATTTTCTTCCCCGGCCTCACATTTTTGCCAGTTAGGGCATCTATGAAATAGAGGTACATTCTACAAAAATGTCATCTTAATTTTGCAATAATTTAAATTCATAATTACTCTTCCATCTAAGAAAAATAATCCATTTCATAAAATAATTATTAACTAGATAAAGTACTTTCATTTTCAGAATCCATAATGGGAACTGGCTGGATCATAATTAATGTTTTCTAGTGTGAGTATTTTAAAGGTGTGTCTCCAATCACATCTGAGAGCAATTTGTACAACTATATTTCAAGATCACAATATCAAATACTTGGTATAGACCCAGGAGTACCCATCACCTTTCATATAGGTCTCCCCAGAAATATCCTTTGTCCTACTGCAATCAACTTACTAGAGTCTCTCTGTTCACCATACCTACAACTCCCTGAGACCTTGCCTCCCAGGTTAGAGAGGATTACCTTAGGTCTTTCTTGTAGCCCCTCTCAGCCTTTTGTCCAAGCCCATCTATTTTCCTCTGCATGTGCTGATCTGAAGAAGCATTCTTTATCTTTACCAGGTAACACAACACTTTCCTGAGATTCAGGGATGGAAACAAAAAAACAACGAAAGAAGGATCAACTCAAGAAAGACAACATAAGACATCAACACCTAGAATTGTCCCAGTCATCATAATTCCAGGTATTTAGATACCAGCACAAAATACAAACATTAACAACATGACAATATGTCTCTATAAGAACCCCTTGCAGAGTTCCCTGAGAAATGCAATAAAGATGAAGAACAAGAAAAATACTTCCAAATAGCAATTATGAATATGTTCAAGGACCTTAAAGAGGAGATGAGTAAATCCCTTAATGAAGATTTTGAAAACACACATAGTTAAACGAGGTAATGAAAACAATTCAGGATATGAAAATAGAATTTAATGAAGAGACAGAACCACTAAAGAAAACCCAAACTCCAATAAAACAAGAAATGAAAAAAAAAAAAAAAAAAAAGGAGAAGGAGAAGAAGATCAAACAAAACCTTCAGAGGTAAGCCTTACCAATAGAGTGTAAAACATGGAAGAGAGAATCTCATGTGTTCAGGACAAAATAAAAAATTAGGTACCACAGACAATGTTATATCTAAAAAAATAATCAGGCACAAAACATAGGTAATCTGTTGGTGCTATGAAAAGATCAAATCTATGAACAATAAAGAAATGGAAGATAAAAAATTTAAAATGCACAAAAACATTTTCAAAAAAAATCATAAAAGAAACTTCCCTAACCTAAAGAAAAAGATGTCTATCAAGGTAAAAAATAATACAGATCATAAAATACACAAAACCATAAAAAATTCTTCAAGATACACAATAATCAAAACAATAACTTCACAGAACAAACAAAGGAGATTTAAAGCTATCAGGGGAATAGAACAATTCCTATAATAAAGGCAGACCCTGTAAAATAACACCTGGCTTCTCAATGGAGTTTCTAAAAGCCAGAGGGGCCCGGGTATATATTGTGTAATCTTTGACAGACCACAGCTGCCAGCCCAAACTACTAGCCCCAATGCATCCCACAATAAAAACAAATTTGTACTATTTCTATCTCCAAATCCCAATATACAGAGGCACTAAAGAACTTCAGTCTGAAGAGGTTAACCATATCCAAGAATACACAGGGAATGAACAATTCAAGTCTTGTAAATCTAAAAGAAAGCACACCATAACAACAAAATAATGGGAATCAATAAATACCGATTATTTTAATTCAATATTAATGGTTTCAATACTACAATAAAGAGACAAATACTAACAGATTTGGATTTAAATATGGGATATATATATATATATATATATATATATATATATATATATATATATACTGCATCCAAGAAACACACCTGACAATCAAGCAATCAAGAATAGATTTTACCTCAGGGTAAAAGATAGGAAAATATATCACAAGAAAATGGTCCCAATAAGGAAGAAGATGTAGCCATTTTAATATCTAAAATAATAAGCTTTAAATCAAAACTAACCAGAAAAGCTATATACTTAACTATTCAGGATACTACATGCTCATCAAAAAGTCGACTAAAACGATATTGAAATACTAAACATTTATGCAGAAAATTCAAGGGTATACAAGCCCATTTTATGACCAAAAAAACCCCATCACATATTAAGCCTTATAAAGTGATGGCAGGTGAATTCAGTACCCATCCACACAAAAACTAAACAGAAAAATGCCAGAGTTTAATACTGCAAAGAATAAGTGAAACAGAGAGCTGGTTCTTTGAGAAAATTTGTAAAATTGGAAAAACTTTTTACAGATTACTAAAAGATATTGAGACAAAATCGTAAAATTAGAGGTGAAAGAGAGGACATTAAAACAGTGGGGATATTCAGAGAATCAGAAGGACATATTTTAAGAATCTATAATCCACCAAACTGAAAAGTCTAAAACAAATGGATGAATTTATTGATATATGTGACCTATCAAAGTGAAATCAAGAACAATAAGCAATTTTAACTGAACTCCAATAAAAGAGAAGCAGTAACACAAAAACTCTCCCAACCAAAAGTCCCAGTGCCAAAAGGATTTAGCATAGACTTCAACCAAGCTTTCAAAGAAGAATTAATGTCATTATTCCTCAAATCATACCTCAGAGTAAAAACTGAAGGAACACTACCTAATTCCATATACAAGGCCACAATTA